>NW_020664498.1:1160720-1215957 GCF_002925995.2 Terrapene triunguis | reverse complement strand
CTATTACAGGGAACATGAAGGACTTCAAGATATTTGACAGCTTTGATTATGAGAAGGGGGAAAGGAAACACCGAAAATGATACATGGGAAAATGGAGGAGAAATCCCAACAGTCAGAGCTGTCTTGACAATTTCCTATGACACAGCCCTCTTTGAGTCACTGAGCTCCAGAGCCTGCTAGCCTTTTGTTTTGTTAAAGGCTATGTTGTCTCTCTCTCATTTCATTATGATCTGGTAGAATTCATGTCTTAGGGACTTCACTGAGAAATGTACAGGTTTGAGAGAGGCTGGGATTGTTCACTGTGGAGTGATTTGTTTTCAAAACCTGTCCTGTGCGTGGGAGGCTCAAGCACTAAACATGAAGGGATATGGATGGTGGTCGTGGAGGGAGATGGATAAATGTGCTGAATACATTTATTTAACCTTAGCTCATCAATCAATGAACAGTTAGGTAAGTGTTTTAGACTCAATAGAATGATGACAGAGTGATGTAATTGGTACCTCCAAAGAGATTCCTTTGCCCTCTTCAAAATGTTGAGATGCACAAGTGGGTGATACCCTTCATATAATCTTGGGAACAGATTAGGATTTTGGATATAAATCTGGGGATTTGTAGAAGTGTATGTATGTGTATTATAAAGTAAATACCCTATGCTTGAGTATGGTATAAAGTCTATAAGCATGCTGTAAATTTTGAATGATCATACTACTCAGGTGAGTAAATTACACATCCTATACCACTAAAGCTCTTATTCTGCATATGTCGCTTATGCTAGAGGAAAAAACTCTGATAGCAATGCTTTAGGGCTTATCTAGCCAAACACTTAGTTCGCATCAAGCTGGATTGTGAATCTACCCCTCACTAGTCTGCCTTGATTAAAGCACACTAAGGAATTGTTAATGCACATCAGCAGGATCTGCATGGACAGTCCGTGCATGGCAGGCTGGCTACTGCGGGGTAAAGTCACAGCCCAGCCTACTGCAAACTAAATGTTCATATAGTCAAGTCCTTAGAGGATTGTAAATGTACTATTTTTGGGCACCACCCCTATCAATGTGCAGAGCCACATGCCTTAGCTACCATGAGATCAACTGAACAGGCCCTGGAGCAGTGAAGATGGATTAGTGGGCAGAGTGCAGGTGACGTAGTCAAAAGATACATGATACATGCAATTTATCAGCTGCTAGCTCTGCAATTAATCTTCTGGCTCTCACTATCACATGCTTGGGTTAAAAAGCAAACAAAACTACCAATTAACCACATTTCTTAGTTAACTGAAGTTCATTTCACATCACCGCCCAAGAGGAGAATGTTGGCCCAGATTTGCAGATTGGGTGGCCTGAAAAGGATTTGACTGTTTAAAGCTAGTTGATTTGAAAATTCAGCTGGTATATTCTTTACTCACTCTGATTTTTATCACAAGATTATGTGAATTGTGATTGCAATTTTTCAAAGACTTGTAGGGGATTTAGCCACATGTCTTCCATTAAAAGTCACTAAAGATGCATAGTTAAATCCGCTACAGGAAAATCTCAGTCTGTATGTCCCCTCCTCCTCCCACATGCACACCTAATGCAACAGTCTCACAGAGGATACGACTAGCGCTTGCTTTGCTTGGTTCCTCTACACCAGTGGTTCTCAACTAGGGGTACGCGTTCCTGTGGGGATACACGGAGGTCTTCCAGGGGTACATCAACTCACCTAGATATATGCCTAGGTTTACAACAGGCTAAATAAAAAGCACTAGCGACATCAGTGCAAACTAACATTTCATACAATGATTTGTTTATACTGCTCTATATACTATACACTGAAATAGAAGTACAATATTTATATTCCAATTGATTTATTTTATAATTACATGGTAAAAATGAGAAAGTAAGCAACTTTTCAGGAATAGTGTGTTGTGACATATTTGTATTTTTATGTCTGATTTTATAAGCAAGTAATTTTTAAATGAGGTGAAACTTGTGTTACGCAAGACACATCAGACTCCTGAAAGGGGTACAGTAGTCTGGAAAGGTTGAGAACCGCTGCTCTACACAACAGTAGTACTGTCAGCATTGTGGCCTTGATGTAGCATGATAGTGAAGAATGTGCCTAACTTTAAACGTGTGAGTAATCCCATCACGTGCTAACGTGTAAGTACCTTGCTGAGTTGGGGCCCCTGGGGACATCGGAGTTGAGTTCTGCAGATCAGTGAGACTAAAGGATGTAGCACTCCATAACTATCCTATTTGTTTGTTGCAAAGCGGGTGGTGTCGCTTTGTATACTTGAAAATAGTTGTATTTCTGTAACATTTTTCATTAAACAATCCTCAGTTGCACCAAAATCTAATTGCACCAGTCTAGAAGTTACTTCTTTGCTTGATATGTTTACTGTCACCCCCGCCTCGCCTCACAGTGTGTATCCTTCCACATCCACCTTTAATTGCAACACTGCAGCACTTAATAATGGTTGTCATATAGTCCGTCAAATTAAATTTAAAATGGCCATAAACGAGAGGAATGGGCTGAGTTATCAAAGCTAAGGCCATGTCTATGCTACCACTTATGTCAGCAAAATTTATGTCGCTTAGGGGTGTGAATATTCCATCCCCCGAGCGACATAAATTACGCCGGCATAAACTGCTGCTTGTTGGGGTGGATTAATTATGTCAACAGGAGAGCTCTCTCCTGTCTGCATAGAGCGGCTACACGAGAGATCTTATAGCTGCGCCACTGTAAGCTCTCTAGTGTAGACATAGCCTTAGAGGCTTGTTTGAGCTGCTCTCTGTGTGCTGAATAAAATTGCACAGGCATGTTAAAAGAAATCAGATATTCCTGTGGAAGTGTTTAGCAGAGCAGTCTGGTGGGAATCTGGGTTTTGATTCTGCTGCATTGCCCTGGTGCTTTGTGTTGCAGAGGCAGCTAGCTGTATTTTGACCTCCAGGGACTCCCATTGCTATTTCTGCTGTCTCGATAAGGTTTGTTTATCTTCTCAGCACTATTAGAACTGTTTGCTTTTTTTAATTAATACTTTATTATTTCTAAATTGTTAAAATGTTTCTGATTTATGGATCTAGAATTACACATCATTCTGTTCAGTAAATGAAAGATTTACAGCAGGCTGGTACACACCAAAATTAGAAAAGGATTTCTATGTAGGAATCAAATTCTATCTAATGTATCTACTCAATTGTCAATTTATTTTCATTGGAGACAAGCCGTATCAGTCTGCAGCTCTTCCCTTAAATAAGTAAAAAAGGAACATTTTGTCACTACCAAAGAATTCATGCTGTTGAGCTTTTTAAAAGGGTAATCCTGCCCCATTTTTGTCGTCGACTTAATTGGCCATTCATAAAATCATCCTTACTCAGAAAAACTCAAATACTTGCTTAGATTTAAGCACATGCTTAGTTTCCATTGAACTCTGTGGGTTTTAAGTGCATGCCCTTATAGATAAGAACTTGCTTAAAGTGCTTTCTTGAATCAGGATGTTAATACTAACCCTTCAGTATCAGGGGGTAGCCTTGTTAGTCTGTATCCACAAAAACAACAAGGAGTCTGGTGGCACCTTAAAGACTAACAGATATATTTGGGCATAAGCTTTCGTGGGTAAAAAAACCTCACTTCCCTTCAGTTATTGCAAACGATAAAGGAGGAGAGGAGGCAGCAGAAGGGAATATGTGGCCAAATCAGAATCAATGAAATTCTACTGAGATGGGCTCTGATTCATCAAGAACATGTCTAACACTGAGCGTACGAGTAGTTTCATTGACATCAAAGTTAGTTTAAAGTGCTTAAATTTAGGCAAATGCTTAAGTTCTTCGGTAAATCAGGTGTATTCAAATCACTGAGTTACTGGAAATGGTTATTGGTAAAACGTACACTATTGTGAATGGAAAGGTGTTCAAACACCTTCTCCTAGTCTCTTAACAGTTCCTATGATGTATTTCTGGGGTTAATTCCCTTGTGAAACAATGTTAAACATCTGTGTTTTTCCTAATTTAAGTCAACAATACTGTAAGGGCGTAATGAAACGTGTGTCTGTCTGATCTCAGGTATTTTTAACGCACCTTTCCTCATGGTATCCAAGAGTATTGCCTGACACACTGATCTCTTCAACTTTGTTTTTTTCATATCCTTTTTTAAATGAGTCTCTTTTTGCCCATGCTTTGAAACCAAATTACCCAGCCGCCTCTATTACAAAATTGGAACCAAGGAAAGTGTGTAAGGGGGAAAATTATTTAAAGGAAGATTCCTTGTCTTTTGTGAGAAGCTTTTATTCTTTTGGTTTTCTATGCTTGATTTTTTTTTAATGTCATAAATAAAGCCAGCATTTGCTGGTTTTAGATCATTAAGGAGTTAGTAGGAATTTTCCCCAAAGGGATGTAAAGGACAACGTGATACTCCTTACATGGAGATGTTCACGTGGGATCTTCAGTAAAGCTTCCTAAATGACTAGGGTTGATTGTGAGCTTTTAAGTATGCTCCCTGCCTAAATAACACAGTAAACTTGCCCTGATGTACTAGCAGGGGATTAATCAAGTAGGTATACTGCAAAAGATCAGATTTCTTCCACTTGGTAAAACTCCTGCCATGGGGACTGATGGGCTGCACAGGAAGTTAATAAAGTTATCAACAGCAATTAATTCAGAAAGGAAAAGCAGGTAAGAGGGCTAAATAAATCATAACTTCTATTTTAAAATGTGCTTAATATTCTGATCAGATGCACACATCTTCTAATCCTTATTTCCTGGTAATTGCTTGAGCCTACAAGTTTAAAATTATAGGCTGCCTTAAGATACTGGAAATGAAGCACCATGTTTGATGATTGCGTGTGTGTATGTTTAAAAGGTGAAAATAAACACTTTTCCCTTCTAGGTTTCTGCATTGAATTCTTCAAGTTAGTACCCACTGAAAGTTATTGGTTTCTGAAGTTGCTTGGTTGTCTTCCTGAGATGACTTGATGGAGGAGAGGTTCTCAGCAAATGTGTATCTCTGTCAGAAATGTTACTTGCATGCCAGCTAGCAGCTGTGTTCACAGTCTCAAGCTATGACTTCACTGCAGAAATGGTGGGGTCTTTACAGCAGGATAATTAATGTGCATTAGCTATCCTGCTGTAAAATCCTAGTGGAGACTAGACACTTGTCATTTTTATCAGGAGGTGAACTAGGCCAGGTCAACTACAGCTCGGGAATATATTGTTGACCATGCCTACCCTAGTGTGTGGCTAAAAACTAAAGGTGTCTTCTGCTGAGCACTTACAGTTTCTATTAACTTCAATTGGAACACCTCTAAAAATCAGGCCCTTAAAAGTTTAAAAAGAAGGAAATATACCTCACTGTATTTTCAAGTGATGTGAGAAAAGAAAACTTCTCCTGTGGTAACCTTTTTGCTATACTTCAACTGAGTGTGCAGAGATGAAAGGTGATGAATCCGTTGAAATAATCCTTCATTAATGGAAAGTTGATACACAACCTTATATAAACCATTGGATCCATTCCATCTTCTAGACTTACTCCTTTGAGAGATGTTATGCTGTCAACTGTGAACATACAGATTTATGTTTTGCCTCAATATGGCAAATCTTACAGCTTAATATAGCACACTTAATAGATATAATAATAATAATAATAATAATTTTCCTTACGTTCTGTTGGCCAATTTTACATTTTAGTCAAGCTCTTGATTCATTATATATTTGGCTATTTCTTTTTGTATGTATTTTTATCTATATGTAAAATTCAACTAAGAATTTTTTAAACACAACACACTATATTGTAAAGTGCATTTATCCCATCAAAAGTCCTGTTCTGCACATTTCTCCTTGTATTCAGATTGCTTACACATTCAAATTGCTCACTTTAAAATCAATATATACCTTTCCCTTTTTAGTTTTGACTATTGCAGAAGATGATAAATTTAAGTTATTTATAAGGAACTGATTGAAAAATGTTGGTGACAGTGAATTTTATTTCAATTTATTTATTTCCCCATTTGCTGGCCAGTTCTGTTAGATTCTGTCATGATTCAGCAACATTTAATGCATGTGCTTAACTTCATTCCCTGAAGTAGTCCCACTGAAATCAATAATTATAATATATATGTGAGTTACTATCAGGATCCTTGGCAGATCATGCAGCAAGAGGATGCTTCATGTTGACTGGCCTCCTCTATGTCTTCACTGCAGAGTTAGCCCGGGCTTTTACTTGGGTGTTGCCCCTAACCCCCTTCCATTCACAAACAAATTGCTCACTTTAAAATCACAAACAAAACTTCTTCCCCAAAGCTTAGTAGTGTTTTCAATCTAGGCTAGCTAGTTTGACTGGGGTAATGGGTTAGAGCCGGTGTTCCACATTCACTTGGGCTGGTAACCTGTCTAGTTTGCAGTGAGGAGACAGGCTAAACCGCTGCAGTGCTGATAGTACTCCAATGCCATCCCACAATTCCCTACTGTCTGCCCAGAGGACAAACAAGTTCTCCCACTATTCACTGGGAAGGAATCAGAGCCAGGTGCCGATCATCTGGGCTAATTCTGCAGTGAAGACAAACCCTATAATAGGTGTTAAGAAGTTATTGGATGGGTGAATTTAACTGTGGGACTAACTTCTTCTGTGAACATGTGATCTCAGAGAACTGCCTGTTGTTTGTTCATGGTGGGGAGAGAGAGGAAGGGATGTGCTGTGTTTTGGGAGAGACCGGCTCTTATTCATTGGATACTCACTGACCATTATTGTACCCACAGTTTCTTGTAACACTAAGAGCTTACATGGAAAAATTACAACTTTTGATCTGAAGAAATCTGCCCTTTTCACTAATAATAGATTTCCTAGAGGAGCAACAGGCACTTTTAGTGTCTTCCTTTGGAAATAATGATAAGATCCACTGTACTGCCTCAGTAAAGTGCTTAACAACAGCTATTTCCCACATCCTCATTTTTCAGGTCAGTGTGGCGCATTCCAATTTGCTTTTGCTTCAAAACACACAGAGAATTCCTCATGTAAGGGGAGGAGTTCGTTTAACACACTTTAATGCACAAAAATATTGAGCCCTTTTCTTTCCTCAACAGCTCCATTTTGACACTGTTTCTCCCCAACTCCAAAAGCACAGTGTTTGTTTTCTGCCACAAATGAAGTGAAACCCATAATCTGGTAAAATTATGGAGTACAGAACAGAAGTGATGAAATTGATGGCTTAACAGCTGGCAAAGATTTAATCTTTTGCTATCTTGCTTCTTAAAACAACCACATTAGTTCCTTAGGTGGCTCTGAGTGGGCCACTGTAACTTTTCGGAGGGGAGAAAGCACTCGCTTTTCCATCTTGAGTTGTTCCTTCTCAGCGGTTAATTTAAAAAAAATATTTTTAATATTTCAAAATGAAGGTACATGCCACAAGTTGGGGCAACACCACCGTTGCTAAGTACTATGCATTCTGTGTGTGACAAAATGAGACCTTTTTACATCACTTTAAGCAATTATTTCCCCTGCTTCTGTTATGACTGTTTTTTTTTCCTGGAGGAAGACAGGCACAGTTCCAGCTTATCGCATTTAGAGAATAAAAAGTTGACAGTGCTTTCCACCAAAGTGTGTTTCACATTGTCCAATATGTGTGAGCTTGGTAACCTGTGGCCACTGGCCTGTAAAGGTTTCCAAGTTGCCCAGAAGTGGATTAGCAGCTTTCTTTCCACACTATAAAACTATCAGTCTTCCAGAGAAAAGTGTATTGCATATAAGAGTTAAGACGGGGGCTGACAAATGGTGTGGAGTCATCTCTTCCTCAGGGATGCCATCCCTTTTGGGTTACCCTTTTTTTGCTTTTATCTTCAAAGTCTTTGACTCTCCATTAGATTAAGAAAGGATTTATAGTGGGAAGTCAAGGCATATCAGCTATATAAGGGAGAATATTACAGCAAGAGCACAGCATACTCTCCTCCCATTTCTTCATATTCTGCTGGGCATCACTCCAGTATTTTTGTAGGTCACATATCCTTAAATGTTCTTTTGATATTACCCAGTTCCAGTAGACTACCAGTGCTATTTACAGGGCACTCTAAGTAGTAGCTCATCGCTCCCAATGAGCCAATCAAAAGGGTTGGTTTCCCCCTGCAGAACATTTAAGGGATCAAACAGTTTTATAGAAAAGATTTATGGGTCACTTACTACTTTTATGAAACTGTATGATGTCCCTGTGTAAGTTCAGCCTTTACCATTCAATTGGCTTGATCCTAATTCAGTTTAAAGATTTCAGCACTTTAGTAGTCTCAAAAATCAAATCAAAACTTCACAGTGGTGCTATTTAATTATTGACATGTCTTTAACTATTGGAATGATAAGCCAACATTTTCAGACTTGTCTGAAGTTGGGCATCTAGGGCTATATTAGACACTTAAGTAAGTGGTCTCATTTTCAGAGCTGCTGAGCTCCCACAACTCTTAACTCACGTCACCTCCAACCAGGGGACAGTTATTTTTATACATTCCGGTGAAATAATGTTTATTTTAAAAATTACTCTAATACAGATATTACGAGTAACTTCTACACTGTGGTTGGGACTCAAGTGTAGGCCTATAAGTTGCTTAGAATATTATTCTCTTTTAAAATGCAGTAACTCCTCACTTAAAGTCGTCCCGGTTAACGTTGTTTCGTTGTTACATTGCTGATCAATTAGAGAACATGCTCATTTAAAGTTGCCCAATGCTCCCTTCTAACGTTGTTTGGCAGCCGCCTGCTTTGTCCACTGCTTGCAGGAAGAGCAGCCTGTTGCAGCTAGCTGATGGGGTCTTGTAACCAGGGTGGACCGGCAGCCCCCCTATCAGCTCCCCACTCCCCTAAGTTCCCTGTGCGGCAGCCGCCCAGCAGCTATCAATCGGCAGTTCAGCTGTCCCTCTTCCCACTGCCATGTGCTGCTTCTGCCCTTGGAGCTGCTCCCAGAGACTCCAGCTTGCTGTGCAGGGGGGGAAGGGAGGGGGCTAATGTCAGGGTGTCCCCCTCCCCTCTGCTTCTGCATCCCGCTTACCCGTTCTCCATATAGAGCACGGAGGGGACATGGACGGAGAGAGACAGAGAGAGCTTGGGGCAGCAGCTGCTGTCTCAACTTCCTGATCCACTTAAGAGAGGGGCAGTGTGCATCTCTCTCCCCCACACACAAGGTGTGTGTCTGTCTCTGTCTGCTATGCTGTCTCCCCTCCCTCGTGTTCGTGCTGCCTTGTGTGAGAGGCTACATTAACAACAATGTGTTAATCCTTGAGGGCTCAGCCGAGTGCTAGTTCATCATTTAGCAGCAAGGCACTCCCTGGGAAATATCCCTCCCTCTTCCACCCTCTAACTTCACCACCTCAACCAAGCTTCACAATCATCATTGCTGTGAATGGTATTAAATTTTGTTTAAAACTTATACTGTGTGTATATCTGTATAATAGATAGTTTTTTGTCTGGTGAAAAAAATTTCCCTGGAACCTAACCCCCACTATTTACATTAATTCTTATGGGGAAATTGGATTCGCTTAACATCGTTTCGCTTTAAAGTCGCATTTTTCAGGAACATAACTACAATGTTAAGCGAGGAGTTACTGTAACTTAAGATCCTAAGAGTGTAAAACACAGGTGCAAGCAAAGGACTTCTGAAGTTATTGACATAAAGGAAGGACCAAAAAAGCATCCATGTTTTTCATTTAAAACCATTCCAACATGGTCAGTACAAATGTTGCTGTGTTTAGTTACCTTACAGTAAATCTTCAAAGCACTGCTGAAAAATGAAAACTTTAGAAAATGTTTCCTGGGAGATGGATTTATTCCTGGGTTTGTTAAACTGTATAATGTGGATGAATTCTTAAAATTGTCTTGCGGATACTTTTTACAGTTACTTGTTTAGCAGCCCCTGTCCTGCTGCTGTCTCCAGTACTTGTGATCCACTCTCACTTCCTGTCCTCTTCCTCCAAGGTAGCATTAACCCTAGCAGAGAAAGCTAGGCTGATTACTCTTCCTTGCTACTAGCTGCTTTTACAAGTATCCCCGGTGCTTTTTTGTAATAAAGAGCCTAAAGTTTTCTAGGTGTAGCTAGAAACAACAAGGAAAAGGAGCAAGTACCATGTAGGTTGCCAGTTTTGTGTGGGCCACCAGCAAAGGTTCTGCAGTGTGGTTGGAGAACTGCAGTAGGACACTGTCTCCTGCCTTTTTGGTGAAAAGCCTGACAGTATTTATATATACTACATCTTCAGCCACCCAAACCTTGAGGGGATTTAAGGGCCTGGTAATAAATTGTTTCTGAGTCTATATTTTCCTTTTTCCCTAGGGGGCAAATTTCTATGGATGGCAACATCTTCTGTTGGTCAAATACTGGCTGGCATCAAATGTGGCTGTGATTCAATGCCTTTGTATCTTTTAAAGCACCATCATTTTTCTTTGCTGGGGGGGTGAGGGTGTTGATGGCTCACCACTGAAACTTCTGTTTTTGTTTATTATGTTCATTCTCCTAAATACACAGTCTAGGAAGTGACATAATTGCATACAATTTAATTTCCTTTAGGCTCTGTGTGGTCTTCAACCACCTTCTCAGATGTTGCTTGCAGATGTTTAAAATCACTTCCTTCCAATTAAACATCTGCCACGAAGTGTTGAAGCGTAGGACTGCATATGTCTGAAGGGCCCATGTATGCGCAAACAGTTTTTTTACTAGATAAAATGGAAACTTCTCCCTCTGCCTTGGCTTTTAATGCACAGACGGTGAGAAATTGCTCCACTTATTGAACTCCATGGGGGAGACAGAGTGGTGGTTTTAAGTACATTTTTAAAAGTAAGGTTCTTTTTTGTGTATCTTCTGTGGTTTTTTGTTAGTGACAAACACATGTCTCAGTTGTCTCTGATTTCAAGGAATATTTCTCAGTAGTCCCAAAGTTCCCAAATTCCACAAAATTTGGCCTCTCCTTACTTTTATGATTGAAAATTACTTACATCAGAAATAAAGAATCATGAAACTGGTGATATAGAATGTTATTTAGGCAAAAGGAATGAATCTCACCTCATTTAAAGTTAAATGGATAATGTCTGTTTCCCTCATTTTGGGGCCTTTGTCACAAATAGCATCCTATATTTGGGCCTTGGCAGGTTAAGAGAGATGATAACGTGGATTTATGTGGTAATTTTTTTTATCAGGGAGGAGGGCAATTTTAGCTAGTTGGTTTTCTTAGCTTCGACTGTTTTATCGAATGAGAGTTTCGCTGTTTAAAAAATTAAAAATCCGAGCATTGTGCAATGAGACTATGCTAGCAAATTGTGACTCACATGACAGTCACATTCTTTGACCACCGAGTTCATAGAGGTCTTGGAAGTGGGGGATATGGGCTTTGTGTGGGTATGAATTGGGGCTATGGCATATTAGGACATCACTCTTCTAAGTGGTAGGAGAGATAGTGAGGTTGGCAGCTAGAAATGCTTTTGTAGTTTCCCTTGCTGAAGTAAAATATTGAGTGGTGACTGCCTTAGGGGAGAAGGAGGGAAGATTAAAAGGAGAGCTGCATTCATGAGGAAATTGGAGAAAAACCTTAATTTTATCCTATGAGGGAGAAACCAATAAAAAAAGCAAATAGACACGAACATAAACCTTTGCAGATGGAAGTTCAGCAGCTTTGCAAATAAAAGCTTGTCTGGTGGCAAATTATCTTGAATTAAAGTGTGTGTGTGTGCTTGTGTGTGTGTGTTTTAATAGCAAGAAGTGGTGGTGTCAGATTAGTGATAAGATTCCACAGTATTTTGCTTCTTTTGTTACATAGATCTTAGTCTGCAGAAGTGCAAATGGTTTACAAGAGAATGATGACAGGACCGTCACTGTGTGTCTGTCCTTCTAAGTAGCTATTTTAAGGCTTTTATTTAAGGCTGATGGACGTTTCAGAAGCTTCTTAGGCATTAGGTGTCATCTGAAAAATGAGACACCCCCACAGCTGTATGTGTGAATATAATGTTGCTCAAAGCAAAATCCCCTAGGATTGCAGTCTTCTAGTCATCCACTGGACAGGTACCGCATAGGCAAAGGCATTGCAAACTAGCCTTGTCATTCCTGCCAGTGTGTTTCAAACCTGATCTGGGAGGGAGCATCTCTAGAGCTCAGTATCCAGGCCCATTCAGACCTTCGAGGCTGACGACAAAGTTGCCAAATTTAGATTGTGTTTTGGTGATGTGGATATTTGTCCACTGGCAATTAGACTGCAGCCACCATGTTCGTTTCACACAGGCTACTGAACAGCCATCAATGGTAACAAGATAACCTGGGCGGGATTCAAGCCAGCCTATAGTTGAAAGGCTGCTTTATCCCAATTAGCAAAAAATGGGACTTATGGCTTCTCTACATGGCATGGCACTACTGTCCAGGGTATGGGATGTGAACTATAGAATGTTCTTTCGTGTTGCACTCTCCCTGTCTTGTGTAGACCCTGTTGGAGCAACTACAAAGTACCTAGTCCCATTTTAAACAGGACTAGGTTAATGCATACTAGGCACCTTTTGGTTTGCTCCAGCAGGTCTACACGGGGCAGTTAGAGTGCAACACATTAGAGCACTCTGCAGTTCACATCCCCATAGACTGCAGTGCTGTGTAGACAAACCTTTAGAATGAAACCTCTTTTAAAAATTATTTTTAATTCCCTTCTCTCATTATTAAATATGTAGTGATCCCCTTTGAAGTAAGCAACCAAAAATGTGCTTGCCTTTAGTCAATTCCTTAGATAACTAAATAATGTTACGTCAGTATTTGCAATATCCGAGTATTTCCTATAAATAATATAAGGAAGTTAAAGGGAATACTGCATCTGCTAAGGCAATAACATCTACCACATTTATCGAAAGTAAAATTGGAAGATTATAACAGTGTCTGCTATATTTTCTATCCTATCTTATGCAGAGAATCTCTTGGCTGTTATGCTGTTGTTGTTTTTTTATTTGTGTGTTAATAATGCCTAGAGGCCCCAGTGAGATTGGGACCCCGTTATGCTAGGCACTGTATGCATACATAGTTAGTCTCCTGCCTTGAAGAGTCTATAATTGAAATAGACCAGGCAGCCAAAGGGTGGAAGAATGGCAGAGTTATCTCCATTTTACAGATGGGGGAAAGAGGCACAGAGTGGGTTAAATGACTTAACCAGCGTCACCCAGAAAGTTTGTGGTAGAGCTAGGCATTGCACTCCATCTCTTAAAACTCAGTCTAATGCTATAACCACAAGATCATATTTTCCCTGGTGAGATCTTATCTCTTTGTAGGGGGACCAGGATAAAGAATTCGCTATAATCCTGAAGCTGTCCATTGAATTTGACAGTCCCTTTGTAGCAGTGATGGAAACATTGCATTTGCACTGGAGACTCCCGTGCAATGTAATAATGTTAACTAATTATGAGAAATTTTAGGGTGACTGTAACTAATGTGTCCCCTTGTGAGTTTCTGTCTGAAGATGGGAGATAGAGAACAGACTACAGGGTATTTCTATGATGGCCCATTATAAATGTCTAAGGAGTGTGGATTCCTGGAACCTAGTTTAGAATTAGGATAATAGATGATAATAGAAGGAAGTTTTCAGTTTTCACTGTAAGGGAAAGGTGCCACTGATGCCATCCCAACAGAAGGGATATTGTCAGCAGGGGACTCACAAACAGGAAGTTACAGCTCCTGGTAACACAGATTTAGGCAGCCAGTCTACCCACAGGAACTGAGAGCTCCTGATCTGTGCCCAACTACAAATGTCTCCCAGAGCAAGGTGACTTCCCAACCCACTACCTATCAGACATGTCAACAGACCTCTGGTTCGTTTATTCCTTATTTATCAGGATTACAAATGCATGGTGAGTTAATATAATTGATTCAGTTAATGTGTTCAATTTCTGCTGAAATGGCAACACAGTGAACTCTCTTCTTTCTTTTCCCCCCTCTGTTCTCGGACTCTGTGTATATTTTAAGCTAATTAAGGTATTGCATCTGGTTACTGCTTGTAAACTGGGGATAGATAGGGAGATTGGCTTTATTTTTTTGTATTTTAAAGGGAAGGTTTAAGGGCAAAAATGTTGTCTCTCCTGTGACTTTCTTTGAAGTAGGTGTTTATGTTTACAAACTAGAGTGAAAAACATGCCAGGTTACCCTGGAGGATTTGGTACCACCCTCAGGAATTCCATGTTGAGTAGATCACACATCACTGTTGCCTTGATTCACCCAAGCGTGTCTGGCCAGTGAACAGCATTTATAGTAGAGTGCTGCGGCTGATCTCTGTGTCTTGGTTGCTTGTACAAAAGAATCCACTTGCTGCTACTAAGCACTGCAGGCGTAAATGGAAAAGATTGTGGATTTTTTTCATGATTTATAATTCATGTTGGATTGTATCCTCCAGTTAGCATTGCAGTTGGCTGACATGCACATATCAGTGAAGATGATTATGTAATAAAAATATGGAAGTGGTGCCTGCCCATATTTTGTCTTACCTTTGCATGTTTCTTTCTAGAAGATGACTGACTACTCTAAAAACATATTGAATCACTAAAGTATCACTTCTGTAATCCAATGCAACTGTTTCAAGAATTGTTTTTAGCTGTTTGAAATAATCAGACATCACAATCAATACTTTTCTTTCTACTTAGTATAACATCATATAAATATTTGATAACTTACATGAATCCTATCTTCCAAAGTTTAGTATATAAATCAAGTCTTCCTGTTGGAAGTCTTTCTTAAATTATTAGATATCCATGAAAATGATACTTATATTTGTATTAGATAATGTCCTTGTGTCTGTCTGTGTTTTAAGAGTAAAAATTATTAATTGCATTTTCCTTTTTGCACTCCAGTGTCTAGCACAATAGAGCCCTAATTTACAGTAGGGCCTCTACAAGGCACTACTATAATACCAGCAATAGAGCTAATACTACTAATAATTAAATCACACCTGCAATTCCTTCAGTTTAATTGGTGTCTCCCGGCCTGTGAGTTTTTTTTATTTTATTTTTAAAAATGGATTTGCTCATTATCCTGTCACATGTGGATACTGCTTCACTGTCAGACCTGACCTGATGGGGGTTTGCACCTCAAATCCTACATCACAGGAAACTAGTTTTGAGTGTCTTGCTTCAGCTAACTGCTGCCTCCAACTCCGTGGGCATTTCATTTTCCTCTGATTGACCGTCCCCTGCTCTTGCTCTTAGAAGCCATGTCAAGTAATAGGCAGATTAAGTTGCAGGAAAAAGCCAAACTGTCTGTGAATACTTAGGGTATGTCTAGCTAATAGCAATGTAGCTGCCAGTAGCAGCTTGGGCTAAGCACCTGAGTACAAATCTGCCCGGACCCTTTCGATATCTACTCAGGCAGCTAGCCTGAGCTGCCACCCATGCTATGCTGACTACACTGTTATTTTTGGACTACTAGCTTGAGCAGAGCTAGTGCGTGTCTGTCTACCCACACTGGGAAACATGCTCCTAGCTGCAGTGTAGACATACCCTTAGATTGAAGCTCCTTAGGCCAGGGACTGTCTTTTTGTTCTGTGTTTGCACAGTGCCTAGCCCAGTGAGGTGCTGCTGGACATGGGCTTCTAGGCACTACCACAATACACCAATAACAGGTGCACAGAGCTGAGTGTGGAGCAGAGGCCTTTTCATTTTATGTTGGGCTCCACTGAAGCCACCAAAAAAGCATTGAGTAGAGGAAATTGCCTTCTTCCCTCAGAATCGTTCTGTGTACCCCATCCCTACAAGAATTGCTGCTAGGCCAAGAGGAAGAGCCCCAGAATCCTGCCTGGATTCATGGTGAGCCCAATGTGCAGAGCCCATGCATTCCTAACATGAATGGCCGGGCTCTGGATTTCAGCCGTTTTATCCCAGTGTGCTACTGAGGGAGCTGACCACTAATGGCACCCAAAAAAGAGATGCATCTTTGTGGCATGGGATTAGGGTCAGGAAACTCATTAGTTCAAGACTGACTGACAGTAGCTGGTACCTACATGGGAGAAATACAGTTACAAGTGAGGAAACCAACTTGACCGTTCCCTAGATCTCCCTCCTCCATGTCTAAGGATCCCAAGCTCACTGAGAGACATTGTTCCCTTTGCTTACAAAGGAGGTGACAAATTGGAGGGGAAATTTTCTTCTCAGCCCCACAGACCTGAAAACCCCCAGTCCTACTCTGATCCCGTGGGTGGGAGGCAGGGTGCTTTTGCTCTGGGATGAAACGGGGCTCTGTCTGGCAGCAGCATGGTATAGATACCCTCCCTTCTACAGGTGCCCATGGTCCAATGGCCTACCTGAGCCACTTCCAGTCCACCCCGGCTCAGATGTTGTCCCCACTGCCCCTCCCTTAACCTTTAAAGGAGCTACAGCCCCTTTTCTTTCCCTGACCAGACAAAGGCTCCCAACATTCAAGGCTGTGGGTAGTATCTGGCAGTTTTTATTGCCAAAAGTGGCATGGTTTACTAACCCAAATTCTGAGTAGTTAAAGTCTTCTGTGTCTTTGTTCTAACTAATGTAAGATACATTCTTCTGTAATGTTCACTTACAAGAAGTTTGAACACAAGACAAAGAGGGAAAAGCTTTCCGAATTTTCTGTTTATGCAAAGAGGTAAAATGTAGGCATCTGCAACTTGAGCTTCCCCACTATTCTGTACCAATGTGTGTAAACCTTGACTTACAGGAACAACTTCTAATCGTGGAAGGATGGCACAGTCTCAATGCCCATTCTGTTCTTTGCCTGATCTTACACCTGGTCTATGCACAACATAGTTAGGGGTGTAATTTTATAGTGAGTTAGTTAGACCGGTGCAACTTTGTGTGTTGACAGGCTTATATTGATTAAAACCTGGCTTACAGCAGTTTAGCTTGTAGCTGTACATTCACAGGCACAAATAAAACCAAAATACAGTAACCCATTTCAGAATGATGTAGGAGAGTCCTTACACGTGCACACAGGGTACATCTACACAGCAGCTGGGAGCGTGCATCTCATCATAAGTAGACAGGTACGTGCTAACTCTCCTTGACCTAACATGCTAAAAATAGCAGTGTAGTTGGGGATAGCATGTGCAGTGACTTGGGCTAACTCCCCAAGTGCATACCCACAGAGTGCAAATGGGTTTGTACTCAGGAGGCTGCCTGTGCTACCCCTAGCCATGCTATTTTTAGTATGCTAGTGTGTGTCTATGTACCTGTGTTGTGAAGCACATTCCCAGCTGCATTGTAGACATAGCCAAGCACAAAATACACATCTATATAATATTATATAGCTGTTATATAGCATTTTTCATCCATTGATCTCAAAGTACTTTACAGAGGAAGTAGTCATCATTATCTCTATTTTTACAGATGGGGAAACTGAGAGCAAAGGACGATGAAGTGAGTTGCCTAAGGTCACTCATCAATCCAGTGGCAGAGCTGAGGATAAGAATCCACAGCTCCTGAGTCCCAGTCTAGTGCTTTATACACTAGACCACACTGCCTCACTGAAGTTAAACCTATGAGACCCTTAAAGTGCTAATCAGAGGTGCCATCTACAAGAATAGGGTTGTGTGTGTGATATGAATACTTGTCTACTAGAAAATGGACTAAGATCACAACTTTGATTTCACTTAGGCCCCGAATAGCGATCAGATGGGAATAGCCTGGGTTAAAACTGGCACACTTGCTACTTGCTTCAAGTAAAATAGCATTTTTTGTTTAATAAAAATATGCATTATTATAACACCATGTAAACAAGACTGTCCTCTGGTGTCCATGCCTTGTCGTGGTGGAACAGCTTCCGTGCTCTAACGATCCCCAGAGTCTGTGTCGGTGGGGTTTTTGCTCCTGGTAGGTTCAGCCATGCTGGAGTGGTCTGTAGGGGAGGGGCCAGACAAAACAGACACCCTGGTCCTCCAGGTTGGGGTTTAGGCACAGGGCTAACAACCCTGTCCCGTAAAAAAAAAAATGTTACGGAAACAGCGACGGAAAAATCGCCCATTACTGTGTGTGATGGCCTTCAGGAGTCAATGACCCGTATGACTGCCAGTGGCGAAAGCTGAAAGGAAACCACTGGCATGAAGACTAACGTGCTCAACACCAAGACAAAACCAAACTTGTTTTTTGGAACATCCGGACAATGTACGAAACAGGGAAGTTAGCTCAGGTCACAGCAGAGATGAGACACTACAGCTTACACATCCTGGGTGTCAGCGAGAGCAGATGGATGGGATCAGGAAGATTAACAACAGCCTTGGGTGAAACTTTGCTGTTTTCTGGATGGAATAATGGACAACAACATGAGGGTGTTGCCATCCTTTTGAAGAAGGGAGTGGAGCATTCCCTGCTTGAATGGAAATCCATCAGCAGCATACTTGTGAGAGCCAGACTGAAAGGGAAACATAATAATATCACCCTGATTCAGTGCTATGCTCTGACAAATGACAGTGATGAAGAAGTAAAGGACAAATTCTACCTTGCACTACAGGCGGAGTTAGAGAGAGTACCACGCCAAAACTTAACTATTGTCATGGGAGACCTGACTGCCAAGGTCAGTAAGGACAACACAAACAATTACAGAGCAATGGGAAGACATGAATGAAAACAGAGAAAGGCTTGTTGATTTCTGAAATATGAATGACCTAGACATTGGCGGAACCCTATTTGAACATCATGAAATTCACAACTTGACATGGTGTTCTCCAAATGGCAGAGATAAGAACCAGATCTACCATATCATGATCAATGGCAAATGGTGACGCTCACTGACAGATGTGAAAGTGAGAAGGGAAGCAGATGTTGGCAGCAACCACCACCTTGTGACAGCCTCCATCAAGCTGAAACTGAGAAGTGTGGGTCCACCAAACAAGGGACATAGACATTATGATATTGACAAGCTAAAGTTCCCTGAAATACAGAAAGTCTTCGTTCTGCAGTTAAAGAACAGGTTTCAGGCACTTGCAGACCTTGATGAAGAGGAGGGGAATGCGGATGAGGAGATGAACAAGAAATGGGACAAAGTAACAGCAATTTATAAACAGAGCAGCGAAGCCTGTCTAGGCTACAGGCAGAAGAGAAGTGTGGTGACGACGCAGGAAACAGAACGCCAGGTTTGTTGGTAGACAGAGAGCTTCAAAAGCCTCAAGCAAAAAGCCTCCCAGGAAAACTTTTCCTGGGCCTTTTATTATCTCCTTACTTTGTTTACAACTCTTCTTAGTGGTTACATTTTTGCGCAAACAGAAGGCAGGCAGTATACATGCACATGAGATTACAAACCCATCTCTTGAGCACGTGAACACCAGCTGCAAAGGTGATGTCAGGCTGCCAATAAGTTTTCCAAACATAGGCGCTAGAACAAGGTCACTCCTGCCTCATTGCCAAGGGAACAGTTTGCCGTTCTTCAAGGCTTGTGATTAGGGAGCAACACATTCCTACATCCCCCCCTATTTTATTATATATGCGGTGTTTAGACAAAGCACCTTTGCAGGGTAGTATACATAATACCACTAGATTGAATAAACATTAAACAAAGCAGCAAAGCAAAACGCCAAAAATCAAAACTAAGACCCCATACTATAAAAGGGTCTTTATCCACTCTAAGGGTGGCTCTGACTAAATATAATTCCACCAAGGAGGAAAAACATCCTGGCGAATAGCTTAAACATAACATTTCAGCATATCAATCTGCTATTGCATGCAATTACTATTATCAGTAAGCTTAAAACAACACATTTCTTTCACTGTCTCACACCCCAGATGTTGCTGGGTGGTTTGCAGACAGGAACAAGGCAGGTACTTAACAGACCTTGCATGTCTGGGGCAATGGCCAGGCAGAAATCAGATTGATTTAATACTTCTGCCAGGCAAACCCAGATGTCTTGTAATGTGGTGTCATTAACATACACACAGCTATCATTAGCTTGAAAAAGTAAGTGTCCTGTCAGGTGTAATCCCAGGAGCACTGACTAAAAATCGATTGGGCATACCAGGAGGTCTAATTTCCCAGATGTCTTGGTGAATTACCCAATCCCACATGCATCCTCCCCATGGACCCGGCAGGATTCGGTATGTGGGAGCCCACACCCCCTCAACCGGTCCATATGCTTGGAAGGAGCACTGAGAACGTCTGCACTTCCACCCAGAAAGTCTCCAAGTATGTCTCCATGGCCACAGATCAGATGGTACTCCTGATGTGTCTGTAAGGGCAGTGGGCCAAGCCTGAACATGCTAGATCCCACTGCAATGCCTTCCCAGCCTCAGTGATATTCAATACCATCTCTGTCAGCAACTTCTGGGTCATTGTCTGTATTTGGATGTATTACAGGGGTAATAGTGTAATGGAGGAAATGGCAGGGGCAATGGCAACAAGGTGCCTTTGGTACTTATCATTTAAAATCCAATTAGGGAGGGCAATACATGCTAAAGGACTTATCCAAAACACAGGGCGCAGCCTGTAGAATAAACCCCAAAATCCAATCAATACCACGTTCCCAAGAATGGGTTCCACAGGTTTCTTCCTGCCAATGTATAATTCTTTGTTTCTTCACCAGGGTCAGTTCTTAATGTCTCTTGTAGTCAGGAATCCCTGGACTTTGTGGTTTCAATGAAGCAAATGTTCCTTCTTCTCTTTTCCTGAAACAGTCATGATTCAGCATCATACAGGGGAGAGGTTACTAGCACATCACCCTGTAGTGGTTTTGTGTCTTCTAGAAAAATTCAAAGCAACAGTAGGTCTGTCAGTGGACAAGGGAGAGGTTACTAGCACTTCACCTTGTCTTTTTTTCCTTTTTCCTGCTGTCCAGACGGCACAGCAGAACTAGAAGGAGAAATAGGCTTATCATCAGTCAGAAAGTCCTCCCGAGGTGGAGGGGTCTTTTTACAGTGAAAAGCATGGGTCCAGGCAGTCAGTCCCTGGCACTTCACAGCAGTGTTGGTGGTTAACAGGACTTGGAAAGGGCCTTTCCAGCATGGAGCCAAAGCAGTCTTTCGTTGATGGACTTTACATAGACTCCTGGTTTTAATTAATGGCAGGGGTGCTAGGATCTTTGGATAGCACTTCTTTTATCTGTGAGAAAAAAACCTAACACATTTCATTAATGCCTGGCAGTGTTTTGCAGATTTCATTATTGCTTGGGCACATTCAAGCCCCCCCCTTGTCTTGGGGGTCAGCCAAGTTTTGGCTGTGACCTTGGATGAGCCTGCAAGCTGTATTTTCCTCTCAGTTAACTCATTCTGTGCTTTTTCCTCTTCTCCCTTTCTCGGCTTCTTTTAACCTACAAAGGAAATGTTCACTCTTCACTTATACACTTTTTCCCAACAATGAACGCATACACCTTGCCTTTATACAGTACAGTAATCTCATTATTCAATGTATGCCATGTACACTCTTCCAGTAAAATAACTTTATTACAGAGCTTTGGAGCAACAAACCAGGACAAGCACACCCACTTTTGAGGAGTTCACTCGGTACAACCTCAGGTGTCTAATTGCTTTCCTCCCTCCCCAGCCCTCTGGCTAGAAATCTGAGGTAGCCAGAAGGATCCCCTGGGCAATATGGGGAGTGGGTTAACCTTCCATGTCCTTGTTTCCAAAGACTGTTGGTATGCAATTCTTAACAACAATTTTTGCCATAAAACACAAAAATAATCCCTATTGTGCCAGTAAATGCATGGTACATTGAATGCTGTTCAGCTGGCATCTGTTTTCTCTGATGATCTGAAAAACAAAAGAACAGAGGTCTACCCCTTCTGGGCAGTCAGTCATTGCTTAAAATATTTCCTTTATATACACATACTCTTGTGGATTTCAGGCAAAACAGAGGAATTACCACATATTTCCTTGTATTTATTTCATAGGCAGCCCAGGTTTCAGTGGCTTCTACCTTATTAGTTAGAAAATTGCATTAATACAGATGCTTTCTGGCTTGCTTCCAGATCCGAAGTTATCCACAGCTTAAAGATTCTTACTTAAAAAGGGTCACAGTTGACTTTCCCAGTCTTTTGATTGCCTTTTACTTCTAACTCCAGCTTTCAAACACGGGGGTAATAAAGGGGCTAGTGGACTCCTACACATGCCCTGCCCGTAGCTGGTCATTAACCAAGTGCTGGAGAGCCTCCAGCTTTTCCAGAGGAAGCGGCCACTGTGCAACCCATACAGGCTCGTCAGTGAGCCAACGGAGGGGGAGGGCCGTATGCCTAATCATCAATATAGATGGTGGCAATTAAAGCAGTTCCCCTGAGGCTTCTGCCCCTTGTGCAGGGCAGCTGCCAGCAGGGCCATCTGATGGGTTTGAGTGCCCACATCAGCACACGCCTGCAGCAACTCCGCCAGGGTCGAAGGACTTAGAGGACTCGCTCGCAGCGGGGACCCTGTGGAACGCGCGACGGGCACACTGGCCAATGATGGGAAAAGCTACCTGGGGCGTGCCCACCGCCTGCTCGGGGATGCTCGAAAACTGCCCTGTGCCATATAACTGCTCAGCAAGATAAGCCCCCCCAACCTTGTGCTGCTGCCGCAAGCGCCTCTCGCTCCACACAACGTATTGCGCGGGAGACAGCACCATGCGACACATGTCTTTCCAATCTTGGGGGAGCAAGTGATAACCGTTTGACACACCTTTCAAGATCCCCCGGAGCTCGTGCCGAACCGAGTAGGGGAGAGCCTCCCAGTCCACTACCCGCCCCCCGTTTCCATTATCCCGCCTAGAGACGGGAAACGCCTCGAACCCACGGCTGGATTCCTCGCCGGTCAAGAGACCGGCCTTGCGCGCTGGCTGCACCGCCGCGGCGTCAGCGCCCCCCCGCCTGACCGGTGGGCAGGGGGGCGCCGCCACGGGCGGCGGCGCAGGGCGGGGGTCAGCTGCGGGTTGGAGGGG
The DNA here is from genome assembly GCF_002925995.2 of Terrapene triunguis. NCBI lineage: Eukaryota > Metazoa > Chordata > Testudines > Emydidae > Terrapene > Terrapene triunguis. Next base: position 1,193,150 of record NW_020664498.1, on the reverse strand, counting down.
GGTGGCCCATCACCTGGGGGCAAAGGGGAAACCGGCTTAAGGCCGTCGGGGCCGAACCCCTCCAGCGCCTCCTTACAACGCTGCCAGAGCAGCAGGTGCTGAACTGGGGCACGGGGTTCACTATACAAGGTGATCCCAATCCGTATCCAATCAAAAAGCTGTAAAGACCCGCAGTCAGGATACCAGGGGCACTGGCGATCTATTTCCCTTAGAAGGTCCTCAATATGAGCGACCGAGACAACGACACATGATCGCTGCCTTATAATCTTTTGTAACTCTCTTGCGTGCTCCTTCTGGGCACTGGAAAGTCCCCCCCCCCCCATACTCACGAATAAGGGGCGGCAAACGGCCGCGGGGTTCACTCGGCATATCCAGCCTGTGAGTAGAGGGGTATCACGTCGGGGTCACCAGCTGTGGTGACGACGCAGGAAACAGAACGCCAGGTTTGTTGGTAGACAGAGAGCTTCAAAAGCCTCAAGCAAAAAGCCTCCCAGGAAAACTTTTCCTGGGCCTTTTATTATCTCCTTACTTTGTTTACAACTCTTCTTAGTGGTTACATTTTTGCGCAAACAGAAGGCAGGCAGTATACATGCACATGAGATTACAAACCCATCTCTTGAGCGCGTGAACACCAGCTGCAAAGGTGATGTCAGGCTGCCAATAAGTTTTCCAAACATGGGCGCTAGAACAAGGTCACTCCTGCCTCATTGCCAAGGGAACAGTTTGCCGTTCTTCAAGGCTTGTGATTAGGGAGCAACACATTCCTACAGAGAAGGAAGGAGTGGATTACACCCAGCACATGGAACGCCATAGAAACCAGACAAGCCCTGAAGAAAAAAGTTTTAGACACAAAATCCCAGACGCTAAAGGACAAATACTGTGAGCAGTATAGCAAGGCACACCAGGAGGTCAAATGCCTTGTGAGAGCGGACAATGGCATAATATTGATAATCTGGCAACACAAGCAGAGGATGCAGCTGCTCGTGGTGAACTAGGAACCGTCTACAAAGTGACATCTTGTCAGTGGTAAATGGCAGACACCAACAAACACTCTCATCAGGAACAAACAAGGACACCTACTACCAACCAAAAAAGAACAAGAAATGCACTGGACAGAGCATTTCAAAGAATTGCTGAACAGGGAGCCACCTAAAGAGGAAACAAACATCCAGGAGGCAGAAGAAGATCTTGGTATCAATGCAGACACCCCAACTAAGGAAGAGTTCATTCAAGCCATCAAATCCTTAAAAAATGGGAAAGCTCCTGGCAAGGATAACTTGAATGCAGAATTGTTCAAGGTAAATCCTAAATTAGCAGCATCTATCCTGGCCCCTCTATTTACATCAGTCTAGGAAAGGGAGAAAGTGCCAGATGAGTGGACCAATGGGGTTATAGTAAAGATACCAAAGAAAGGAACTCTCAGCGATTGTAACTGGCGTGGTATCACACTTTTATCTGTGCCAAGCAAAGTATTGTGTAAGCTCATAGTCCTGCGTATATGAGAGGCAGTTGATAGCGTTCGCAGAAAAGAGCAAGTTGGTTTTCAGAAAGGGTGTGGATGCACAAACCAGATCTTCATTCTACGAAACATAATAGAACAGTACTTAGAATGGCAACGGCAACTCTACATAAATTTCATAGACTTTGAGAAGGCTTTTGTTAGCATTCACAAGTCCAGCCTATGGCGCATTCTGCGGGCATATGAAATTCCTTTCCGTATAATCAATGTAATCAAAAGCTTCTATTGCAACTTTACATGCAGTGTTGATCACAGTGAGCTCAGTTTTGAAGTTAAAACAGGAGTACTTGAGGGGTGTGTCATGTCTGCAATCCTCTGCAACATTGCCATCAACTGGGTAATGCGGCGTACAACAGAAGACATGCCAAGAGGCATTAAATGGACACTCTTCTCATCCCTTGAAGACCTGGACTTCGCAGATGATGTCACTCTCCTATCACATACCCAACACCATATACAAGAAAAAACAACTCGACTCAACACATTCACCCAGCAAATTGGACTGAAAATCAACCGCAGTAAGACAGATATCATGACCTTTAATATTGGCTCACTGTAGCAGATCGCAGACTCACTGCCGCAGCGCCTCCTGCTGGTCGTCCTGGAATTAGCTCGATTCCAGCACTCAGAGTGCCCCCTGATGGCCGATGTCTTTCCTGCCTCAGGCCTCGTGTCCCTCCCAGACCCCGGTGCCCTTTTCCCTCGGAACCCCCAACCCTCTAAGTCCACCTTGCCTCAGTGGCTACTGCCAGTCATCATCTAGCCCCCTTTCTCTGGTACAGACTGCAGTCTGTAATGGCCACTCATCACTGGCAAGGGGGTTGGACCTGCTGCTTTTCTTGGCCCAGCTGTCTCCCTGCCGCCCCAGTACCTCCTTTGGCCTTCAGCAAAGCCTCAGCCTGGGGACTCACCAGGCCAGAGCTCCCCAGCTCTGCCTGTGCTTCCCCAGCACTACTCTGCTTCAGGTACCCTATGCTCCCGGGCAGCTAGGTCCTTCCCACTCCAAGGCTGGAGTGAGACTCTGTCTCCTGGCTCACCGCCCTTTTATCAGGGCAAGCTGTGTCCTGATTGAGCTAGCCACACCTGGGGCCCGCTAGCCAGCCAGCCTCCCTCAGCTGCCCTTAATCCCTTTTCTAATTGGGTACCAGCCACAGCCCTCTCCAAGGGCTGCTTTTAACTCCTTCTCTTCTGGAGTGGGGCAGCTGCCCCACTTACACTCACCATCGCCAGAGGATTATGTTCTCACCAATGTGGAAACATTCACATACTTGGGCAGCACCATCAGCCAGGACGGTGGAAAAAGCCAGGACATCCAGAACAAAATCAATAAAGCCAGGAACACTTTTGGGAGCTTAAATACAGTCTGGAAATCATCAAAATACAACACCAAAACCAAACTCAAGATTTATCAGAGCTGCGTACTTTCAACACTACTTTACAGTGCAGAATGTTGGAGAATGAGAAAGTATGACATGTCCAAACTGTCTTCATTCCATACAACCTGCCTCAGAAAAATCCTCTGTATCTTTTGGCCCAGAACAATCTCAAACCAAGATCTATTGACACAGTGCAGCCAAGAGGATCTGAGCATCATCATTGCCAGGAGGCATTGGAGATGGATTGGTCATGTGCTTCGGATGGAAACTGATTCCATCACCAGAGTAGCAATAAGACGGATACTTGAAGGCAAGCGAAAACGAGGTTGCCCGAAAACAGCACGGTGAAGAGCTGTGGAATCCAAGCTGAAAAACCTGGGGCACAGCTGGGGAACCATTGAAAGACTTGCCAGAAACAGACCGGAGTGGAGGAGCTTCGTCACTGCCCTAAACGCCAGAGGCGTAATAGGAACATGATGATGAAAACTTGCACAGGTGAAAGATGCTATCCTATTTCATTTGCAAAGAGTGAAGCTGAATGCAGGCTAAGCTGAACAAGTGGAACTTTATTAAGCCCTGTGCACAGCCCTCTCCATGTGGCTGAGTTGCTTCTAGTCTGACTCTGCACGGTGTCTTTTTCCTAGTGTCTTGTCAATAGCAGCGCCTCCAGAGAATGTGGGCCCTCTGACTCCAGTTCCACTGATCACATCGAACTCATTACCAGTCTCTCAGGGGATTTCATCCTCCAGTTAAGCCATCCTCTCGTGCTGTCATCCTCCAGTTAAGCCAGGTTTACAGTACAAACTTTTGCTGATATGTTTGTTAGGGAGGTGATTTATTTTTAACTGCATTTCTATATTGGCAAAAGCTCTATTATAGGCGCAGTTACACTGGCAAAAATGTGGTTGTGGTGGTATAGCACTCTTTTTTGCTGGTATATGTCTCTGGGCGGGAGGGAGGGGAAGCTATACTGGCAAACCTTTTTTAGTGTAGGCCTAAGTGATTGTTGCTTGCCTTCATTTGTTCATAAATAATAATAATATAATATCTACCTCTTATATAGTGCTTTTCATCAGTAGATCTCAAGGCACTTTACAAAGGAGGTAACAAACATGCTGATTTTACAGATGGGGAAACTGAGGCACAGAGAGGTGACGTGACTTGCAAAAGGCCACTCAACGGGCCAGTGGGAGAGCCATGTATAGAAATCAGATCTCTTGAATCCCAGTCCAGTGTTCTATCCACTAGGCAGCATAGTGCCTCCTGTGACTTTAGAATAGAGATGGTCAAAAATTTCCAACATTGTGATACATCTTTTTCGTAGAAACTTGGCTACAAAAATTTTTACAAAATGTTTGTCATTTTTTGCTCACCCCTAATTCATTGTATTTTAGTGGTTAATAGCAAAAACACAATTTTCTGTCGCTTTGCTTAGCTGTTCTAAACTTGCTTAATCCATAATCTGTGACATAATATGCACCATGATCTAATTGGGGTTAAATACTCCGTATGAATCGCCATAGTAACCCTTTTCATACTCTTGCTATTGTTTTGTTTTTGATCCTCCATTACATTTCAGGGATTAAATAAATAAATGTATTTTAGAAGACAAAACTCTGTTATATATTGTACTTGTGAGTATAGATGCTTCTTGCATCCCTGTAATAGCCAGAAGGTGAAGAGTTAAAAATGTAAGGCCTTATTAATGTAGGGAAATGCTGACACATGTTTTTCAGTCCAATTCTGACAGAGCACCCATCTCTAATTTGCTTGTCTCTTTACCCATATAACATTGTACATCTGTCCTTGAAAACAGCTCTTGCAGCATGAGTGTAACCAATAGAGTCAATTTAGCAAAGGTTGCTGTCTGCGTCCTAGCAATGCAGGCAGACAGCCTGGAGCTACTACTTATTATCAGCTAAACAGGTATATGAATAATTACTAAAGATAGAAGCCTGTGTTAATTGCTATTTTTAATTTTGTTCTTATAAATTGTTACAGATATTTTTTCCCTCAGCAAAAAATGTTGAACTGAATCTTTTTTTCAGATTCTGAATAAGCTAATGGGGTCTAAGACATTTTTAGCTATAAGAGATGCCGTTCCAGTATTGAAACACTCACGGAGGCTCCTTTACACGGCTAAGGTGGCGTAAAGTGTAACTGAGCTCAGTGTAAATGAGAATCAGGCCCATAATATTCAGAGTTGAATGAGCCCATAGTCCAGTTACCTTTGAAATACCAAGATTAAGCTCTGGGCTTTCTTATAATAAGGGTCTGCAGTTTTTGGAGAACTACCTGCTTTGAACAGAATGTTGTAGAGAGAAATTTGGTAAATATCTGTTATCCCCGAAGCTCTCCTTTATGTAGCTGTAGTGATTACCTACCAGTGTTCTCTTGGTATTCCTCTGAGCTACACCGCTTTCCATTCAGGTCCATTCCCTTTCTTCTGCAGTAACTGCATATATTCACTTTCAAAATAGGCAGAAAAGCACAAAACTTTAATAATTCTATTTTGGTTTTGCTAATATTGTAATCCTCCTTAGTGTACAGTCAAATATGAGTATTGAGGAATGCTCTTAAAGTCAGATTGGTGCAAGAAGAAAAAAAGTGACAATAACTGGATTTGGTCCACATCAAGAAAGTTTTGCCTTATTGATCTTAAACACCTGATCCATGCTACATCTCAGTATCCACTAAAAGCAATGTTGGATGGCTTTCTGTCAGATTAATATGAAAAACAAGTATCTGGCATATGTGCAGAGGTTTGTTTAGATAGTTAGCGAAAAACATGCAGTGGTATTTCTGACACAGATTTCGCGCATGCGCGCGCACACACACACACACACACATGCTTTTTGCATGTAGACGGGAAAGATTTTCCAGAGTGTGGTCCACTCTCAAGATAGGTCAGTTTTTCTGGCCTGAAACACTGATGCCATTCCTTAAGTGATTCTGGATAATGTTGCCTTCTGACAACTTCTGCATCTTCCTCTAGCATATGCGGAATGGCACCAGCAAGAGAGCTGTGTGCATTTGTGATGGTTTTCATGGTTTGATGGTGGTCTTGGGAGAGGGGCACACAACGTTGTCCTTGTTTTTTTGAATGGAATCCAATCAGTTTCATCTCAGCTTTCTCGTTACATTTGAATTCTGATGCTCTAACAACTCATGCCTACCGTGGGACTGGCATTCTCTTGTTGACTTTCCAGTGCAGAAGATGCAAACCATTGTGGGAAGATGAGGGCCTTTTCCTATCTTATTCATGTCCTACTCAGTGCATTTGCATCACTTGTTCTTTCTCAGTTCTGGTCCCTCTAACACTTCGGCTTCTCTCTTGTGGCTATATGTGGATGAGTTGGGTTTGAGAGGGAACCTTTGCATTCCCCTGGACTGTTGAAGCTCAGCTGCATCAGACAGTGGCATGCTTAGGCTGAAGGGGGTGAGTACAAGCAAACCCTGAGGGCCCTATTCACAGAACCATTTGAATGGCCCTGACATGGGGGAGTGGGTATGGAATGAGGAGGAGATGACATTTAATGATACAAGGTATGGTATGATAAATGGTAGTGGAATGTTTGTAATAATCAAAGTAAAAACAGTCATTTAGGCTGACCTTGTTTTCCTGAAGGCTTTTATCTCCTGAGGGTCTTAGAGAGCAACCTTGACAGCAGCTGAAACAAAACAAAGTGGTCTTACAGTGCCAAGAAAAAACAGAACCCAGACCAGGGTTTTTACTATCAGTCATGGAGTGACTGGGGATGGAATTTTCTTTACTCCACGGCATCCCCACCCGCTACCTCCTTGTGGAGTTTCCTGTCCTCTTTCTTTTTAGCTTGCTGTCTCCAGACCTGCCTCATTATCTACCCCTGAGCACCTTTTGCAGGGAGAGGAAGAAGCTTAGCTATAGTTAACCCGCTGCATGCCTGTGCCAACGTGTGGCTTTAGTTCGCTGGCACACAGCAAGTCCAAAACAAATAGAGGAGTGGAACCAAATAAATAATAGTAAATGCCTGGATAGCATTGGCCTAACTCTGCTCCTGCTGAAGTCAATAGACAGTGACTCTAATCCCCAAGTGCTTAACAAACAGAGACAAAGCTACCTCATAGATGTGACTGAGGCATGGTGGGCCTTGAGCTGTGCTTAGATGCTGGAGAAGGTACAAGATGAAAGTGAAACAAGTGATGCCTCTAATAAGCTTGAATTATCATCAATATGCAATGCTAGACGAGGCAGGCACAAAAGGGTGGTCTTGTGAAATAAATATAGGCAAAAACAGGGGGCTTTACCCTTTAAATAACATATAAGCCCATTAGAATTAGTCAATCAGGTTTGCCCCCATCTAAAAGTAGTTCCTGCATCTCTAGACTTACTGAAGTAACAAGGTAAATTGGGCAGCTTGCCAGCCCGTCTGCAGAAGTATCTACTTACTTAATGAAGGCTACTGAAAAAAGTACAGAGATGGTTAAAAATAAATGGAGCTTGGTTTTGGGAATTCCTTTGATCACGCAACAGTGTAACGAAATTGGACTTGGTACAAAAAGGCCTCTGTCTCTGTCTAATTCACCAGAAGTGCTTTGCATGCAATGGACTCCAACTGCTGTGTCCAAAGGAGGCATTAAAGATGCAAATGACCATTGGAAATGTACATTTCTGGCTTCCATCTATATGGTGGTTTGTATGGGACTGTCTACAAATTAGGAGCATTGGGGAGTAGGGACATGTAAGAATTTAATAACTAGTAGGAGCTTCTCTTTTGCTGCAACCAGAAATATTTATATTGGGACTCCCCAGCCTAAATCTCCCACATGAGGAATTCACAAAAATGCTGGTTCCTGTGATCCTCATTATTCTTAATGGTATGGAGTCTGATCTTATCATGCTGAAAGTCACCTACACCTCCCAGGGTAGAAAACTGTCCCGGTGAGTTAAATGATGTAGTAGCTCTTGAAAGACTAAAAGAAGGGAATAGATTTGAGAATATTTGGTCTTTCTTTTTAGAGTTGTCTGATTGACAGATAGCGATGTGTACAGAGAGCTCTATTGAGGGGAATGGTGAAACAGCACTGTAGACAGTTATAGACTGATGGTGTCATTGTATAATGATTTTCTGATTCTGCACGGTACGTTTTCTGTCTGCCACACTATGTTGGGAGTGTGATCTTTCCCTTATGTCCTCCTTTCTCTTTGCTTTGGTTCCTTTTCCCCTCTGTTTTCTTACAGTGGATAGCAGTGAATAAAATGTAAATGTATGAACATGATGAATTTGGCTTTTTTTTCTATCGTTCTGTAGTTTTCCATATTTCATTAAGGAGTCTGGTGGCACCTTAAAGACTAACAGATTTATTTGGGCATAAGCTTTCGTGGGTAAAAACCTCACTTCTTCAGATGTAATTGTCATAGCTCTTTTGGGTCTATGTATGGTAAAGACATTTAATAAAAAAGAAATAGAATGAGAAGGTAGCAAAATCCTACACTAATAAGTGACATGGGGTTGTAAGGTGGGCTTCCTCTTCTGAAGATGATGGTGATTATAAAGGGAAAAGGGGAGGGCATTTCCTCATTACAATAGTTATGAACTTCCATAATCACAGCCCATCCTGACCTCATCTGTTGGGTTGGAGGAGAGAAGGTTCTTTCATAATGGGGTTGTACAAGAACATAAAAATGTCCAAGGTCTTAAACATTAAAAATGGCACCTGAGATTGTCAAAGAAAATGTGAAAAGGTCAAGTCCACTTGAATAGGGTGTGCTTGTCCAAAGGGAAGTGTTTTCAGTATTTCCAGTATTCTTTGGTACCTCAGAATATTAAAATTGTAGAGTCCGTGCAAGTTAGCACAGGGTAGCAGTGGTGAAAAGAGGGTGCCTGTGTGAGCCGAGATGCTACATTACATTCTGGAACTTTTCTGCCTTGCTCTAGGAGACACCTGGCAGAGATCAGGACTTCATGGGTATGGTGAGCTGTGTAGTGTAGCAACCTTTGATTTAAACAAAAGAACAGGACTAACCACATTGCAGAGTTTGTTTTCCTTGCTTAATATGCTGGGCTTCCTCTCCCACCTCTCTGGATTGAGTTGGTTTGATCTTGGAAAAGTGGATTATGCATGAAAGGCACTTGATGCTGAGTTAAAGGATCTTCTTTTTTTTTTAAGTATATTGCTGCTTTCTGACTAGGATGCAGTTTTGTGATTTATAACAGCTTCTACTGATGCAGTCTACTGTGAGACATTTAAAAAAAACCCACAAGGGCACTGACCCATGGAGTCTCTGTATTTTTAACATGTAATTGTAATTCTTCTAAAGGGTTTTTAAAAGCCATTGCATCAGTGCTAAGATGTATACACAGCGATGGCATTCCTGTCTGCTTTAGATAAATAACCTTTGAAGTAATGTACTAAGGGACTGATCCTGCAGTTAAAGACTTTACTCCACTAAAACTCCCATTGAATAAGGACTGCCAGATTGGGCCCTTGGATAATTTTAGATGCTTTATTTCTTTCATTATGGGTAATTTGCCAAGTCAGCAGTTATACTTTAATTATACAAAGTGTCATGTTATTCCAGAATTGGGAATAACTGACATTGTCGCTGCTTGACAAAGCGCATGAGTGGTTCCTTCACCCCTCCGCACTTCACGTCTCTAAACTGCTTTGCCCCTCCACATAAGTGTCTGCCCTGCCGCGATAACGAAACCACGCTGAAGTATCATGATACCCCAATACATCAGGCACCACTGGTGGTGTGTGGCTGACACTGTAATTGGCACTAAGGCATTTAAATTGTAGATTGGTTCGTTGTCCCTTCTGCAGCCCACTTATTTTCATTCTTCTGCTTGCTGAGAAATGTTAATTGTTGTTTTTTGTTTTTTAATTTTTTAGGTTTTATTTAGCATTAGTAATGTGCTTGGCACTGCACAGTATGCAAAAATAGACAGTCCCTGCCTTAAAGAGTTTATAGTTCAAGGTAGATATAAGTGCTGGGCAATACTCCTTTGGGAGCCTATCACCATCTCTCCTTAATCAGCTAGAGGTGTTGCAAATAAAGTACTCCTCGCTCTTCCCTCAAGGGCTGAATGACACTGAGAGTCCAAAGGACACCAGACTTCTCTAGTCACAGGAGCGAGGTGGTTTTCCTGGAAGTAGAATCCATGTTTTCCCAAATGGCAGCACAAAGCACAGCCACTGGGCTTGCTCTCCTACACCGGTTTTTAAAAATGGCTTCCCCAGCATGGACACACACTCCTCCCAGTGGTAAATGACTTCAGTGAGTCTTGTTAATAGTTATCACTGCATGAGACAACCCTTCCTATGATGTAATTTGACATACTGCTGTCATTGGGGCTTAAACATAATAATCTTAAAAATGATTGGGAATTTGCCCTGCAGAAAAAACTCTTATGATTAATTTCTACAAATGATAAACCACTTCTTTGCCAAAATACGGTAGGCTATGAAGTATGATTTAATCCATTTAACTACAGTGCCAGATACCTCTGACAACTGTGACTCAAAAGTCATCACAGAAAGTGTTATTTCAAGTGGCAGGGTGGGATTAGAAACCTGCTGAAGATTTGTCAAAGGAGAAGTAAGTACATAATTTTTAGATAAATGATTTGTCTACTCTAAACCACTTCCGTTGAAAAGACAGGCAGTTTAAAGAGAAACCTACACTCTGACACTGGAAAGTGAATATAATAGCAGAAAAAAAATAGTGATCTTTTTTTTAATGAAAGTTAAAAAAAGGTGTAAACATATCAAAATGGAAATTATATCTATCTATATATTTTTCTTCAGGCATAACTTCAAACTCTGAAATCAGTGGAGTTATGCCAGCAAGGAATTTGGTCTTTGTTCAGGATTATCATCCTAAATCCCTCCTAGTTTTGCCAGTTCCGAATAACATTGTCATCTGAAACTCACGTATGTTATCATTTTCTCTGCCTGCCAATCAATATAATTCACATCTTCTTAAAGTACAGTTCTATTCTGAAAAGTGATAAAAACAGTTTCATGAGATTCTGTGTGTTTCTCTCATTGCCTCCATCTCAAGTTTGATCAGTTTGCAAATTAAAATATTTTTTGTTTTAAGGTTTGTTTGTTTGTTTGTTTGTTTTTCTATCACCCCTGCAGACTCTCTTTCTGGGCTGTGAGAATCTAGCTGGATTCCTTCCATCTCATGCATGCATCAATACTAAGGCTTATATAGGCCAAATTATGCCTTTTGTGGCACCTGTGCAAGCCATATTGTTTTAAAATTCTGCCATTAGTTGTACTTGTGCAGCTCTGGGGTTTGCAGAGGTGTAACTGAGAGGAGAATTTGACTTGCAGCACCTTTTTACACTGGCAGAAGTATGAGAGGAGGCGAGAACCCAGTTTGACTGTCTGACCTGAAGCTGTATTTTCAGGGATGGAAGTTAGTGAGAATAAAATGTATTTTTACTTGTTTGATCTGGATTCACAGAAAAAAATAAACATTGAACCCGACAATGTCATTTTTTGAGTCACTTTTCAGAGCAGAACCACACTTTGGTATCTCTGGTAGTTTGCTGACCTGATCGGTCATGTTGCAGACACTTGTATTTTATTTATTTATTTATTTAAAACATGGTTTAGTGAGTAACTGTGAATACTGGGAAAAAATGCAGAGCCTTTTTAGGTTCTTTAACAAAAAGGAATATAGATAGGCCTGCTAGTTTTTTTTTTGTTTGTTTGTTTGTTTGTTTTGTAATTTATAGTCCATTTTCTTTTTTTGGAATGGAAGCAGCAGCATATTAACCCAGTGAGCTCTGTGATAAAATGTCCCAGTGCCCCTTTAAGAAGTGGAGGAACATTTGTGAAGGTTGTGCCTGGGAAGGAAGCGGCTATTTACCACAGGATGCTATGTCAGGAAAAGGCTGATTCTTGGTCAGCCACAACTTAAACTGCCAGTTTTCCCTCAGAGGAGGAAAAAAAGTCACATATGCTTCCTGTACATTTCTTTCTTGTCTTTTATATTGTCAACTCCTTACAGAAAGCCTTTACACAGAAGAACTTATTGAAATATCTTTCTCTGTAAAGAGTACTTTTGAAGTGTTGAAAATATTTAAAATGCGCACAAGTCTAATTTTAAACTTAAACAGTTTTAGTTATGTTACATGTAAAATTATTGGAGTTATTAAGAAGAATGAGCCACAGGTAGGTAGTTGAGGGGGCTCGAACTGAGTTCTAATCCTGCCATTCTCTGTGGTCTTGCGGAAATCATTTGAGTGAGATTTTCAAAGCAGGCCATGGGAATTAGGTGCCTAACTTCCATTGAATTCCCTTAGGCTCCTTTGAAAGCACAGTCTTAATTTATCTGTGCCTCAGTTTCCCCATCTGTAAATTAGGGATAATATTTCCTATTCATTTGGCAGGGTGCTTTGTATATTTAATGATCCATAAATGCTCAGTATTATTGCAGTATCTTGGATTATCAAGGCTAAATAAAAACGAAGGCTCAAGTAACACAATCCTTCCTTCCTCACAACCCACCCCCCACACCCCAAAAAACAAATTCAGATATAGGTGCCGATCAAATGGCACTAACCAACCTTCCTGTGTTTCAACAAGTAACTAAGATCAATCATGCTCCTGATGCATATTTAACATTCATCTGACTAGAAAACTTGTCCATTCACTTCCTCCCACTCTGCCTCCAGTGGACTGATTCCTCTTCACATAGGAAGCCACCAGCACTGCCTAAATGCAGAGGCTTCTCTTGGCGCTAATTAGCATGACTAGTTTGATGGATTTAGTCAACAGCATTCTGAGCAGGGGAGGGGGAAAACAAGTGTATTAATTTTTCCAATTCTGTAGACTTTTCAGCCTCTGCGCCCTTAATGATTTGTTATATACACTCGAACAAAAGTTGCTTCAAATTAATTGATCAAGGGATTTTATTTTAGTATTTTGGCTGGATGCCAAATAAAGAGGCTTTGTCCCAGTGCTCTAAGCACCACCCCTCCTTGCAAGTTTGAAATGTGAGCTGCCTGGGTTTTTTCCCCCTCCCCTCCTCCTTTCTCTCTCTCCCTTCTGGGCAAAGTGGCTGTGATTGCTTGTGTATGTGTGTATGTGTGTGTGTGTGTGTGTGAGAGAGAAGTGGATGTATATATGGATGAGAGAGATGTATGTAATGGGAGAGATGGATCACTAGAGACAGAAAAGAAAACCAGCCATATCAGTAACATGCAGCTGAGGTGAGATTTTCTGAGTGTTTGATTTTTCTTAAAACCCTTTCAGAAGATTTAAAGCAGCCTTCTTGCATCCTGTGCGCTGAAGACATGCTCCTAAGCAATGTCATATGGATGCTGACATGCACATCGCTGTTTCAGGTCTGTTCGTGTATGTGTGAAGTTTTAAAGCTTAACCTGATTCTCTTTATTGTCTCTGGAGGGTTGTAGCTTGAGCACAAATAGCCTGTTGGCAAGTACGGCATGAGCCCATTAGCAAGACTCCATCTGTGATTGGTTTTGCCTGGAAACCGGGAGACAAGCAATGAATAATTGATGTGTGTTGTGCAGTGGCTGGACAGGCAAAGAGAAGAGAGAGAGAGAGAGAGAAACAGAGCAGCGCAGGGTGCCCTCAGAGGGGGGAGAGAGAGAGAACAAGCTTGAAAATCGCTACTGGCTGCCTTATGCTGAGATTAAGGCAACCCTGGCTGTCTTTGTTCTGCACTAGATGGTTTCTGCCTAGAAGTGTTTTCAGACATATGTGGCCTTTTTCTGCAACGGAAGAGAGGCAGGAAAAACAGAGGAGGGGGAGCAGAGGAGGACTAGTTTTTGAATGAAATATAACTTGTGGGTAAGTTGGTTTCTTTTGGGGGGAGGGAGTGTGTATGGATGTGTGCGAGCGTGCGCGCGTGTGTGTTTGCTCCAGTCTGTCTGAGACTGTGTGTGTGGTGTATGTGTGACAGAGAGAGAGCATTGTGGGTAAAGCAATACTGCATGTTGTCAGATGGAAAAGGCAGAATAAGGAGATGAAAGGCAGACTGAGTAGGAAACTGGGACATATTTGCATACAGTTACTGTTCCTTGTGCTTGCCCCTGAAGAGAATTTGGGAAGCTGGGGGATATTCAGATCTTACTAATTTGATTGATTGATCCTTAGGACATTGTTATTTTAGAGGGTGAAATGTTGACTAGTAAGCAGACATTTTACAAGATCTTTTTTTGCTTTTTTTTACCTGCAACCATAAAAGCAGAATGTGCATCAAGCATTGATGGCATTTCCTTAAACTGTCTTTACTGTCAGAATGTTGTATATTCCAAAAGATATTCTGGAAACAGCAAATACTGTAAGTGTTGTCACTATTTCATTTACGCTGCTTTCATAAAGACCTTGCTGTACGTAACTTACAACTAACATGCATCCTGGCAAGTGGTGTCAAGGAAACTGGCACAGACATGATGGTGTCAATAGCAATCTCAGGTACTAAAGTTGACAGGTATTTTTTCCTCCCAAGTGGAATGCAGTCTTCAATACTAATTGTGATATTTAGCTTTATTTAAAAAAAATACAGGACACCATTGATACATTTGAAAGAGTATTTCGAAAGTTCGAAAATTAAAACTAGTGACACTGAAGCATTTGAAGTCCTGCTAAATAGTCCCTTGGTGATGTTCTTAATTACATGGAGCAGAGCAAGTGATAGTTTTAGAGTGAAATAAACCAGGCTCAGTTAAATCTGGACAGAAATTAGGCATGCAGAGATGTGGTTGGAATGAAGCAGTGTATAAATTCGGAACTCAAAATTGTGTATCTAATAAACATCAACAACATGGGTGTAAAGAATAGCATGCTTCCAGCTATTTACTGGGGGGAGAGTAGTACAGTATGTAACAACTCTTCTGATCCGGTGGAATCCTGTTGTGTCTTGAGTAGTTTTAGAGCCTGATCCTATGTCCAATGAAGTTAGCAGCAAAGCACCTATTGATTTCAGTCATCTAGGGTCAGACATGCAGTTGAACTGTTTTCATTTAGGGCCTGATCCAAAATCCATTGGCTTCAACGGGCTTTGAATCAGGCCTTCAGTCCAGAGTGGCTTGAACTGAGCAATTATAGTGATTCTTGTCAACCACTTACATGTTGCACTATGCCAGGATGACACAACTGTAGAAAGGGAGATTGCTATGAAAACCTATGGATTTAGTTTTTGAAGACAAATAAGTAGAAATGTATTCTCTTGTGTGTGCAGGATGAAACTATGAACTAGCCTGATAAGTAGCTAGGTTTATTTTAAGAAGTGATATCTTGATCAGGTTAGGTTAGGCAGTTACTTGGGGCAAGATGACAAACTTCATCTGTATGAGCAATATGCCATTTGAAAAGTGGTAGTACTTAAACTAAAAATAAAGTTCAAAGAAATTATTCATAGTTACCCTTTTTTTTTTGCATAGAGCTTTATTACAATTTTATTAATAAGATTTGATTAAGCATCTGTTGCTGTGGATCTTGTAGATGTGAATGGGTTCCATCACAGAAATCACTTGTCGTTTGACTTTGTCTTGGTTTTATAATACATAGAAGTAGATGCTGCATTTTAAAGTAACAAAAACATACATTTTCTTCCTACCTTGTGCCACACTGCTCTGCAATTTTTTTATTTCTCTTTTGATTTATTTTGTATATCAAAAAGGCATCTGGAGCAAAGCTTTTGAGCTGAAACTGAGGTGAAAAATTGCTTACAACCATTTAAAATTACCGTATATACCGTTCATAAGCCGAATTTTTTTAGTAAAAAAGGGAAGCACCAGCAGGGCCGGCTCGAGGCACCAGCCCAGCAAGCAGGTGCTTGGGGTGGCCAGGAGGAAGGGGCGGCACGTCGGGCTGTTCGGCGGCGCGATGGAGCTGCCGCTGGAGTGCTGCTGATCGCGATTGCGATTGCGGCTTTTTTTTTTTCCCCCCCGTCACTTGGGGCGGCAAAAGCCCTGGAGCCGGTCCTGAGCACCAGAGAAGGGGGTCAGCTTATGAATGGGTATAGAGAGGGAGAGGTGGGACACAGCCCCTCCCCCCAACAGAGGGAGCAAGGAGAGGCAGCACAGCCAGCAGAGCCAGAAGGGAAGAGGTGGGGCCAGAGTCTCTCCGCTTCTGGCCACTCTGCTCTCCCCCCAGCCGCCGAAGCAGCTGCAGCTCCAGGGCTGGCAGGCTTCAGCCATGCTGCTTGGCCCCGCCCCCCAGAGCAGGCTGGGGCCTTGCCACCCAGCCTGCCAGAGCATGCTGCAGCCATGCCGCCCGGCCCAGCCCTCTGGAACATGCTGCGGCCGCGCTGCCCGGTCTGGCCTGCCGGAGCAGGCTGCGGCCACGCTGCCCAGCCTGCTCCGGCAGGTTGCGGCCACACTGCTCAGCCTGCCGGAGCAGCTCCAGTCAGGTCAGAGACATCCTCCCCTAACCCTCCCCAGAGAAGGTGGGAAGGGATGCGATGGGGAGAGTGTGGGGGTCCCTGTCTAGGGATGGGGTCATGTGGGGGGTGGTCACAGGGGTTACTCGCCTGATTCCCAGCTTCTCCCCCCCAAAAAAATTTCCCCACCAGTTGCTGTC
Organism: Terrapene triunguis; assembly: GCF_002925995.2. Taxonomy (NCBI): domain Eukaryota; kingdom Metazoa; phylum Chordata; order Testudines; family Emydidae; genus Terrapene; species Terrapene triunguis. The sequence continues at coordinate 1,176,704 of NW_020664498.1, read as the reverse complement.
CCGGCCCATCAGGGTAAGCAGTTGGTGCGTCGGGACACTTTGTTTACTTAGGTTTACCTCCGTGCCTGCGGACGCTTGAGGTAAACAAACCATCTTGGCCCTCCAGCGCCTTATCCTCATGGCCCGGTAGCCAAAGTTTGCTGACCCTTGAATTATAGCGTCGGCTTATGAATGGGTTATAAAAATTTTCCATTTTTACTTATCCATCTTGGGGGGGGGGGAGGTCGGCTTATAAACAAACCGGTTTATGATCGAGTATAAACGGTAATTTTAGGGAGGAGTGGGTTCCCTTATGATGGAGCCACCACAAAAAGTTCTTGGGGAAATGTAACTGCATTGATAGTATCGAAGTATCCGGCTCAAAGGAGTTTGCTTGGGGGAGGATAGCTCAGTGGTTTGAGCATTGGCCTGCTAAACCCAGGGTTGTGAGTTCAATCCTTGAGGAGGCCATTTAGGGAACTGGGGTAAAAATCTGTCTGGGGATTGGTCCTGCTTTAAGCAGGGGGTTGGACTAGATGACCTCCTGAGGTCCCTTCCAACCGTATGATTCTATGATCTTTTTATGAGACAATCTGAACATGTAAGAGACAATTTTGTGGTAGGAAATGAAAATGCTTACCTAAGAGGGGTCCAAAATTGAGTCTTAAAATCTTTGATCTTGCATAGCTTTGTAGCAGAATGGGTGCAAACATAAAATTTCCACATCTCTGTTTAAATGGCCTTGATATAAATGTTGCATTGACTGTGCTTGAGTGACACGCACATAAAATTTGTATTACCATAACACCTATGGAAGTCCCAGTCATGGACCAGGCCAGGTGCTGTACAAACACAGAACAGAAAGACAGTCCTTCCCCTAGACATCTTACAATCTAAGTATAAGGAAAGAGACAACAGAGGGTTACAGAAAGACAGGAATACAAAGAAACAGTGAGACAATAATGTGGGGAGTACGTTTTGGGATGGGGTTATTAAGTCGCTTATCAATGTAGTAGCTGTGTGGTTTTAATTATAGTGAGGTAATTTAGAGAGAGATCTGGCAACATGGACTTCTTGTGCGCTAAAGGTTAGCGTAACAATTAGGTTAAGAGTTGCTGTGGCCTACCCAAGAGGTTTAACCAGGGATAAGAATCTGCGTATAAGCTGTTTATTGCTGCTCTATATGTTACAAGCTGAACTGATAGCACATAAGTCTGTGTGTTAGTTGCCACTGAGGCAAGGATCTTATTGAACAAAAAGAAATTTTTGTTCATATTCATATTCTTTCCCTAGATGACTCAAAAGAAAAGATCAAATTCTGTGTTAAGACAGGAGGCAAGTTTACTTTTCCTGTTCACCATTTATTGCTTTAGGAATGCTAGCAAACAAAATAAATTTTTACGATTTGCAAAGTTATTGACACAAATTGGCATTCCAGAGATATCCGTTAACATCTGTAAAAAGAGACTGCCGGTGAAATTCCTTCCTCTGCTGCTGCCCCTATAAATGGGGTAACTGCTAGGTGTCTTACGCAGAAAACTTATAGGAAGTCATTACAGAAGACTTCCATGAAACAACCTGCAACAAGCTGGGCTGCAGGGATAGCCCATTGCAGTTTGCAGACAGGCTGAAAGAAACAAGCCTCACCTCAGCATAGAGTTGGAGTGCTGTAAACATAGCTACCCCCATTTTTTTCACTGCTCTCCCCTCCACCAGTCCTTCTCCCCAGAACATCTTCAGGTCCAATGAATCCCTTGTTCTGTAGCGCTTCAACAGTGGGATAGAAAAGTACAGAGAAAAAAAATCAGAAAAGATGGCAAAGTTTCCCATTCCAGTTTATAGCAGGGTCTGGAAAGTGACACAGAAAGACAGTTTACACAGACAAGGAGAGGAGGTGAAATGAGTAAAAGTGAGCACATCTTTTCTCATTAATGCCGAAGAAATACTGCTACACGACACTAATCCATTGCTTAGCTTTTCTAGAACTATGGCAGCATTATTCCCTACCTAATAAGCATCCAAGATAGAAATCAGAATAGGAGACAGGGCACAGATGAGTAGATCTTCCCTCTCTGCTACTCTAATTAAGGCCCTTCTATTCAATTAAAACAGTATTGCGATCAAGAAGCTCCTTGTGGTTAGTGTGTGCAAAAGTGTGTGGGAGAGAGACTATTAGAAAGCCTTCTCTTCCTCCAGTGGAACCAAAAATGTAAAACACCTGTAGATAATGCCAGGGGATTCTCCTTGGAATAAGCATCCTGACTTTCCAGAGATAAATAGATAATGCAAGTGAATGTGGTCATGCCAAGTTGCCTCTTGGGTGATGGGTACTGGAGATCATAGAATCATAGATTTTAAGGTCAGAAGGGACCATTATGATCGTCTAGCCTGACCTCCTGCACAACTCAGGCCACAGAATCTCACCCACCCACTCCTGTATCAAACCCCTAACCTATGTCTGAGCTATTGAAATCCTCAAATCGTGGTTTAAAGACTTGTTGAGAATCAACTGCCCCCATCTGCCCTTGTCATCCCACAGACATACCCCAATCAAAATGGCATCCGTGGGTCACTTTGGGACAAACCCCACGCAGGGCTTGGGGCAGGGCAATCGAGGCCTGTCAGGATAAATAAAAGCTTGCAAACTGTTGGCCAAGAATCAAATGTGTTTGACTGAACAAGCCCTTCAGCCAGGAAATCCACATAACATTAAGAGATGGTTGAACCCTTATGAAATGTAACTGTTCGAAAATGATAAGAGGTATACAAGTGCACAATAAAATCATGCAGTAATTGCTGTTAAATCGTGGTGAAGAGTGTCTATCGTTCATCATCAATGTGAAAGCCAGCCCATCTGGCACACACCTAGGATCATTCATTCAGGACTCACTGAAGAGAGCGAAGCCCAGAACACTTATACCATCTTTTCACTCTTAATTAGAAGTTCCTTTAAGAATTTCTCCTTCAGTATCAAGACAAAGTAACCCTGAGAACAGAGGGATGAAAATAAATGACGTCGAAACAGCAGTTACTTCATCAGTATCGAATGTTTTCGACCAGCATACCTGTAATCATGCTGCATTTCACTAACGTAGGTCATTCCCGATATTTTACAATTCCTCCACAGCACTGTTAATCCTGATGCCCACTTCACTAAGGCCTGGTCTACACTGTGGGGGGAGGGGTTCGATCTAAGTTACGCAACTTCAGCTATGTGAATAACATAGCTGAAGTCGACGTACTTAGATCTGCTTACCATGGTGTCTTCACTACAGTGAGTCGACTGCTGCCGCTCTCCCGTCGACTCTGCCTGCGCCTCTCGCCGAGCTGGAGTAAAGGAGTCGACGGGAGAGCACTCGGGGATCAATTTATTGCGTCTAGACTACATGCGATAAATCGATCCCCGCTGGATCAATCTCTGCCTGGTGATCCGGCCGGTAGTGAAGGCATATCCTAAGATTCCTTCTGTTGAGCGTTAGCCCATTCCACCTGTTGCCAAAGCATAAATTTTGTGTATTAATACAAAAAATGTTCAGCCACCCATTCATGTCCCTAATTTTTGTCTGTTATAGTCCAAGTGTAACTCCCAAAAATGTTGTGAGAAACCAAACTTTGATACCTGTTCTTTTTTTCTTGAAACCTAATTCCTCAAACCAGGTTTGAAGGCTTCTAGCTATGACTCCTAGTATCTTTTGACCTCTTCCTTGAAGCTCATCCATCTATGAGTGTTATATTTTATCTTGGCACCATTGAGGAAGTGAACAAAAACATACAAGCCTTGGCAAATATGAGCTGCGTGTAATTTATTTTTAGATTGTGTTAACATCAGTAGGGCCTTTTCTTTTTCAAATACTTGACATTTTAAAATTCTCGGGTGGGATTTTCAACAGCACTCAGCTTTGGCCTCACTTGGCTCCGATTGAATTCAATGGCGGCAGAGTTAGGACAGCGCTCAGTGTAAAAATCACACTAGTAATATTTTAGTGGCTGTCATGCTTTTTTTCAAACATCAAACTAATATTATTAGAGGCCGGTTGTTCCACCACTGCCTGCCAGACTTCATTTAGCCTTGTTTAACAGGAGTGGGTAGGTGAGGTTCTGTGGCCTGCAATGTGCAGCAGGTTAGACTAAATGATCATGATAGTCCCTTCTAACCTTAAAGTCAGAGCCTGAGTCTGGCCCCTTGTTTGTTTTAATGATATCATAAATTTAGGCAAGTGTCAGAAGTTGTCTTATCTCTTTACTGGGCATCACTAGGAAGCAAAAAATATGCATTGTGAGAAAACTTTGCCAATGAATTACCTGTGTTTTGGCTACATCTCTAGGAAGTGTGTTTGTTGTGCAGTTACTTGCACTGTCTTATCTAGCTGCACTGTAAAACTGTTTGGGAAATTTCACTCTGGTTTCACTCCCACCTATAACACCAATACTTTCAGTAGAGCCCATCCTGATTTACTTGTTCATGCAAACTTCAGTGGCTTTAGGTAGCCTTGATCCTGCTTGATCTGTCAGCAGCATTTGATTCTATTGATCACAGAATGTTATTTGACTGCCTTGAGCAACTTTTAGGTCTCCCAGGTTCTGTTAACTTGGTTTACTTCTTATATTTCTCTACATTCTCATTTTGTTGCTGTCAATAGTTTTATCTCTGGTTGATTCTCTTTATGTTCAGTGTGCTATGCCTTTTACTACATGTGATGATACCTTTAATAAGCACTATAGCTGTAATCTGGATTTATTCTTTGAGTTTTGTCTATTCTTATCAGTACATCATTGTTGGTTCCAGTGCTCTTATCTGTCAGATATCTATCTGGTCTTGAGTATTGGAAAACTCCTTCTGTCTTAGCTCTAATAAAATGAAATGCTCGTAGCCCTAAACATCGCGTTGGTCTTTTGTTGCTACTACATAATATTTCATTTGTTTGAAATCATATTATTTTTCTAGCTGTACAGAAATGAAGGCTTATCTTTGAAGAAACATCTGGCCTATATCTTCTTACCATTTAGGGAGCATTTCCAGAGTATGCGCTTTTCTGTTTCAGTCAGATCTCCTGATGGTTATCCCTGTTTTGTTTCTGTTCCTTGGGGAGGAAACGTTATAATTTCTTAATTGGCTGATTTGCCTACAAAGACTTTACATTGACTCCACAGAGTAAAACGTGGTTGTCTACAATGTACTGCACTGTGCATTGCATTCTGCTTAAAAATTGAGATCCTTACTTCTAAACTATTAGATGGCCTTAGTCCATCAGATCTTGCTGATCGTCTTAATCCTGCGTTGCAAGATGTTCTTTGAGATTTTCCAAGTAAAATTTGTTTGTGGTTCCAAGATTCACTTTCAAGCCTTATGGAAAGAGATTTAGGTGGTTATGCTTCTGTTTTATTTCTGGATAAACCTATCTTCTAAAGTGAGGGGACAACCTATTTTCCTTTCGAACCCCCAATTAGATTTTTCCTGGTGGATTAATTTACTTACCTATAGGCCTGTGCAATGTTTTAGCATAAAAGGCCCAATAAAATAGTGTGTTTGGGGGGGTGTAATTACTGTTAATTTCCACTCTAATTCAGAGTGAGAATAATAATAATTGTAACTTTGAACTTCCAGCGCAACTTTCTTTGCTTTCAGCATGTGCTGTGGTGTATGGTTTTTTATTTCCTGAGGCAACATTTCTTACATTGACTAACAAATGTTTTTTGACCTTCATTAGACTTCTCATTAACAAACTTCCCAATAGCCATAACCAACTGCATCTTAAGCGTTAGTGATCATACAGTATTTAGTGGCATGTCTTTTATGGTATATTGTGTCCATAATTTGGGCAGGAGGCAATGGCTCAGAATCAGCAAGATAACCAGGGAACATTGCTAGTTAAGTATGAGAGGGGTAGCCGTGTTAGTCTGGATCTGTAAAAAGCAACAAAGAGTCCTGTGGCACCTTATAGACAAACAGACGTATTGGAGCATAAGCTTTCGTGGGTGAATACCCACTTCGTCAGACGCATGCTTAGTTAGTGGTACACAAGAATCCTTACTATTGAGTGTTTTATTCGTAGAGCTCTATCAGCTGAAATGAAATATGAGAAAACTGGAAAATTATACTGAAACCAACTTTAAATCCACTAAAGGCAAGATATTTAGAGTTAAAACTGCCATTGCATTCTTAATTCAGCCCATCAATTCCATGTACTGCAGCTCAGAGCCAAAGAGTCTCTGGACACTACAACCACATGAAATGCATTTACGTTGGTCCCAATTCTTCATTCAGTCCATGTGCCGACCTCCTATTGATCCTGCCTCAGACAGTAAGAACCTATCTCAGGTGCTGCAAAGATGCATACTATATAAGGGCTAGCAGGGAGAAAGAAGGCAAAACATGAGTTTGTGGGCTTGGAGGGAAACATTCCCTTTAGGTGGAGAGTAACAACAAGGAGAGTGGGGGCAGAGAAGATACTAGTACAGCAGGGAGATGCTGTGACCAGGGGCTGATTTCTGCAGCAGTTTTTTTAGCTATAGAAATGTGAGGGTCTAAAAAAGACCAGGTTGGCAATGTACCACAGTGCACTGAAGGCTTGTATCCTGCTGTCCATCCCTGTCCCTCCCCTGCGAGCTCCTCAAAGTTCACAATCAGACTAAAATACTGCCTTCATTTCTCTGAGCTAGGCTTTTTCTTTCCCCTCCCACATAGAGAACTTATTGTGGCTCTCACGACGGTGTCACATCTTGAGCATTCATCAAGTTTAATGCTCACCTTTGCTGTAATTTTGGACCATGCATTTTGCCCCCAAGAACCACAGTGGGAAGCCACAACTTTTAACTTGCCAATCAGGGCCAAGGAACTAGGTGGAGAATAGGAGCTAACTATTGAAAAAGCCCATAAAGACACTACTCTCTATAGATTTTTTGTTAAAGTGTTTGTAAGAAAGCATAAAAGAGCCATTCTGTACACCAACTGCCCCTACTGTTTAATAGGGACTTCAAAATGATACAAACTACATTTGATGGATTCTGAGTAGGAAAAAAGCTTTAACAAAAGAAATCCTCCTCCTTGTTAAATGACTATAATTTAGCATGGTAGATAGGGCTAACTAAGTGATTTATTTGACATCTATTCCTCAGGCATTTAACTAAATCTGTTGCACGCCCATTCTGTTTATTTTGACTGATTGACAAATTAACAAGCTATTTGCACGTTAGGTATGGGTGGTACCTCCCCCTCTCACCCACACTCCCCACATTTGAACAGCTTTTAATGTAATTGTTTATCATGGAGGCAAATTATTATCCAGACAGGTGTCAATCAGAAGAGGACCTTTTTTAAAAACTGAAGTAATTGTTTGTTAATATGATCATAAATAAAGATGGATGAAAATATTGCCTCTTACATGTACATTACAGCATTTCTGAAACGAGACAGAAACTATCTGAGGAGCTTTGATTTTTTTTTAAACACATTTGGGATGTTGAAATGTTGGTTTTTAAGGATAGTTGTCTGATGGTTAGAGCAGGATACTAGAAGGGCTCAACTTCATTTATTCTTTCTATCTATCTCATCATCTTATGATGGTTCCCATTTCCATTATATCTGAGGACCTGCAAGAGACAATAACCAACATGACGATAAGTCAATGTTGTGTTAGTAGTGTGAAGTGTTATTTTATTTATTATTATGCAAGTACAAAAGGCGTGAGGTGTGCTCTATAACAGTGGTTCTCAAACTTTTGTACTGGTGACCCCTTTCACATAGCAAGCCTCTGAGTGTGACCCCCCTCATAATATTAAAAAACACTTTTTTGTATATTTAACACCATTATAAATGCTGGAGGCAAAGCGGGGTTTGGGGTGGAGGCTGACAGATCCCCCCCCCCATGTAATAACCTCGTGACCCCCTGAGGGGTCCCGACCCCCAGTTTGAGAATTCCTGCTCTATAATCTGTTAAACTGTTCTTTTGCTGTGCGACTCACACTTATAGTTCTGTAGTGCATTCAGTAGAAAAATGAATATGGTTTCTTTCATCTCTGTGTTGTTCTAAGCTTCACCTTTCGAAGGTAAAATGGTATGATTTTATTGTAGCAATAGAGACAATACGTGTTTTCTGACAATTGCAACTAAGGGCTTGGCTACGCGCTGTGAAGCACGAGTGTAGTCGCACCGCCAGCGCTGCGAGAGAGCTCTTGCAGCGCTGTATGTACTCCACCTCTCCGAGGGGAGTAGCTTGCAGCACTGCGAGCGAGCGTGCAGCGCTGCAGGCACTAATTACACTGGCGCTTTACAGTGCTGTACTCGCTGCGCTCAGGGGTTTTTTTTTCCACACCCCTGAGCGCAGCAAGTTGCAGCGCTGTACAGCGCCAGTCTAGCCAAAGCCTAAGTATCTTTACTGGCTATGTGCTGGTTGTGTATTATTGCTGGCCTTTCAGAGTTCTGAGAACCTACAACTCCCTGCTGTGGGAGCTCAGCATTTCTATTCTAATCAACCTATTAATTTACTCATACAAGCCCATCCCCAAGAATAGACTGAAGCAAACTGGTGTATTCAACTGAATAAGTGTCTGATAGTGGTTTGTGCAAAGTGAATATAAGCTTGTACTTGTACACAGTAAGTTTAAAATGGTGTTCAGACTTCAATTAGTCAAGCGGCAAACATCACCGATTTGATGAACTTAATGTACCCTGTCTACATGCATTTGAAAGCTGCTTATGTCTACTTCAAGATGAGGTATGATATGGAGCTATCAAGTGCAGGGCCGGCTCCAGGCACCAGCCAACCAAGCACGTGCTTGGGGCGGCACCTTGGAGCGGGTCGGTGCTACGATTTTTATTTATTTATTTATTTATTTTGGTTCGGAGGCGGGGCGCTCGGGGGGGCGGGGGCTTGGCGCGGCGCTCGGAGGGGGGGCAGGGGCTTGGCACGGTGCGTCGCTCAGAGGGGGGCGGGGACGCGTCGCTCGGAGGGGGCGGGGGCTTCGGGCGGCGCAACGCTTGGAGGGGCCGGGGCTTCGGGCGGTGCTGGGGGGGGCGGGGGCTTGCGCGGCGCTCAGGGGCGGGGCTTTGGGCGGCGTGGTGCTGGGGGCATGGGGATTTTGGCGACGCTGGTGGGGGCAGGTTCGGCTGCGCGTCCCTCGCAGGGTGTTACGGCGGGGCGGCGCTCTTCTTTTTTGCCTGGGGCAGCAAAAAAGTTAGAGCCGGCCCTGATCAAGTGGTGCCTTTACCATAGAAATGGGGATAAACAATGACACTAACAACATGTTAAAATGACCACTTTGAAATATTTACATTTGTTTCTGTTAGTTTAATATCTCTATGTATTATTTCAAGACATAAAATTGGATTCCTTTGTGACCTCAGCACACCCCCTACAACAATCTAAAGGGTAAATCAAATTCTAATAATAAATTTATCCAGGTATCCGTGAAATGTAATAGTACTGGTGACATTTCTAATCAACATTATCATCTTATTTATCATTGTAATCTGTCGAGAGTGTGTGGGTTACCACTGTCTTCAGTATGTACACAGTTTGGTACAAAGGAGATTGTTCTGATTACAAACACAGTTGATTGTGCAGCAGTTCCTACTGATACAGGCACGAATGGGGTCTTGTAGAAGCTCAGATGCCATTGGGCCCTTGAAGAATACAGGAAGCAGTTCATCATTCACATTTTTCCATGTATGTTGCAATGGTAATCCAATATCTGGTTTACTTACTTGTGAAAACGTCTAACTTTTTGATTGCCAAGATCCTCTTTTGACATATTCTTCAAAACTTGTCACTGGTGCTGGTAATGGTGCCTGTTTCAATCCCCATGTTATCTGTGTGTTCCATTTTTGGAAAGTAGTGAACAGCAAGAACCAAAACATCTGTATCTAGTGACCTAATTAGTATGGTTCCTCTGACACCAAGTGACCCAAAAGTCATATTGGCACATACAGCATGCAGAAGCATCCTGTGTCTGCTTCTTCTAGAGTACTGTAAAGGACTTGGGTTTCTTCAACACCTCTGCTGGTGATGGACTTTGCTACTTCACTATTGGAAAAACCTCCAGCAAGAAGGAGTGTTTGTATTAGGTGTACTCCTACACACTCAGGTGCATTTTGAACCATATATTCACAGAGGAATTTTACAAGTGACTGCTTGTTGGCTGCCACACATAGAAATTTTTTCCAGCGTGTTCACTTACCTCCTGGTATTTCTTGAATCCAATCTTAGATCCTGTCCAGCGCTGTCTTTCTGCAGTTTTCACAGAGTTACTGTTGTCGTATCTGTCAAAGAGTCGATTATAGAATTAGCTTTGTCAAATCCTTTTAGGACCTTGCCTCAAGTACTCAGCAGCCAATTCATCAAATGTGTGGAATTTGTCTCCAGCCGTCATTTGTATGACAGCCATGGCCTCTCTGATGTACACTGTGGTTTCTTTTTACATATGCTTAGCTCAAGGACTCTTTCAGCTTGAACTTCCAGCTTGATGCCCTAATTCAGCTTTGTCTGTTTTTCTCACTGTTCATCATCACACAGGTTCTATTGGATGAATAAGAACAGTTGCCATTGAAATATCATCTTTGCACCTTGTTAAGGACAGGGCTCTGCAAAAAACAATTTTCTGGACAGTTGGCTGCTGTGATTGTCCCTTCCTTGCCAGACTTAAATTTGATCCTCTTGGCCATGTCAGCAAATGTTTTGCTGCCAGGTTTCTTGACTGGGCCTGAAGAAGCTACATTAATCACCAGAATCACGTGCACCTATCACAAATCTCCCATTTCTTCTTCACCAAGATCTGCTTTTTTCAGTAATACTCTTGGACTTTGACTTCACTACTTCTTCTTAGGTCACTTCTTTCTCCCGTAACTCTTACATAGTCACACGGAACATGGCTTGTGAGGGTCAATCTGACAAGGGCCAGCTTCTTTCTTGTATGTCAATTACATTGCAAGACCCAAACTCATAGTGTAGCTGTGCACCAAGGCTTATGTGCAGTGGTGTGATAATTTTGCAACTGTTACATACTATATACTCCGCAACTGAAAGGGGCCTTCTTTGAATGTCTTCTGAAGGATGATACACATTGCTGGCTGAATTAGGTGCCTCTTTGTATATCAACCAAAGGAGAAACTCCGGCACAAAAGTAGCTGACCTCTGTAAACTACAGTCGCCTGGCTTTGGATAATGTTCAGAGGCTTTCATTTTTGGCTATTTCAGACCAAAGGATTGAAGCGACATTGTACAAAACCACTTGTTTACTTGAAAGCTGTTTATCAGGCTCACTCGCCAGAAAAACATCCATAAACATTTGGATGACTTAAATTCTTGCTTCAGATTATGAGCAGCTTGGATAGCATCGGCTAATGTTGTTGTGCATGGAACAAAATTGCAGAACCATAACGTTTTTCTGACCTTGCCTGTAACTTGCTACTGGAATAGTTTGCAGTTCTACATCTGAGGGAAGTAGGACTTTATACCTTGGTAGCAGCTAGGACAGGAGAAGAGCCTCTTGTATATAAGATCATTGTCTAGGTCTTCAATCAGCGAATAAAATGCATAAGGTGACTGTATTGTTGCAGTGTAACTAGATGGTTTTGCTTAGATTCATTTAACTTAAGGAGGAAGAAAGGCATGGTGAGTGATAAACTACATTCTTAGCAATCAAGTCTTCCACAGATATTCTGCGAGCATGTCATCTTTTCTCTGAAGAACTGCCTCCTTTAGATTGGTCGCTCTTTCAAATTTTTCTGTTTTTTGAAGGTTCTTGTCTGTTTTGTGTGTGTTTCTCAGGCAAACAATACAATAGGACTAATCGCTGGAGGATGTGCTTGTTCTGGTGGCTATAAAAGCAGGTCAACATGATGCTCTCTGATTAGATTTCTGATTTCTGTTTTCTTTCCTAGGTTCAATACAGTTCTGACATGTGCCAAATCCAACTTGCTTGTGTATTTCTGAAAGCAACCCCTGCGATAGAATATTGGTGACACATCATTTAAACTAGAAAACTGATCCAGTAGCTGCCAGTACAATTCATCTCTCCTGGTTTCTGCTGCCAGCATCACAGAATTCTGTCCAGCACTGGTGGCTTTTGACAGTTTCTGCATTCTTTTGAATTTCTTGACAAATAACACATTTTTCAAAGTTTGTGGGGAGTCTTTTTTTCTTTGATGTAAGCTTTGAGGGGCTTGTATCCTCCATGTCTTCATATGCAGTAACTTGCCAGTAGAGGAAAATTCCTGAAGTATATTGTTAGCATTACCATGCCCACCACCACCAGTTTTCATTTTGTACACATATACAGACTTCTGCTAAATTAGATATAAATTAGATGAATTGGTTAGTATCAAAATAGCATTGTTGTTTAGTAAGCTCTTTGAAACCCAATATGAAGCTGTGTATTGTCACCTCTAACATAATATTAACCTGTGCATAAGTGTCACTGAATTAAAAAGCTAGTTTCTATAATATTTCAAAGGCTAGTACTGCATGCCTAGGGCAGACTAGATGCTACGTTGTACGTACGAAAGCTTACAAATAGAGAAGTATTACATTAGGAATTCATGTACATTTATATCTACCCACTATGCACTACGAACTGTGGGCATACAATCTACTGCTTCTGGTACACAACCTTCAGACTGATCTGGTCAGAAAATTTCAATTAAAAATACAGAATACTATTCGAATCACTTGTGAGATACTTTGACAATTAAGAATATGCAATATGAAAGCATTTCATATTAGTATATTGAAAATGCTGATATTATCCTTTTTGCCACATGCTAAATAGTTTAATCATTTCTGGAAAAAAAAAACTTGCCCATGCAAAACCAATACAAATCTTTTAATACATTGTTGTTTGGTAGCTTTGATGAATAAACACCATATTAAGGTGTTGACATGAACTTAAATAGTAAACACTGTAGTACTAGTCATGTTGCCATGTTTCTGAAACTGCAAAAAAATGTCCCTCTCAGTTTTGGGTACCATTTTTTCACCTTGCCTACAGGGTTATGGCACCACGTGACAACTCCACCTCCTATCTCATCTAAATGTACATAAAATAAGCTTTTAAAGTGTGTGTGTGTGTGTGTGTGTGTGTAGTATGGGTACATTGAACTGTAAAAATATGGTCCTTTGTGGAGTATTGCCACACACCTAAATGTAATGAAGAATGTATTTACTCAAGTATAAGCATGTCCCATATTGCACGAAATATGCATATATCAAGAACCATTGCAAACCCTCACGGAAATGCTGTTTGTTCTAGAAGTCAGTGTAACTTAAATCTGGAAAAGATGAATAGATTTTTTTTCTCTTAAGTAGCTGCATGTTTGTTAGTTAATGCGGTTGGCATAGTACAGCTTGAAATGTTTTATAGTCTTGCATCTACTTAACCTTTAATGTTTTCTGTCAACATCTATCATGACTGTATGACCTATAGTTAGTAAAATATGCCCTTGCAGGCTGCCAGACACTGTAATGGAATTAAGCCTTTAAAATAATCAGAGCTGTCAAAGGGAATCCTATAAGAGCTTTAAGTGGTTTCTTACCTCCACTTGAATATACATTTGACCTGGTTAAAGGTCCCCTCCCCCTATTCTTATTTAAAAACTTGTAAGAACCAGTTTCCTTTCCATATAGAAGAAAAAGTACTGTACAGCTTTCCTCTCCTTGGTTCAGTTTCACTAGTATTTTTTGGATTCCCTACTCTTCTCCCTTCACTGCACCTGTAGAGCTCCCATTAATAGTAATGGACATTCTGCAGGTTTTTCAATGGGAACATAGCCCCTTAAGTAAGCAATAACCACACTCCAGCACATGCATTTGTCAGTCAATTTACACCACATGATGACATGACTTAGAATGGAATGTCAGTCTTGCTTTGTATGGTTTTTTAAAATCAATTTTGTGCTCATGGAAGGTGTGGAACTGACAACTCCAGCAACTGATGTCATCTGCTTAATCTGCAGTGCAAGTGTATAGCAGTAGCAGTGCAAATTTCCCCACACTACATCACCAGTGTGCCTCACCCTAAACTCAAGGAAATAAATTGCAGATACAGGGTAGTCTACTCTTAGCTAGTTCAGCCTTCCTTCCCTGCTGATACTGCCCATAAAAACCACTCCCACCTTGCTGTTCGCACGTAGAAACAGACTGAATCTACTGGATCCTTGCACACAAGCCAGTAAGCAGCTGGTGACAGCTTGAAGTCACTACCAAAGTAGAATATTTTCAAATAGGTGTCATCGAGGTGAATAGCTCTGCTTTCCAGTTCCCAAGCCACCCAGTCCCTGTTATGGAATTTGAATTCTCTGTCAATTAATGGCTGACAACTCAACCTCGACTTTATTGCAACATTGGAAACTATGTAGCCATTTTTATGGCCCCCATCACCACAGCGTTGGAGCACTTCAGAACATGTCTGTGAGGTAGGAAGTATTATCCTCATCTACAAATGGGGAACTGAGGCACTAGGTCACACAGGAAGTCTGTGGCTAAGCCAGGCAAATCACTTCACCTGCTCCCAGGTCTCAGGAGTCACAGTATAGTGCCCTATCCACAGATGATCTTCCCTATTTACAGGGAGGTCGTAGATGTGAAATGATTAGTCTCAAATGACTGGATTTTGTTAACATTATTCTGGTTAGTTAAAGATTAATCTGACTTTGACATGTGAAGGAACAGTGCTGTGCTGATTCAAAACACTAAGTAGGAGAGTGACTCAAGGCAAACTGTATGTGGCTGTTTGAAAATATGCCTGGTTTGAGACCTGATATATAACTGATGGAGGGAAATGTCCTGCAGCCCTTGCATTTGTATGGAAAAGACCTTCTCTTTTAGTGAGTTTTCACATCTCCATTATTCTCATATAACATTACAGCCAGGCACAGTAAGATGTGAAAAAGAAAAAGAAAATATGGTCCTTTTGAACTCTAATCCAATCTAATTTTGGGGGGCAGTAAAAGGCCAGCTTGGGGCTGTTTAAAGGAGAAATTAATTGGGGCAGGGGATGGCACAAAATGGCCTTTAAACAGAGGGAACAAATAGAAGAATTTGCATCCTTCTGGAGGGGACGTTTCTCCTGCTTCTCTGACCACAATCATATTTGGGAGCCTCCAGGAGCACTCAGGCTCAATTCTGAGTCCTATGGTGGTGACTAGGAATGCTCAAAGGCCTGACCTTTAAAAGAAAACAGATGTGCTGCTTTTCCCTAGGGAGTCTTAGTCCCGAGGATTCTCCTTAGGCCCCCAAAACTTACTATACAACGACCCTCCGTACAGCGTACGACTGGATGTGGTTACGTTACTGAAGTCAACCAGCAGTAGGGTTACCATATTCAAACATTTAAAAAAGAGGACACTCCACGGGGCCCCGGTCCCGCCCCCGGCCCCGCCCCAACTCCACCCCTTCTCCACCCCCGGCCCCGCCCCAACCCCACCCCTTCTCCGCCCCCATTCCAACCCCTTCCCCAAAGTCCCTGCCCCAACTCTGCCCCCTCCTCTGAGCACCCTGCATTCCCCCTCCTCCCTCCCGCTCTGATCTTGGTTGGGGGTTGCTAAGTGCTTCCCTGCTCCCCACTCGCCCCGCAGCCCCTATGCCCTTGCCTGCCCTGCTCCTCCTCACCCTGCAGCCTCTGCACCCCCCCGCCCCTGCAGCCTCTGTGCCCCCTGCTGCCCACTCGCCCTGCAGCCTCTGTGCCCCCTGCTGCCCACTCAGCCTGCAGCCTCTGTGCCCCCTGCTGCCCACTCGCCCTGCAGCCTCTGTGCCCCCTGCTGCCCACTCGCCCTGCAGCCTCTGTGCCCTCTGCTGCCCACTCCCCCTGCAGCCTCTGTGCCCCCTGCTGCCCACTCAGCCTGCAGCCTCTGCACCACCCCTGCCCTTGCAGCCTCTGTGCCCCCTGCTGCCCACTCAGCCTGCAGCCTCTGCACCCCCCCTGCCCTTGCAGCCTCTGTGCACCCTGCTGCCCACTCGCCCTGCAGCCTCTGCACGCCCCCCCCCCCCCCCCCCCCCCCCCCCCCCCCCCCCC
>NW_020664498.1:1140630-1160320 GCF_002925995.2 Terrapene triunguis | reverse complement strand
CCCCCCCCCCCCCCCCCGCTCACCCGGCAGAGGGAGAACTGCGAGAGCTCCACGTGGAATTAAACACAGCCCCCCTGCTCCGTGGGGGAGGAGGGAGCGGGGGAGGGGGAGGGACTCTGGCTGCTAGAGGCCCTAGTGGCTGCGAGCAGCTGTCAATCAGGCCAGGCGTCTAATCAGACACGCCGCACAAGGGGAAGGGGGAAATCCTGGACATTTCTACTTAATTAGAAATCCCCCCCGGACGGCCATTTAACACTGAAAAAGCCGGACATGTCCGGGGAAACCCGGACGGATGGTAACCCTAACCAGCAGGGGACACTGGCAAGTGTTATGAGATAGGTACCCCTTCAATACACTGCCAAAGCAGCATTCTCAATCCTTGGCAGTCCAGGAGTGAGTGAGTTTAGCTCATTGTCTGCTGCTGCTAGCTGATCAAAACTGATGTTTTGAGGCAGTACCCACAACTGTAAAATATTTTCCCGGGTGGCTGGCTGCATCATGGGATTAGCTAATAGCTACTGCTTCATTTTTTGTCACAAGAGTAGTGCGTTCTCTGATTTTCATATTTAAACACAATTGTCTGTGACATTTGATATTTTGGGAATGTTGGGTGTGGATTAGAGTTAAATACTCAGCTGACAGAGAGATGGATCCAGCTCCCTCCCCAAATGAATGGGGACTAATGGGTTGCCATTGGTGGGCTTCTGTGATTTCTCAGGTTTATGGTAAATACAGACCCAGAGCTTACATAAAAGGAGTCTGTGCAGTGCTCCTGCTTCCATTGCAAAGATGACAGGAAAGCACCTCTGAAAAAGAACTTTCCACACTGCTGCTACAGCACTGGACAACCAAACCCCAGGCTAGTGGTTTTCAATGGGTTTAAGATGCTGGTTAAATGTTATCGAATGCAATGGGCTTACCAAAGGGGTGTTCTGTGGTTATTTTTTGGTCTGCTTGTTTGTGGGGGGGTTTCTTCCCCAAGTTGCAAAGTGAAGGGTGTTTTGATTGAAACCACGAAATATGTGACTTAACTATACATTTCTGATTTGTACCTTTTTCTTCCTCGTGATCAGACCATTACTTCTCATATAATTTACTGCAATGAGCCATTATCCCTACCAGTACAGTATGTAGAGCCCTTCGTCTCTGTCATTTGTTGAAATCTGTCCTGGGTCAATAGTGACCTGACATTATTATTCATTGCCATCTGATGGTTGTTCTTTGGCGTCTGTGAAATGAGCAGGTGGAGTCAATCCACTTCCTTGTGTGCCATCACCTATACAACAAGAACCACTATCATAGCTTGCACTAACTGGCAGCCTCGTTGACAGCCATAGCTGAGACACCAAGGATTTGAGTGAAAATTGAAACGGCACTCTCTCATTTGTAGAGGAGATCACACCAGCACGTAATCCAAGGCGTGCCCGAATATGGCTGAACTGTTATAGTGAGACATTGTGTATGGGATGCTTGCACTGCCACTGCGACTTTCCCTAGTACCAAATTCACGTGATTGTCCACTGTACTCTCCCTGGAGTCACGTCAGTCGTGTAGCCCAGTGGAAAATTGGACCTACATCTTAAAAAAACAAAACAAAAGGTATTCCCTGTCTCACATGCTTCATATTTATTAATGACCAAGAAAGCAATTAATCAATGAGACTTTTCAAATACATTATTTTAAAATGTGTATGTTATTCAAAGCCTTTGTTGTAAATGTGATCCAGCCTATGCTCAGCATTTCTAGAAGGAGAATTATAGTTCTGTGGATTGCCACTGGAGACAGGATCTTTATTTATAATTTTGGCAGCATGGTGACTATTTAGAGTAGAAGCCAACAGGGCTGATTTGCACCATGTATTAGATCGCTGTAAGTACTAAGATTTCTTTATCTGAAATCCCACCCAACACAAGCTCAGTGTTCACTCACAGCTCCACAGTTCTCAATTATAAATGCCCTCCTTCCAGCTAGCCCCACATGCACGCAGCCCATTTGAACACTCAAAGGGTTTGCCTAAATCATCCGAAATACTGGGTGACAGGTACTTTACTTGAAATATGCATTCTGTTCTCCAGCCATTTAATCAGTTTAAGGATGTACAAATTGCAAAAGGTGTCAGGGTGACCCAGAGCGGATTGAAACAGGAGAATTTATTTCAAGAAGGCAGAATCTGATTGCAGAATAATACCATGTGAGTTAAACACTTTATTTTTAAAGTGAAGTCCTAAATAAAGCCAGAGTGGTTCTTTTGTAATTCAGTCCTATCTACATACAGCTTTAGTTTTAGGTTCTGCCTACATTTATATGATAACGTAGCTGTAAAAATGTCTTAGGGGCTGAAATATAGCAGCCAGTGTCTTAGAGTGGAAGTAATATTCATTTATTAATCAGTTAACATGACAATGAAAGTCTTTAATCTTCAAGTAGCATATCAGAAAGTTTCAGAATTTCACAAAATCTCTTTCTGAAAGCATCTGTATACTTTAGGGTGACCAGACACGAAGTGTGAAAAATCAGGATGGGGGTGGGGGATAATAGTCAGTAGGCGCCTATATAAGACAAAGCCCCAAATATCGGAACTGTCCCTATAAAACCAGGACATCTGGTCACCCTCGTATACTTTTAGCTGTGGATAATTGTGGATCTCAGTTTCATGTCATTATACCACCCTCCTAATTATGCCATTTAGATCTTTTGTATAGTTCCATTGGTAACACTGGGTAAAATTCTGAAAAACGCTCAACTTCCATTGGGTGTTAGGCTGCTAAATCACTTAGGCACCTTGGAAAATTTTACCCAGCGCAAGCAGTGGAACTGTACAAAATATTTAAAGTCAGTGGAACTCAAGCTCCATAGTTACTAAGGGTGCGTCCAGACTACCCGCCGAATCGGCGGGTAGTAATCAATCTATCGGGGATCGATATATCGCGTCTCGTCTAGACGCAATATATCGATCCCTGAACGCGCTCCCGTCAACTCCAGAACTCCACCAGAGCGAGCGGCGGTAGCGGAGTCGACGGGGGAGCCACGGCCGTCGATTCCGCACCGTGAGGATCCGAGGTAAGTCAAAATAAGATACATCGACTTCAGCTACACTATTCCCGTAGCTGAAGTTGCGTATCTTACATTGACCCCCCTCCCTCCCCCCAGTGTAGACCAGCCCTAAGGCTCTTTTGAAAATTTTACCCACTGGCATAATCTATAACAAGAACCTACAGCAGAGCTTTCCCACTTGTATTTGCCACCTCCTGGTAATCTCTTTTGAAACTGGTTATGCATGAACTAAGTTTTCTGGGAGAAAATCTAACTTGCGAACTCCAGAAGCTTCTGCTCAGATTTCATCAAAGATTGAGACCCGTCCAGCCTATCCTTTACTCACCCAGTTTAACTTAATTAGGGCAAGGGTCAAAGCTAGTGTTACATTCCATATGTGCTGCAATATCTATGTACACCCCGGTGAATCAAAGATACGGGGTCATCCACCTTTACACTTCCCATGTTGAAGATGCTTGTCATGTTTTTGTAATGTAGTTTTGTTGTATGAAAGGACACTCTCAAGTCTTTTTGTCTTTGCTGGTGTTAGTCTTGCTCATTCCTCCATGTTGACAATGTCTCTCTTACAAGCTTGAAAATAATTCCACTTAATTTTTGGTGTAAATTCATATAGGAAATTGTGACAGACTGTGACAATATCCTGTAATAGCCTCAACAAACCTTGTGGAATTAAAATGAACTTTATTGAGTGAAGTTAAACCTTATAAGAACATAAGAATGGCCGTACTGGGTCAGACCAAAGGTCCATCCAGCCCAGTATCCTGTCTGCCAACAGTGGCCAATGCCAGGTGCCCCAGAGGGAGTGAACCTAACAGGTAATGATCAAGTGATCTCTCTCCTGCCATCCATCTCCACCCTATTACAAATAGAGGCTAGGGACACCATTCCTTACCCATCCTGGCTAATAGCCATTAATGACTTAACCTCCATGAATTTATCTAGTTCTCTTTTAAACCCTGTTATAGTCCTAGCCTTCACAACCTCCTCAGGCAAGGAGTTCCACAGGTTGACAGTGTGCTGTGTGAAGAACTTCCTTTTATTTATTTTAAACCTGCTGCCCATTAATTTCATTTGGTGGCCCCAAATTGAATTCAGGTTAACACCTTTGGGGTACATTGTATAAAAAATGCAAAACCTTCTCTAGGAGGAGGGGGTTGCTAATGTACTTATGCCACCATCAGCCCTTGGAAGCCACACCTCCCCCTCCCCCTCTCAGGGAGGTGTGCATATACAGGGCCGGCTCCAGGCACCAGCCTGGCAAGCAGGTGCTTGGGGCGGCCGCTCCGGAGAGGGGCAGCACGTCCAGCTATTCGGCGGCAATTCGGCGGACAGTCCCTCACTCCTGCTCCAAGCGAAGGACCTCCCGCCAAATTACCGCTGCAGATTGCGATCGCGGATTTTATTTTTTTTTTGGCTGCTTGGGGCGGCCAAAACCCTGGAGCCGGCCCTGTGCATATACATTCAAAATGGATTCTCCAGGGACCAACAGACCAAAAAAAAAAAAAAAAGATTTTTGAATAAATACCCTGGTTTTAAACTGGCTCAGGACCTTCTTCCTGGTCCTGAGAGGGCACAATCCTTAGGTTAGGGGTGGAAGAACTAGGTCTACCTTGGCCCCATGGTGCTGAAACTGTAATGAACTTGTTACCACAAGGAATCCCTTTGGTTGGGAATTTGAAGAACTTTGCCCACCAGAATCTATGTTAGGGTTGGGGTGATCTCTGGTAAACATATTAGCATGTGTGTAGGTTCTTTTATTGTTTTTAATGTTTTCTCTGTAATGCTTTTACCTTAATAATATATAAGAACAGTGTGGTACTTGTAACTGTAGCAATTACACTTGTTAACTGTCTCCGAAGAGAAAGCAAGCATGCTTAGACAGCCTGTCTCTGCTGGGAATAACACAATGAAGGCACAGAACTGCAGGCTGGAAACACCCCAGTCAGAAGGCAGCGAGACACAGGTCTCCACCCAAGAATGGCAACGGCTAGGGAGTTGGGTGCCTGAGTGCGGGTGCCCTTGCTGACCCCCTGAGAGGAAATACAGGAGTTGTTGCCCTGAAGTGTGAGAGAAGAAAGACTACCAAAACAACGATCCATTCCAATCGCAGCTCAGTATTATGGGACCAAACTTGATGAATAGGTCTAATCAGAGTGAGAGATCAGTTCTACATCCTGAGGGGAAATATGGGATTTTACTACCATTTTTAAATTCATAATAGGTTTGGCAGTGAATCAGTCCACCAATATGATAATGATTGCTCACCTCACATCCACCCTGCCTTTGCATAACTTCCAGCAGGGTTACAGATTCCTTTCCCCACCTCTGGAAACTCTACCTCACCACTGAACTCTAGTTTTTTCAGTTTGGGATATGGAATTTTTTCGGGAGTACTTTGAATCTTGATAAAGTGATGTCTCCATGGCCTGGGACAGAGGCGGTAAGCCGTAGTGATGAGGAGTTTTGCAGTGTGGAGAAGAGAAGACGGGTCTACACTTAAAACTTTTGCCAATATAGTATTGTTGGTTTGGGGTGTGATTTTTTTTTTTTTTTTAATGACATTTCCATACTGGCTAAGCCCTAGTATAGACGCAATTATACTGACAAAAAAATGCTTTTGCTGATATAGCTTACCGTATATACTCGTTCATAAGCCAAATTTTTTTAGTAAAAAAGGGAAGCACCAGAGAAGGGGGTCGGATTATGAACAGGTAGAGAGAGGGAGATGTGGGACACAGCCCCTCCCCCCAACAAGGCAGCACAGCCAGTAGAGAAGAGGTAGGGCCAGAGTCTCTCCGCTTCTGGCCACGCTGCTCTCCCCCCAGCCTCCGAAGCAGCTGCAGCTCCAGGGCTGGCAGGCTACAGCCCTGCCGCTCGGCCCCGCCCCCCAGAGCAGGCTGTGGCCGGCCGCCCGGCCCGCTGGAGTATGCTGCGGCCATGCCACCCAGCCCAGTCCGCTGGAACATGCAGCGGCCGCGCCGCCTGGTCTGGCCTGCCGGAGCAGGCTGCGGCCGCGCTGCCCAGCCTGCCAGAGCAGCTCCAGCCAAGCCAGAGACATCCTCCCCTGGCCTTCCCCAGATAAGGTGGGAAGGGATGGGATGGGGAGAGTGTGGGGTCATGGGGGGGGGTGGTCACAGGGGTTACTCCCCTGACCCCCAGCTTCTCCCCCCCCCAAAAAAAATATTTCCCCACCAGTTGCTGTCCTAGCCCATCAGAGTAAGCAGCTGGCACGCCGGGACACTTTGTTTACTTAGGTTTACCTTCGTGCCTGCGGACGCTCGAGGTAAACAAACCATCTTGGCCCACCGGCGCCTTATCCTGATGGCACTGGAGCCAAAGTTTGCTGACCCCTGAAT
Source organism: Terrapene triunguis (assembly GCF_002925995.2). Lineage (NCBI taxonomy): Eukaryota > Metazoa > Chordata > Testudines > Emydidae > Terrapene > Terrapene triunguis. Next base: position 1,153,910 of record NW_020664498.1, on the reverse strand, counting down.
TATAGCGTCGGCTTATGAATGGGTTATAAAAATTTTCCATTTTTACTTATCCATCTTCGGAGGGGCTCGGCTTATAAATGAACCGGCTTATGATCGAGTGTATACGGTATTTTGCTCAGGGAACCAGTATAAACTATACTGGAAAAAGCACTTTTTGACAGTCTAAGGGTATGTCTTCACTACCAACGTGAATATGGCTTTGTAGTGGCAGCACCAGTGCTGGGAGAGAGCTCTCCCAGCGCTGTAAAAAAAGCACCCCCACGAGGGGAGTAGTGTTTTTTCACACTCCTGAGCAAGCAAGTTGCAGTGCTGTAAAGTGGCAGTGTGGACAAGGCCTAAAAGCTACATCTACACTAGGAGGAATTGCTGGTATAGTTACACCAAACCTTTTCTAGGGTTGTTGTGGGGATGGAAGATCTACTCCAGGGGTTCTCCATCTGGGGGTCGAGACCCCCCATGAGGTTATTACCTGGGGGATCGCGAGCTGTCAGCCTCTACCCCAAACCCCGTTTTGCCTCCAGCATTCATAATGGTGTTTAATAAATAAAAAATGTTTTTAATTTATAAGGGGGGGGTCGCACTCAGAGGTATGCTATGTGAAAGGGGTCACCAGTACTAAAGTTTGAGAACCACTGATCTACTCGAATTGTCTCAAGTAGCAAAAGAGGCAAGATGCATTAAAATTCTGGGAGTATCTAAACTTCTCAGTGCTGATTTGAACTTGCAAACTTTTTTTGAGGTCTCACCGATCACTGGTTTCTCTCTACTCCTCTTTGTCTCTCGCACTGAGTAATCATATCTAGATCTTCCCTGTTGTTCGTTCGTGAATGTCAGAATTATGAATATACTCTAAAAGCTTGTGAGGTTAGTTCAGGCTGTTTCTTCAAGTTCCCACAAAAGAAAAATAAAACTCATTGCCAGAAAGTCTCCTGTGGACACTCTTCAATATCTAGCTAGAAACAGCCATTCTCCTTGTGGCATTATATTTTCCTTTATCTTGTGACATCCCTTTAGTGTCACAAGTAATGGTATTGTGCCAGTAAACCTGAATAGTCTGCAATTTTGCAAAGAGATAAAGAAAAGATCTGTAGATTTGAAGTGATTTAACTACACTAGAGCAGCTTCTCAGACTTGTTCTCCCTTCCTGACGTTATAAAGAAGCATAAAAAAAAACTTTTTTTTTTCCTTTTGCAGGTCACATTTAAGATGAGTCTTAGTAGAGCTGAGCATAATTTGGAGGTTTCAGTTTGGATGGATTTGATCCCACCCTAAGTTTCACTTCAAGTTTCTGGTTCAAAGAACCACAAAAACATTCTTAACAGAACTCAGCAGAAACAGGCTTGGCTCTGCTAATGATTGTAACTAGTGAGTTTCACATTCTCTTTATCTGAATTTGTAGTCACTCAAGACTTGACTCTAGGTCATTCAATCTCTTCTTGCTCTTTGGCCAACCTGGCCTGAGTTTCCTTTGATAACTATACTGAAAACTAAGTCAGGTCAGCCAGGTTTCAAGCAAATACGCATTGCTGTAGCCCTGAGTGAAAATGCTTTCACATATACCCTGTACTACCTGTGCTTTCTCTGCACTCACACACTTAGACCCACCTCTTGGAAGAAATTGATGCTTATGAGGGCAAGACATACTTGCAGCTTGAGAAACACTGGTATAAACCACATCTATGGAGTTTTAGTTAATGAATAGAAATGCAGTAATGCCTTCTAGACCAAAATTCATGTGGTCCATTTTTCCAGACTCTCTTTGGCTGTGTTTAAAAAATATATATTTGAAAGATCTTTGTAAAGATCAACATTTCTTCTTGCCCATTTTCTTTGTTGGCTTAATTGTCTAGAAAATGTAATCATGTACCTTTTACTTATCTTGTAATGATTAGTAAATATCAGTTGTTTGTATTTAATCTTTGGTAGAACCTCTCTCCATATTCAGGAAGTCCAATTAAGCGTGATCATTATTTCTAGCATTTTATAATCTCTGCCTGGAATATCACGTTTACCTTTTTTTTTTAATTCCTCGTTAATCCAGCAATAGTATACTATTGATGTTACAGTTAAGTGAATCCAAGCCATAAAATATTAATCTAGTGATTGACCAGCCCACTGTACCGGATAGGACTAGAATTCTTCCTATCAACGAGTCTACTTTCAGCATAGCTAATCCGTTTATCTGCACTAAACCCAATCATGCATTGTTTGAGCTGTGCTCAATTTCTCCTGTTTGCAGCAACAATATAAACTTGCAGATTCCAACCATTTTTATCTTAGCAAGTTTGCTTTCAATATTTTTTTTCTTTCTGAAAATTAATTCCGTGTTTTCACTCGGGCATCATTTATTCAAAGTGACATCTTGGAGTAAAACAAAATCAAATAATCCAGTAGTTCTCAAACTTTTGTACTGGTGACCCCTTTCACATAGCAAGCCTCTGAGTGCGACCCTCCCCTTATAAATTAAAAACACGTTTTAATATATTTAACACCATTATAAATGCTGGAAGCAAAGCGGGGTTTGGGGTGGAGACTGACAGCTCGCGACCCCCATGTAATACCTTCACGACCCCCTGAGGGGTCCTGACCCCCAGTTTGAGTACTCCTGAAATAATCAGTGGTTTGTTTTATGTTTTTGTTTTGTTATTTTAAATCTTCAGTGGTTTTATAAATCCTGTCTTTCATTTCCCATGAATGAATGTTAGGAGTTTCTGTTTTCACTAAAGCAAACAAAAACAAAATTTCGGACAAAAACTAAAGCACCAATCCTGCAATGGGCTGAAAGCAAATGGAATTCAGTGCAGAACTGGTGCCTAATACTGCCAGAGATCCTGACCCTGCAGTGCCCTTATCTCCAATATAGTCCCACTGAAGTCACGGGGATCTTTGTGCATGCAGATTCCTTTGTACTAAAGTAAGGTTGTGTGTGTCAGCAGGAGAGAGAAAGATTGTATGTAAATTTTTAATCATTTTTTGTTAGTAATACTTTATTTCCTTCAGAAAAATCAACACAAGATGTTTTCTGCTCCATTAAAATGTATTTAAAACACAGCAAGAAAACAATACAAAATAAATAGGGAAATAGAGAAAAACAACATTTAAGTGAATAAATATAGTGAAGAAAATTGTTTGATGCAGTAAATCTGTAACTCAGTCTGTTTGCACTATATAAAAAGGGTTCTGCTAGCGAGCTGATTCCAAAATAATCACAGCTAAATAAACAATGGAACACCCACAAAACCACAGTCATTATGGTTGAAGTCAAAAGGACACGCACGTACATGGGTAATCACCAATATGCGCAACTATGGAACAGATAGCACCAGATTTGGATCTCACTTATTCCAGTGCAGATCAGGAATAAATCCATAAGTCAAAGCAACTATGTACTGGTGCAGATGAGATGGGAATCAAGCCCATAATAAGGTATCCAAATGTCTCTTTTTGCTGCACATGTTAATACTTAATGGAAACAATGAGTCTTTGGTTGTCATTTTAGCCTGAAAACAAAATCTTTGTTGAATTAAAATGTGAAAGGTGAATACAGTTCGAACTACAGTTTAAGAAACCTTCCCATTTTCAGAACTGTTCTTTTTTGCTGGAGGGGGCTGCCCGATGTTATGCTAGGTCTGCGTCGACAGATGGGTGACTGTACCTGAGCGACTTCTCTGCATCACAGCTGTACCCATTAGTCTGCATTTGCTATTTGAGTCTCTTCAGTGCCATATGCTCTTTTCTTTAAATAAACAGGTATATAATAGTTAGGACAGATGTGAAAAGCAAAATGACATAAGCAGAGGTATGATTCTGAACCAGAATCAAATGATTAATCTTGACACTCTAAGTAGTCTTGCAGAGCATCAGTTTGCGAGGGGACTGATTTAGTATGTGCTGTACATTTTCTTTCATTGTCCTTGTTAATGGAAGGGTAGTTTTCATCGAATTGTAATCTCAGTTGCTATCTGTCTTCTTACGATTCATTAGTATTTATAACTCCATCCCTTTTAAGCTTAGTGGCTTGTTATATTGCTTACTAATATGATTCAAGAATGCTGCTGATCTGTTTAGTAGACAGCCCCAGTCAGTCTGCTCATCAGAGGGATTAGTACAAGAAGTTTTTGTTCAATTTAATTTAATTTTTATGAGGGGTACAAACTCACTGAGGTAAATACTTATTCTTTTTTTTTTTTAAATAGTGCTTTAGAAAACAATAGCATTATAAGCACCAATCATAAACACACAGGGAATTACCATACAATTACAGTAGCAAAACATCAGCCAGAGATGTAATTGTGTAGACAAGTACAATACAGCAAGAAATCCAAAAACAATTGCAAGATTTACTGTGGAATTATACAAAATTTGCTTAATGTGTATCAGAAGTGTGTCAAAATGTTAGAGGAGATAGGGCAGATCATTTTAAACATGCCATTTTCTCCACTCGAGAAGGTAGCTCTTTTCATTTCAGAAATGTTTCAAGCATTAGATCTAATAATAGTACAGAAACTTTAAACTGTAATTTTTAGTCAGAAAAGTCACTAACTGAAAACAGCCTCTTCCAGTTCTTCATAGCTGTTCTCTTTTGGGTTCTTATCTACTTGCTTTACTACTGTTAGCCTTGAAGATAAAATACAGCTTTGGAAAGTGAACTGGGTTTTATCCTCATGAATCACCAACTAAATTCTAACTTTTTTTCCTCTCGCTGTGATGTTAATGAGCAAAAAACATAGTTGAGTTTTGAAATCCCAGGGCAAGATTGCAGAACAGATGTAAGAATCAGCTTTTGACTTGTAAACTGATCAGATTTGATCTGAATGTCATGGAGAGGGAATAAATAAGAAATCTAACAATCTCCTTTCTACAACTGAGTTAAATCCCCTCATTGAAACAGGTTAAGTCCTATGATTTAAATTCAGTTCTAATGTATATTCTATGTGACTGATTTTCATCTGATGTGTTGTTGCCATTTATGTGTTGGCACTTTTATTTCAGGAGGAAATAATAACATTTTCAGTGTACTCTTATGTGCAGGCCTACTGCTGTGAAGCTAAACAGTAACTCTGCAGCTCTGATTTAGCACAGTATTGCAAGAGTAGGATAGTATAAGTATGCTGGAAAAAGTACAGCAAGCCCACCTATTGTATTAGGTTGCTGTAAGTTAGAAGGAGTGTTTGTTGTGAAAGGAGTATCTTTGCTCATCACTGATATGTAAATAAGAGCAGGTCTACACTACGGCAGGGACTGACGCTCTCCAGACGCTCTCTAGTCAATCCCTGTACTCTACCCCCGACAAGAAGAGTAGGGTAAGTCGATGGGAGATTTTCTCCCTTTGACGACACCCCCACACACATACGCGGTGTAGACCACACGGTAACTCGACCTAAGGTACATCGACTCCAGCTACATTATTCACATAGCTGGAGTTGCGTAGCGTAGGTCGACTTACCACGCTAATGTAGACATAGCCTAAGTTATTAGCCAGTCTTTCATCAGAAGATAACAGAACTGATAGAAATTTCCAGTGATCCCCTTGCAAATCCTGACCCAGGGAATGCTGCAAGGAAATGCAGAGCTGGGGCAGGGGCAGGGGCTGGGCCACAACACACAAATCTGCAATGATTCTGGGTAGTGCTGTGGACCCATAAATTATCTTAATTATGCTGGGGGCTGTAGAGCATTCCAGGATCAGGAGGATGCAGTTGGTTTAAAGCCACCTTAGAGTTTGAGTTCTGGGCTGCATAATCAGAATCTCATCCAAAGGGGTGAAATCCTGGCACCACTGAAGTCAATGGAAGTTTTGCCATAGACTTCAATGAGGTTGGGATGTCACCACAAGAGTTTTTCTTCTCCTATATTTGTCTCCCAAAAACTAAACTATAAAGAACCTAACAAATAAAATCAGTATATTTGACCAGTGCATATACTTCTGTCGTCATGGCTAACAACTTTTGCTGTGTATTTTATAATTCAGTTTCTAGTTTCAAAATGATACCTGCCTTCCCTTTAAAAATGAAGCGAGTGTTACTATTTGTGATGGGCATACAAGGCTTGCAATTGTCGTCTTGTCATCTGGACGTAATATCACCTCACATCATGTTTCCTTCGTCTCTTTCTATTAATTTTTTATGAGCTTCATCAGAAATGTAAGGCGCAGAGTTACGTTTTTATGGTGATTAAACACTGGAGAAATGAAAACAAATAATTGTCTTGATGTACATGCTGCCTGGAATGAACAGCTTGCTTTGAAATGCACCAGTCCAACAGACTGTATAGGCAATGGTCTTATATAATGCAGTTCTTTTTTTCTGACCCTTGATTTGCTAATCTTGTTTTTTCTGATCCTCTGATTTGATTTGTTGTCCTTTATAGCTCTTAGTCATACAAGAGATTTAGACATGCTACTTTCATTGTGGAGGTGAAAATCAAAGTAAAATATTAAGTAACATTAGTTTGATGGGTCTGAACTCCCATGGTATTCCATGTTTCAGCAAATGGATAAAATGGTATGATTTGTTCTCGTGCTTTAAGTTCTTAAAAACTACAGACACCACCATACAGTCAGAATGTGTGCACACATGCGCGCACACACTGGGATAGCTATAAGGGCCCCAAACAAGTTAGTGGTTGGCTAATGCCAATTCCAGCGGTCCCTTTATGTCCCTATTGTTTTATCCTTTCTAACGTCACTGGAGACGTGCTCATTATTCACATAAGTGCTCAATCATCTTTTGAATTCTGCTGTGCTCTTGGTGTCAGTGATATATGTTAGTTCCACACACTAGCATTTTGGATTATGTGAAAGGGGAAACAGGAGTGCCCAACTTCCTTTTTCTGGACAATTCATTATTTTGTATACTTCTCTGTCCCCTCTTATTCAACTGCTTTCTAAACTAAATAGTACCAACCCAAATTATCCGAGCATGTTCTGATTGACATGTTGCTGACATACTCGAAGAATTCTAGTAGTTTACCTCTCTCATATGCAAATCATCTGGTTGTTTTATTCTTGTATTTTTAATTACCGTTTCAACTGGTTTCCCTGGCACCGAAGCAAGGTCTACTGGTCTGAAATTCCCAGGATGACCCCTAACACCTCTGCTGCTTTTTGTTTTTAAAGGGAGGATTTAGATCAAATGTCCTGCTAAGGGTATGTAATAGACTCTACATGAGGAGAAGGGGAAAACTTGTTGATCCTGCATTTCAGTCTAAAGCATAATAATCAGATTGTTGCCAATACAGAATGTAAATGATTTATAGTATATAATTGTAAACTGATGGGTGTCACTGGGTTTGAACTGCAATACAAAACCTTCCTTTTCTTCTTGGATCTATTCTATGATACTGTAATTGTCTATAGTACTAAATATTAATTGATTAGCACTCCTTGAGCAAACTTTTAAAATGTTTTATTCCTGAGGCTCTAATTGCATGGCGGTCAGAAGGGAGTCTTGAAGGCAAAGGAAAAGCTGGCATTTTGCTGACATTCTAGTGGAAGTCAGCTGTCTGCTGGCGCTCTCTGTTATTATAAATACAGTGCACTGACTCACGGTCTAGTGGATCAACAAGGTCAGCTTGAGAAAGCGGATAAAGGAGAAAGTAGTGTCTGCCGGCTGTTTATGCTGCATTGGATAGATGGACTCTGTTCATTTTGCATGTGTGGGTTTTTTTTTTTTAATTCAACATTCCCTATTGTAGTCATTCACACAAAGGGTGCTTTTAAACTAGTAATGAGTGCTTTCCGTCTTGGCAGTTACTTATACTGAACTTTGTGTCTAGAGCTCTTCACGATTCACTCATACAAGCCCTAAAATAGTCAAGACTAGTAGGGGGGAGCAAAGCTCTGTCTGGCTCATGCTGTTTCTAGGAAAAGGGAATCTTGGGGGGGAAAACACCCTGGAAACACTTACAAATTATGCACTGCCTTTTCTATCCATGAATAGTTTCTCTTGCGAGCAAACTAGGTTGTATTTCTGGACAAGCAGACAAAGCTATGTAGCTAGGGTTTTTCTCCCCGGGTACACTTACAAAACTTGTTTTCATAATAACAGATGGACTTAAATAGGTCTGAGGATTCAACAGGGTAAGTGTCCAGTCGATCTTATGTTTATCTTTACCTTAAATCACCTTTCATGGTATGTGACCCCAAGTTCAGGTTTCAGGTTCAAGGACATTTGGAAGAGGCACTTGAAAACTTCTAACATTGACACCACAAGCTGGAAAGATATGGGTAGCAACAGGTCACGCTGGAAAGTGTACTGTGCCAGGGAGTCAAAGAGGATGAAGAAAAGTGCTTGAGAGAGAGGAAAGCACAGCAGGCCTCAGGCTCTCATAGTGTGGTGGCTTCATCTGCTGACCCTGTGCCTTATGCCTGCACTATTTGTGACAAGGGTTATTGCTCAAGAATTGGGGTTTTTAGCCATTCATGATCCTGCAACATGACACAGTGCATGAACTGCTTTGGCGCTTACACCATATCTTTTGAGATGGATGGTTCCCATGCCAGTATTTGACCCCCTAGCTGCGAACCAACTACTTGGATTATCCTCTTTTGAGCTGCATACTGTCACACATCACAGTGCGACCTAATGGTCAGAGCAGGAGTCTGGCCTCGTGTTCAAAGCAGAATCAGAGGCGTGGTCAGGACATAAGCCAATGATTGGATCCAGGAGCCAGAACAGAAACAAAGGGCAGAAGCAGAGTCATGGTTAGGAGACAGTCCAGTGTTCAGAGCCAAGAATCAGGCAGGGACTAGGGCTGGAGCAGAGTAGGCAAAGGTTGGAGCAAGTGCCAGATAGGAAGCAGGTCTGGCACAATTATTGGTGTGGAATGCATTGACCAGCCACTGTGCTGCTGTTGCAACGGAGCTGTGCCCGGAGGCAGCTGAGATCCTGACAGGTATTTGGTGAGACTGAATGCACCCCTGTATTCGCACCCTACGCACTGACTATTGTAATAATCTTTGTACAAAATAAGCCTTGAGAGGTATCATTTGAAAATGAATAACATACTGGTCAGTAATATCATGGGGAAATATATGTAGCAACATTATATGCAAAGTTATGAACATAAGCTGCAATCATGACTTAAGTGTGTTTACCAGAGAAGTCTGGGCAGTAGGTAGACCAGTTTCTCAAAGACAAAGGACAAGCTAATGCCTCTAGCCAGGTGTCCTCAAAGTTGATGGGCAGGGGCCTGTCAAGTGGCCATTCTATGGCAAGGAAGGAGGGCAAGAGCAAACAGATCTGCATCTTAGCTAACAACAGCATGAAACCTCTTTTACCACCAGACTCCTTGTCTTCATCCTCATAGCATGAATGAACTTTATCTCGGGGTAACCCTCAGGAAAATGCATTTTAAAGGGTGACTGAACTATAAATGTGAGGGACAAAAATACCATCTCTCTCTCTTTCACCTAAGAACACAAAAGAAACCAGCCCTTTTTACTTTGGGAGAGACCCTGACCTGAAATTTGGGAGCATGTGGTAAGAATTTTATCTTGAACCAAGTCTAGCTTGTTAAGTTTTAGTCTTAGGGAGCATTTTATCTTTATTTTAGGGCTGTCAAGTGATTAAAAAAATTAATAGCGATTAATTGTGCGATTAATCGCACTGTTAAACAATAATAGAATACCATTTATTTAAATATTTTTGGATGTTTTCTACATTTTCAAATCTATTGATTTCAATTACAACACAGAATACAAATTGTACAGTGCTCACTTTATATTTATTTTTGATTATACATATTTGCACTGTAAAAAACAAAATAGTATTTTTCAATTCACCTAATACAAGTACTGTAGTGCAATCTCTTTATCATGAATGTTGAACTGACAAATGTAGAATTATGTACAAAAAACTGCATTCAACAATAAAACAATGTAAAAGTTTAGAGCCTGCAAGTACACTCAGTCCTACTTCTTGTTCAGCCAATTTCAGAGACAAACAAGTTTGTTTACATTTGTAGGAGATATTGCTGTCCGCTTCTTGTTTACAATGTCACCTGAAAGTGAGAACATGCGTTCTCATGGCATTGTTGTAGCTGGTATCGCAAGATATTTACGTGCCAGATGCGCTAAAGATTCATTTGTCCCTTCATGCTTCATTTGTCCATGATGATGACGGGTTCTGCTCGATAACAATCAGAAGCAGTGCGGACCGACGCATTTTCATTTTCATTATCTGAGTCAGATACCACCAGCAGAAGGTTGATGTTCTTTTTTGGTGGTTCGGGTTCTGTAGTTTCCACACAGGAGTGTTGCTCTTTTAAGACTTCTGAAAGCATTCTCCAAACCCCGTCCTTCTCAGATTTTGGAAGGCAATTCAGATTCTTAAACCTTGAGTCGAGTGCTGTAGCTATCTTTAGAAATCTCACATTGGTACCTTCTTTGCATTTTGTGAATTCTGCAGTGAAAGTGTTCTTAAAATGAACATGTGCTGGGTCATCATCTGAGACTGCTATACCATGAAATATATGGCAGAATGCGGGTAAAACAGAGCAGAGGACATACAATTCTCCCCCAAGGAGTTCAGTCATAAATTTAATTAACGCATTATTTTTTTAACGAGTGTCATCAGCATAGAAGCATGTCCTCTGGAATGGTGATCGAAGCATGAAGGGGCATACAAATGTTTAGCATATCTGGCATGTAAATACTTTGCAGTGCTGGCTACAAACATGCCATGCAAATGCCTGTTCTCACTTTCTCATGATGTAAATAAGAAGAGGGCAACATTATCTCCTATAAATGTAAACACACTTGTTTGTCTTAGTGATTGGCTGAACAAGAAGTAGGACTCAGTGGACTTGTAGGCTCTGAAGTTTTACATTGTCTTGTTTTTGAGTGCAGTTATGTAACAAAAAAAATCTACATTTATAAGTTGCACTTTCACGGTAAAGAGATTGCACTACTTGTATGAGGTGAATTGAAAAATACTATTTCTTTTATCATTTTTACAGTGAAAATATTTGTAATTAAAAATAATATACACTTTGATTTCAATTGAAACACAGAATACAATATATGAAAATGTAGAATAACATCCAAAATAGTTAATAAATTTCAATTGGTATTCTATTGTTTAACAGTGCGATTAAAAAAATTAATCGTGATTAATCATGATTAATTTTTTTGAGTTAATCATGTGAGTTAACTCTGATTAATCGACAGCACTACTTTATTTCTCTTGTAAGCATTTCTGACTTTAATGCCTTTTACTTGTACTCACTTAAAACTTATCTCCTTGTAGTTAAACTTGTTTTATTCTTTAATTAAAACTTACCCAAAATTCACAACACTGGATAACTCCGTTTAAGGTAGCAGACTGTTGTATATTGATCCCATTAGAGGGGCAACCGACCTAATACATCTAAACCAGTGGTTCCCAAACTTTAACAACCTGTGAACCCCTTTCACTAAAATGTCAAGTCTCGCGAACCCCCTCCTAAAAATGAATATTTCCAGGGATTTTCTCCTTTACCTGAGTATAAATTATAAGAGCAGTGATCTTGGAAATATAAAATTTGTTTTTATGACATGCTTATTACACACTCTTTATTATTAATTATTATTTATCATTACAGTATTTTTATTACATTATGAAAATGGCAACACTCTTCCAAGATCTCACTTTCATAGCTTGTATCACTTTGAATAAGCCTGTTATAAGACAAGGCTCCTATGTTTCATCAAGGAGTATCAGATGTGAAACAGCACAAAGGTATTTAAGAAGCCAACTCAAAGAGTTCCTCCTACACAAGCATTCAGGTCTTGAGCAGTCCAGGCAAACAACGCACGTTACAACAAAGCTTAAACTTGTTCTTCATAATAATTTTAAAAACAATACAAGCTGCCTATTTAATTTTAAAACCAGCAAAAAATATCCACCATCCTTTCCATTTCTTATAAGGAGTCTTGAAGTTTAAATCTCCTCAGTGTGATAGATATGCTTGCTTTGATCTGCTTAGCTCTTGGAAGTCCAGGGGCTCCGGGCTGCTGGGACAACTCTGTCCGCCATTAGGGAATTTTTTCCTGAGAACCCCCTGTAACATTTTGCGAACCCCCAGGGGTTCCCGAACCCCAGTTTGGGAACCACTGATCTAAACTGTCCAGGACAGGGCTGGACAGTGCAGAACACACGTTTTGGGGGGGGGGGGGGGGAATTTGAGACTGGGAGTGTGTTGGGGTCACCCTGCAAACAGTAACCAGATAGCTGGAAGCCAGAGTGTGGCTGATGTTTGCTGACAGGTTGCAGGGGTCAGAGCTGCTGGACCAGGGATGTGACTGTACACAGATACTCAGGGTGTGACCTGTATGCTGGCAGTCTATTTGTGAGAGGCCCAGGTGGGAGCTACAGCAGCAAAGCTGTGTGAGGCACCCCAGGTTGCAGGGCAAGCATGACATAGCCCCTTACTGGTCTGGATGGCACCCTGGAATGTGGTACCTCGTGAGAACAGGTTGTCTCACATAATGAGATGGTTAATACTTCACAGCTATGATAATGCTAGTTATTTTTGTATTGCACCAGAGTAAATTTCAAATATCTGTCTATTTCAGACAGAGAAACTATGGGATAGTGTGGCCAAGTGGCTGGCTCATGATTGCACAGGAAGTCAGAGGCAATTGGGAATAGAACTCAGGTCTCCAGGCTATTGTTCCCCAGTTATTGCTGCCTCTTGGCAGAGTTGTAAATAATGCAAGAATAGCTTTTCTCACAAAATGTTATTGTGTCCTCTTCTGGTTCCATCCAGAATTAACAGAAGTCAGTTAATTTGCTATAGGTACTTAGTGCCTCTGAAAATATGGCCCTATGCATCTGAGTTTGGATACCTAAAATCAGAGGCCACTTTAGAAAATGTTGATTTTTAGCTGTTGGGGCAAATTCATACCTGACTTCAGTGGAATTGCACCTTCCTGCTTATTCCAAGTTTGAATGTTTTTTTCTGCATCTTAGCTTTCCCAGCTTTAAAATGGGAATGAAAAAAAGACTTTCTTGCCTCATCCGGATGGGAATTAATTATTTTTCATTTAAAGAAACATGTGCAACGTAATCCATTAAAAGATACCATTTGCTAACTTTTACCACAATCTCCTCTAACTACATGGGGAAGCACTTAAATGATGCTTTCAGTGAGTGCTGATTTGGGCGGGGGAGGGGTCAGTGTATTTATTGACTTTGTTCAGGGCCGGCTCCAGGCACCAGCTTCTCAAGCAGGTGCTTGGGGCGGCCGTTCCGGACAGGGGCGGCAGTTCCAGGTATTCGGCGGCAATTCGGCGGACG
>NW_020664498.1:1019425-1140530 GCF_002925995.2 Terrapene triunguis | reverse complement strand
GAATGAGCTGTTCTACAAGAAAAAAAGACACCTTTAACATCATTATCTGTAACTTTAAGATCTCTAATCTATCTTGTTACTTATATCCACTCTTCTCTGGAGCATCTGAGCTCCTGATCAAAAAACAAAACCCCACCAAGCAATTTGAAGTTTCTCTCCCTTCTCTCATAAAGGAGAGAGTTAATTCAAGTAGTTGACCTCTGACAGCGATTTGATGCTTTCTTTCAAATAGCCATTGATCTCACTCCAGTTGCTAGTGAACAGGTGTCTGCACCTCCTAAATTACCGTTACAGTTGGCACTCATGTTGTCGTCTCAATAAAGAGACCAGTGATTAAATGGGCATCTCCCAAAATGCAGTGTTCTTCTAGGTAAGGGGGATATTGGTGGGCTGTGTGGAAAAGCTCATGTGTGTTCTCTGTGTTGTAACTTTTCTCTGGTTAAATAGAGGGCCTTAGTCTCCCAAGTTTGTCACTCCAGAACCTTTCATGAGCCACTAAATTCACATTAAGAAAAAGTTCAGTGACTCTGGCACCCTTGAGGGTGGCTGATAGTGGTACTAAATGTCATAGCCTGGAAGAAAAATGGGGCTTTTAGACTACCTGAATTCAGGTTATTCTCCATTTCACCAGTGCGGGGAAAGGTGGGGGGAATGAGTCTAGAAAGAACATATTTGAATGTTTTTTTGGAATAATAACTTCACCTTGTTAAAAAATCACCCTATAGTAGAAGAGGAAACTTGCTTAGGAAACTAAATCCTGCGTGTGTGTGTGTTGCTTAGGAAACTAAATCCTGTGTGTGTGTGTTCTTCCTATACACTTTTCATTGCCAGTTTTTTCATGTAGGCAGGAAAAGGCTGACCTGACCAAAATAAATCATCATATTGTAAGCTGCATCAGTGCTTTATGCCATACGCTTTAGGCTGCATTTTAATACCCAAATGACATTAGCCGTTACAGAGGGAAATTTCATCAAGCTTTCTTTGGTTTAAAGCTCTTGACAAAAGATCATCTGCATCATTTTAGTCTTACATGGTGCAATGGTAAAATCTGAGCATTCAATTAATGTATTTATTTTGCAGGTAGAGCTGGTAGGCCCTGCCTGTTGTTAAGGTAGACTGTCACTGCCTATTATTAGACCCTAATTTCAGTTTCTTATAATTTTGCCAAACTTTAACCATTTGGGTTGAAATTTTATATGATCAGTGTCTACATCAGGCTTATATATGAATTTCAGCCAAAATGGTCCAGCCATTTCTGTGAACAAAGCTAGGACAAAAATACATTGTTTTGTTAAAAAACAAAAACTGGTGACTTTTTTTTTTTTTTTGGAACAGCTCTAACACCCCATGCTTTGAATCAGGGACTTGAAATTTGGCAGGAGGTGGCCTTTGTGAGAGGTATGTGCATTTGGCCATCCCCTTGAAAATCTCCCCAAATTTGGCTAATCATAAGCCTTTGAAAGAATGCATTTTGCAGAGGCTCAGTAGCAACTACTTCGATTTTAGCAGCTAAATCTCCAAAGATTCTGGCCACACTTGAGCATGTCAAGCCTCTCCCAACTCCTAGTGTTAACCAGACAACGCATGACTCATCCCCACAGAGTGACTTAGGGCTTGTTCACACTGGCAATGTTAAAGTGCTGCCGCGGCAGCGCTTTAACGTGGCTTGTGTAGTCGCGGCAGAGCGCTGGGAGAGAGCTCTTAAAAAAACCACCTCCACGAGGGGCGTAGCTACCAGCGTTGGGAGCACGGCTCCCAGTGCTGGTGCACTGTCTATACTGGCACGTTACAGCGCTGAGCGAGAAAGTTGCAGCACTGTAAAGTGCCATTGTAGACAAGCCCTTTGCCTGCTCCATTCCTTCACAGCTCCTGTGTGTAACAGGACTTTGTATGTGCCATCCCCACAGAGTGACAGAGCATGCTCCTTCCTGTGCAGGGCTACCCAGACAGAGCTGAACGGTCCCTGCTGCTCTGGGCCAGGGGACAGGTACCAACCACAACTGAGAGCAGGGAGCTTGTCTCTTCTGTGGTCTCAAAACTCCCCCTGCTGGCACTCAGGCAGCATGCAGGAGGAAGCCACTTGATTTGGACACAACGGGGACAAAAGCCGGACTGGGGGAAGGAAAAGGAGTAAAGAGGGACAAGGAGGGGAATCTGGGATTGGGAGTCTGGGGGAGAGGAAGTGGCAAGGGTAGAAGGTTTTGGAGGGGAAGGATAGTTTGAATAGAAACACATCTACTGTAGGTCTCATGAACTGATTGACACTATTGGTGCTTCAACGGCCCCTTTTGGTGACTCTTTCATATTTTGTGAACGAGCTATATAGAAATCTTGTTTGCTTACAGGTTCTAATTGGGCAGTGTCTCCCAATTTGTTTGGGAAGCAGGTTTTGCAATATAAAATGTTTGCCTAGATCACATTTATTATCTTCAGTAGTAGAAAGCAGAACTATTTAGTTCATCTAACTCATTTCTTTTCACTGAGAAACAACTCTAGAAGCAATAGCAGCATTTCTCTTCTGAAATATTTGAGCTGTTTTCCTAATTGTTACATTGCCTCAAAGTGTCTAACATGCTAATCAAGTGTCCTGGGGAACTGAATGTCTAAGGAGTTTTTTATACAGCGTAGTAATGAACTCCTGCTGCAGGGCTTGAACATTCCTCCTTGGTAGGGGTAAAAAGGAAAGTTTCCCAAGCAAGTGGTATCAGTGTTTGCAAAATCTAAGCTTTGATTTAAGTATATTTTTAGCCCTTAGGTGTGACGATATCCTTGCAAGCATAAACCAAACATTGCCCTTCTGTTACTTGTGCTTTGTCACAATATGCTTGTTTTAAGCACATGGAAATCATGCTTTTACCCACTGTGCTTACAGGTCATTTCTTGTTAGTGCTTTGTCCACTGACCTGTCTTCTCTTTTGGCATATAGTTCCCAGATATATATTTACCTTCTCCGATTGCATGTACCATCTGAGCTAGGTGACATAATTATCTAAAGTTCTCCTGTAGCTGACTAGATTGTTTCTCATTACTTGCTTTGCCTCCCAATTAATGAATGTTCTTTTGAAACTTTAATATGTATTCTCCTTTTGTTGCCAACAGCCAAACCATTTATTTATATATACAGCACAGCTTGTTTTGACTCAGGACAGTAAGTTAACTGCAGTCAAATGCCAAACTTCTGTAGCCAGCAGCCACATGGTTTCACGTAGAAGAATGGTACTGGCTCTCAGAACTGATGCACCTGATGCGTTCTGTCGGCTCCTTCCTGCTTAAACTGTTTGTGGCTTGCGTCTTGTTCCCCTTGCCACTTTTGACTTGCTTTTGATTTTAATTTTTCACCTTTTTGTGATCTTAAGAGTTAAATACTGACTTATGTAAGGCTTCAGACACTATTCAGCATGCCATGGTGTAGTTTGTGAGCTCATTCAGGGCACCATTGGATTTTACAAGTTTTCTGTAGCAATGTAGACTGCATTGTGAACTGTCATAATTTATGCAAGATCCCCATATCTTTTAGCTGATAGCAAGTTAAGGATCCACACTCATTCCTTATCACTGTAATTTCTCTACTATAACAAATGCCGTCACAGATACACTGCTTTCCTGAGATTATAACATTTACCACTGTTACTTATTCTTTGTTTAGTGTTCATGCTAAACAACACCAGCTGAACACCCCCATTGTGCTAAGCATGAAAACACAGGCAAAGACACACTCCCTGCTCCAAAGAGCTAAGCAGATTTCTAATTTAGTCCTTTCACTTACTTAGAGTGATTTCTTTTCACCACTCACTTCTGGTTATCTGGTAGATCACTTGTGCATTTTTGTAGTTATAGTAGCACTTTTTATTTATCTGGTTTTTGCCTGGATGGAATATATAAACTCTAGTAGATCAAAAAGATTCCAGTACATCATCAAACAGGACTACAATTAAATTGATAAAATTCATTCACTGATGAAAATAATTCTAGAAGCAACTGCTGCATGATCCACTTAAAAAGGAATTGTTAATATATTTCAAGACTCTATTTAGAATTTAGGTTTAACTTACCTGATTTTGTGACCAGTTATATTTCAAGTTCTGTGTGCATAGAAAATTATAATTAAAACTCATTTGTCTGGGCTTCAACTGTGCACCACAGGAGTTGGAAATTCCTGGAAAATACAACTGAATAAGTAAACGTGTTGGAAATATTTTCTCGTTCCTGTGAAGCATCAAGTTTGGCCACTTATCGATGAAGAAAACTGGGCTTATTGAACCAATTGGCTGATTCATTATAGCTTCCCATATGAGCAAAAATTTCTCTAGTAGTGATCCCATGTCTTGTAGACTGCTGTGTGCAACGTCAGCGCTATAACATTAAGTTTTATCAGTTTTAAAAACTTCCAGCTTTGTTTGTTAATTGCTCTATCAGCTCTTGTTATAATAGTTTCTCATCTCCTTGCCTAAACACCTTACCCTTGACTTAGGCAAGTGTTCTCCATTTATAAAGAGAGTCACTGTTCTTGCTTAATGACTATTCTTCATATCTTCAGTTTCTTCCTCATCTTAGTCCTCAAAGGGCCAGTTCTTTTCTTTAAAAAAAAAAATCACGATTCGTCTATTGTCTGTTCTTGAGGAACATTTAGTTAGTTAAGATGTTCTCTTATTTAGAATATTAATTTTATTTCATCATGTCATCTCCAGTTTGCGGGCTGTAGACCATATAATTCTTACAGTCTTCCCTTATACCAAGTCCTTTGTACCTTTTCTATGCATTCCTTTTAACTTACATACGGTCCATCTTGGCTTAGCCATGTTGTGTCCTGCTATCCTTTTTTATTCCTAGAGTTTACTGGGATGAATTTACGCTGCTGCCATTCTAATGCTTCCTTAAACATATCCTACTTTTCTATATTAGTTTATTCCAGACTTTAATAGCATAAGCTTATTCTGTACTTTATGAAAGCTTTAAGTCCAGGCCTCCTGAGGTGCTGCCTTTCATGTATATTTCAGTGGCCTAGCCTATTTCATTTTATATTGTTGATTGCTAGATCCTGTTCCTCAGCCTCTACTCCTTTTTTAAAATGTACCTGACTTACTTTCTAGGGCTAAAACCAGAATAGCCTTTGATCTTTATTGGTGTTGATCAAAATGTATAACTAAGTCTCTACATTATACCAAGAACATGAACTAACCTCCATTAATTTCAGGATATTCCTAGAATCCCACCCATTAAGGAAGATTAGTGTCCCAGCCTTTATTTCTTTACAAGTCTTCATTGGTGTGCTCATCATACTAGGAACATTTTTACAATTATTCCTTTATGAAATAGAAATATTACATTTGTGACTCTTCCATCTGCCTTTGCAGAACTCATTGTGCTATGCAGGGTTCAGTTTCTTCGATATCTTTCTCTTTTATCCCATATAATTATTAGTCCATATATTTTAAATTGCCCAAAAGAAACAGAGGGGCCAAATCCTCAGCTGGATAACTCCATTGGAGTCAAATGAAATGGCATTGAAGTTGATGATGCTACGCCCATTTCAATCAGCTGAGGATCTCTCCCAGTGATAGTGCAAGACATTAACAACAATTTAGTGTGATCTAGTGATCTCAGCACAGACCTCAAAGGAGTTTGAGTCTTTATTCCAGCTCTGATGCTGATTTAAGCAATGTCTGCCTTTTAGGATGCTATGGTCAAGTATGCTTGTCCTCAGTAAATGACTCTGAGATACTGAGTTTGAAGCATATTCATCCTCCAGCAGAGTTCCCTCCCATCTTTCCATGGCCCTGCTATAGAAATTTGAAGATTCCTCCCCTTATGCATGGCCAAGCTCTAGCTCTCCCTTGTACCCCTCATGTCCACTCTTACCCAACTAGGGAGACAGCATGGTTCCTGTCAGCAGAATGTGACCAAACAGATTGTAGGCAGGAGTCCTGCTCCAGAACCGCCACTCAGCAGCCACAGATCTCGTTTCTTCTGATGCTGTGTCCACTATGGGGTTCTCACCATACCCCCCATGAAATAAACTAGGCCCTACAGCACAGCCCTCTGGCCATTTTCCTAAGGGATAACCTTGCTGCCTCAGTTTCTCCCTTTGTAAAATTAGGATGATGCATGCTTCACAGGTTAGGTGCAGCTTAGCGAGTGTTCATCAGGTGACTTAAAGATTAAAAGTGTTTTATGTACATGTATATCTGTTGGACTACATGCTCTTTGACAGAGGCACTGTGCATTCCTCTGTTTGGAAAGTACCTAATTTGGGACGCTGCTGCAGTATAAATATTACAGAACAATAAAAGAGAGATGCTGAGTATTAGCATAATTGAATACGGCCCTCTTAATCCTGATATTTTTCCTATTTTGAAAATATTCCACATTATTATTGATATTTAATAATTTTATTATGGTAATACCAAGAGCCCCAGTTTGGATTCTGGTCCCACTACAATGAGTGGTGTGCAAAAGTTGAAGTGGACACTGTCACGGCCTTGCTGAAGTGTTGATCATCTTAAAAAGGAGTTAGATGGGCACCTTATTGTCCTCAGTATCTTCCACATCAATTGTCCCTTGTTTACAAGTCAGAGGTTATTTTTTCCCAGCTGTCCAGTCCGGCAAAGTCACACTGGAACCTGAAATCAAGATGTTCCTTCTGCTTCTTCTGTCATTTCTAGCAATAAAGATTTTGCAGCTAGAACTTAGTTGATAATTTTGTTGATAATGCAGGAGAGAGCACAAAATGTATCTTTTTCTTCCTTGATGGTTTTGACCCTGCAAGGCTTTTGTCAGTAGCATGAGCAGATATGACTCAGAAGACTCAGGGAGAGAAGGTATGTTGTGCAGGAAGGTAATTAGGATACTAGTCTTCTGGCCATTGCAACACTTAAACCACAGTGACTGTACCATAATAGCAGCTTTTCTCATTTTAATTCTTAGACTTTGGATGGCAGGCACTTGAACTTCAGCTGGTATTCTGCATTGATCCCATTCCACCCACATGTAATAGATCAAGGGTAGGCAACCTATGGCATGTGTGCCGAAGGCGGCACGCGAGCTGATTTTCAGTGGCACTCACACTGCCCGGGTCCTGGCCACCGGTCCAGGGGGCTCTGCATTTTAATTTAATTTTAAATGAAGCTTCTTAAACATTTTAAAAACCTTATTTACTTTACATACAATAGTTTAGTTATATATTATAGACTTATAGAAAGAGACCTTCTAAAAACGTTAAAATGTATTACTGGCACACAAAACCTTAAATCAGAGTGAATAAATGAAGACTCAGCACATCACTTCTGAAAGGTTGCCGACCCCATAATAGATGCTTGTACATGTGCAGATACATGTTCCTGATGTCATCATCAAGAAGAATCTAGGTGTCAACCCTGCTCTTCTCTTTTAATGGGACTACACCAATATGGGAGCGTGGGCAGATTGCCTGTGTTTAGTTTATTCTTGGCTATTTTGAAAATGAACAGATCATCTGGAATAAGAGCAGGAGTAATTCTATTGCGCAACACTTTCCCCAGGTCAATCACAAGATATTTGAAGCGGTTTGTCCGACTTTCTTTTGCAAATGGCTGCAGTATCCAGCTTTTGGGCATTATTCCAGACATTTGGGAGCTCCAAACTTCAGGTTCATGTTATAGATGTGTTTAGGTTGTAAAAGATGAGCACAGAATTGGGTTTGTGCCTTTATTATCTCAATGGCTGCATTTTGGCCGATTTAATATTTACTACTGGCCTCTATTCCATGAGTAAGGAAACATATCTGCTTAGATGAATGGTTCAGAAGAGGACATATCTCAATTGAGCCTAATCAGCTCTGTCTTTAAACAGTGAAGAGGGGAGGGTCAAATGGTGTCTAGGTCTCCTGAGGCAGAGTCCACTCTACCAGGTAGGAACACCTGTCCCTGCTCTCTCTATCTAGTTGTCAAAACAAAATGCAAACCCCAACGTTGGGGAAAATCTTTTAATTTCTTATTACTTCAACAGGTTTAGTTACACATCCTTCATTCACCTTTAACATTCCACCAGTGCCTATAGTATCTACTTTACTTTCCTACTACTCTCATTCCTTATTTTCCTCTCTGCTCTTTAGGGCTTTCTTCATTTCTTTCTCCAGTTTCACTCCTTTCAAAGCTGACTCTTACCTTTGGAAGAGTTTTCCACTTCCTGTCTCCAAAGCCCTCTTCCCTTTCAATCCTTTTATAACTCCACCACCACCACCGCCCCAGGAAACTTTCCTGCATTAGACTCTTTGAAAATTCCTTGTCCAAGCCATCTTGTTTTGAACTATTATCCCATGTATTGTGTTTGTTTCAAGTTCCACAGAATAGGGACCAAGTCTTTTGTATTTGCAAAGGACCATGTATGCTCACAACAGTCTGTAGACAGTTGATAACTTCACTGGAGTGCTATCTCCAAACACTGGTGAAAATCTATATTTCTCCACTTTTAGAGAGCTCTTACCTTCTGTTCTCTTTTCTCTTCTTTTCCCACCCCCATTTCAGTCATTTTTTCCATAACTTATATGATCTTATCACTAAAGTTTAAAAATGTCAGACCAGCAGATTATAGTTTTCTCTAATTTGAAGAACAGAAATGCCTTTTGCAACATGACATCTGACTGTATATTCCCATAGAAGGATCAGAACTGTAGGCATTGTACAGAGGTAACAGAAGACTTGGTCCTGCTACCATTGAAGTCAATTGCAGAACTCCCACTGACTTCACTAGGAGCAGGATCAAATCCAGAATTGTGCTGATCAAGAAGAAACTGGACCTGTTATTCACCATCTTATGTTCTTGGATAGCATCCTCCAAATTGTCATGTAGTGATACTTGGTGTTGTGATGTCCTCTCTGTTTCCTTTTCTCCGGATGCCATGGAATTGTCTCACATATTTAGTTTCTATTCCAATAAAATGATCAGTAGTGATGTGAGCTGTTGATTTTTTGCAGAATAAGATATCAGAAAGGTTGTCTGTGTTTATATTTAAAAAAACAAAACAAAAAAAACCCCACACCTCCACACACAACAACAGCTCTGTAGAAATAACAGAACTGAAGCCTTGGGAACATCCTTTTGTTTTTGTTTTTGTTTTTTCCCCCCCAGATTTTGCTTCCAAAGATCAAAATCTACCTCCTGATAACGACTTGGGGTTATTACAGATTGATAAACAAAACATTTTTTTTCATTCTATATTGGCCATGTCAGCTTCTATTCCAAACATTTTCAAAGAGAAACCCTGAGGAGTCGGGTATCACTTGTCCAAAATGCTTTCCTATCTACCTTTGTTACTAATACTGTAGAATTACTTAAGCAGTCAAAGCAGATAAAATCATTTGGTTCTTCTGCATTTCTACAGCTAGTTTTGCCATATGAAATTGGTCTTAAGATCTGATTTCTTGACTCATTCAGATTTTATTCATTTCTGCATTGTCCTAATCCTGCTTCTGAAATATTCATAGGAGGGAGGGGGCAGACACACTGCAGTTCAGTACAAGACCGCAAAACTGTTTTACTGTGTGGCCTCCATTCTGTGCTGTCTTGTGCGTGCTTGCTCTTTTATGCCAGCCACTCCTTTCCTTCATCTGCATCTCTCGGGCCCATTCGCCTTTTCAGTGGTTGAGATACTGTGTCAATTAGAGGGGCGGGAGGGTTAACAGAGCTGCCTCAGGAATTGATTCTTGTCCGCCTTTCTGAGCGGTCTGTGTGCACAGCAGCACATGATATGATTTTACACAATACCCGGTTAATATCCTACTCAGCAGCTTCCTAGGGAAGAGCTGGATTGGAAAATAAATAAATAACGGTACTTCTCTGGAGACCAGAGGGAGTGAATGGACCAGAGCTAAATTTGGAACACTAAAGCTTGGTTTCCAAATGCGTGCTCCCACACACATACATATATCTTTAGTCAGCTTTTCCACGTGACCCTGTTGAATCCAGTGCAGCTGTTATTTATAGATGGTAGGGGTAGTGATAGCATTATCTTTTAGCACTGTTCAGGACTGAAATTATAGTGTTCTTCTGTAGCGATACAGGGCCAGATGCCCTCCACAAGAATTCAGATCGATGGCTCGTTTTGTAAATGTTCCAACTATCAGATGATTGCAGAATAGCCTTCCCCATCTTTTTATTTTCAAAGGCAGGAAATAAAGGGTATTGTAAAAAATTAGAATGGGCTGTGATTGTCACTGGCTTCTTCTCTGGATGTGCATAACAAAATTGAATCACCTGGTCCTTAAGTGATCATTCTTTTCTCCTCTCTTCCATTTCCCCATACAACCTGTTGTAACTCAGGGAGGAAAAATACGTGTTCCACTGAAGACAAAGACCAACTTTTTCCAGATCAGGCTGTCTAAAGTTAGGCTCCTATATAATAGCTGTTTGATATTCCAAAGTGCTGAGTATCTGTAGTTCCCAATGATTTCATTCAGGCTTGTGTGTGCTCACTAAGTACCCATGAAAATCTGTTGGTGTGTATTTAGGTTTTTGGTTCCTTATTTTAGTTCCCAGGTTTGAAAACTTAGGCTTAAATAGAAAATATAATAGCTTTATTTTCTTTGCCATATTTGTGGAAAATAAGCTTTGGAATATATAACAAATCATATATTCCATTTTCAATACCCCACCAGTATAATGCAGCCACCTTAGAGGTGAAACACAGCAGCTGTTTAATTGCAGTAGATAAACACCATGCATGCATGTGTAAGCATGAAAGGGGGTCCATTTATGAATTTGCCAAGATGTCATTTAGATTTTTAAAGCTGAAATCTAGCAAAATCGGTTTGGCAATACATAATGGAATCCAAGAGGATGACACTTTTTTATTGAGTCTAGGGGGTGGTTAGTCTTACTAGTTTTTATGCTGGGGGGTTTTCAGGTCAACTTTTAACTTGAACAGTATTTCTCAAATCAGGACACTTGTTTCTTCTTAACCAACCAACAATTTATTAATTCACCCAGAACCGCATTAATATACAATCAACAGTAAATGCAACCGTGTGTACTACATGCACAAATACAGGTTTGAGAGCAATTATCACAGACTAGAGTTGAGGCTCAGCAGTTATATCAAGAAACAATGCAAATTACCAAGATTTCTTATTACATGTACATATGATCATGAGTTCCCAGTTCTTTAGTACCTAATACATTTATCACACTTCCATGGGTATACCTGTCTTTAAGGAGCTTTGAAGCATACGGTTGTGTCTCTTTGACTAGATTAATCCCAAAGGGACAAGTTTAGAATATTAAAACAAATTGCTTAAAGTTATTGTTTTCAGTATTTCTTAGGCCAATTTGCTTGGACTTATAAAGGAGTTAAAATCTAAAATATGGTTACTTGAGGTATCACTAGAGAGCGTAGACTCAGCAAGATAACGTTTAGTTATTTATATTAAAAAGGAGAGGAGCCAGTAGTCTTTGAAATGAAATCTCACCTTCTTATCCTGTTCACCCTGGGATGGGGGAAGGGGCCTTTCCCACAGGCATTGTTCCCAGTCAACTCTCTTGAGCACATGGTGACTTCAGTTTATATAACCTAGTTTCAGGTCTTGTAGGAGGGACTCCTCCACACACAGCCTCCCCCACCCCCCATTGCTACTGGAAACATGCCAAGAGAGTGATCAGATTTTAGAGTTTTCAGTTTCTTTGCAGCTTCCATTGGTATCCAGTAGATGGTGATAGTGTATAACAGATTTCTTCAATCCTTTTCTTATCGGAGGCTTTTTAAGTCTGATCTATTTCAAGGATTGTATTTCATTATTAGCCGCTACTATCAGTTGGGATCCCTCCTTTTATCTTAATATCCCAAAGTTTATAGCTTCATTTATATCTTTTAACATTTATTTTTCCTTGTGCCAGTGCCAGACAATTCCTATAACTCAGGGGTGAAAGTAACTTAATGGACTTACCGGTACGCCGGAGTCCTGAGCGGGGGCGTGGCCTCAACCAGAAGAGTGGGGGCCTTTCAAGATTTAAAGGACCTGTGGCTGGGAGCCCCAGGGCCTTTAAATCACCCCGGAGCTACCAGCTGCAGAGGCGGCTGGGACCCCTGGGGGTCAGGGGCGAATTAAAGGGCCCGGGGCTCCGGCCACCGCAGAGCTTTGGGCCCTTTAAATCACCGCGGGAGCCCTGCCGCCCTGGGGTAGTGGCAGCAGGGCTCCCGCGGTGATTTAAAGCCAGTGCTCCTGCCGTTGCAGGGAGCCCCGGGTCCTTTAAAGCGCCGCCGGAGCCCTGCCGCCGGGCTCGGGCGGTGCTCCTGCTACTACGGGGTAGCGGCGGCAGGGCTCCGGCGGTGATTTAAAGAGACCGGGGCTCCCTGCAGTTGCAGGAGCACCGGGCCCTTTAAATCCCCGCCTGAGCCTGGCTGCTGGAACACCGGCAGTGATTTAAAGGGCCTGGGGCTCCCCGCAGTGGCTGGAGCCCTGGGCCCTTTAAATCACCTTCGGAGAAGCCGGTCCAGTCCGGCACGGCATACCGGCTCTTGCCGGCACAGCGTACTGGACATACTGGCTTACTTTCACCTCTGCTATTAGTTCTACAATGCAATTATTTACAGTGATAACCAACACAATCCTTATAATCTTCTAAATTTGGAAGGCTTGTTGCCAGAGGATGTTGTGAAGGCCAAAACTATAACTGGGTTCAAAAAAAAATGAGGGAAGTTCATGGGGGATAGGTCCATCATTGGCTATTAGCCAATATGGTCAGGGGTGCAACCCCATGCTCTGGGTGTCCCTAAACCTCTGCCTGCCAGATGTTGGGACTGGACAACAGGAGATGAAGCACTGGCATTGGCCACTCTTGAAGACCGGATACTGAACTATATGGACCATTGGTCTGACCCAGCATGGCCATTCTTATATTAAGACAAGTACATAAGCAGTTCACCTTATTTAGGACTTACAATAGACATTTCCCACATGTAGAAGGATGTTGATCCGACTCACAAGGCAAACAAATATGCAGATTCTAATTTGGGATGAAAGACCTGGAGTACTTTTTAGCTAGATTGGAAGAGAGAAAGAGCTTTTATACATATGCAAATTCTGAGAGATTCCTGCCGAGGTGATTAATGATACTCTCATTTAGCCATTTTAGTTTCTATTCTTAGGAAGAACTCCTGACTTTGGCTGATCTGTGGGTCCTTAGACAAAGTGTCTCATGTGATGGATGCCGCTTTCTTCTCTTCCTAGGTGGATCTTGTTTTAGGAATAAACAGAGGTGAATAGCTTTTCTAATTTTTAAGGGCCATAAGGAATCAGTAGTTATTAATCAATCAAGGCATATCTGTTCTATATATCCCTTACACATGTTCTGCATCATTCTAGCTACCTTGCATCATTAGGATTATGATTAACTTCAAATCTCTTGCAGGCTAAATAGTCTTCTGCAATTATATGCATACGAAAGACAAGGGGGAAACTGGGATGTGGTCAAATCAGGTGTCCACAGTGAACTGGGTGGATGGTCTCAGTTCAAGCAGTCAGGTGTCCATGTCACAAAAAAACCACCTCCACAGCTGACAGATTTCAAGACTGATTTTTTTTTTTTTTAACAGTTTTAGTAAAATCGGCTAGGACCAAATGATCTTATTCTTCTTCTCTGCTCAAAAATATTTTCTGTAGCTATCGAATAATAAAACTTTTTTTTTTTTTTTTTACACACAAGGTAAAAGTGTAAAATTCAAGTTAAGTTGAGCCTTAAGCAAAACCCAAGAGCAAAAGTTCTTAAAATAGCTTTTGGGTCTTCTCCGGGAATCTGGCAGCATGATGTTAAGTTAGGAAATACATTTGTGCCATAAATTTTGGCTGCATGGTTTTCATATTTTTTTCTCCCTTTTTGAAAGCGTGTACAGATGATTTATGGTTGTTGTATGAACATGTTCCAGGGCCAGTACTGAAAATATGGGGTTAGAAAACTAACGTTGGTGTGGTTTTTCCTTCCACTGAGAGGAGGGAGTGTGGTCTCCTAGGAATCAGGACTCCTGGGTTCTCATCTTGATTCTGCCACTAACAATGTGACCTTGAGGAATTCCCACCTTGTCTATGCTGTAGTTTCTCCATCTTTAAAATTTAGTCACCAAGTGTTTGTTGGGTGGCTTAGTTTACTGATCTTTGTAAGGAGCTGTTTATTCCATAACTGAAATGTTACAGATTTCAAGTAAAATTATTATTCTGAAAAAACAGAAAACAAGAAGGAATTCAAACTTAACTTTGCTCAAATGCAAAATCTTTGTTTTGAATAGCTGTGTAAAGTAATATGACAGAGCATAGATTTCCCATATGCTAGACAATAAGCACCTAAACACCTTTCCTAACACTTGTTAGCATAAACAAAAATGCTTCTCAGAAGATGCTTTTGTGGTACTTTGCTAGCTCAGAGTATTGATAATGGGAAACACAGCTTCTCACCTTGGAGTCCCTGGTTTGAACCTAGCCAGGTTTGTTAAGTGAGTGAAAGTGATTTTCAGACCGTAGTGGTGAGCAGGAAGAAGAGGTCTTTAATTAATGAATTGAGTAGTTTGGGGCCACAGACTTGCCCCTCTCTTCTCCAGCTCCCCAAAACCTGCCACCCTTTTAAGTAAGAGAGAGAACACTCAATTTTGCTGTATTCCAAAATCATGACTGAAGACTTCAATCTATGTTTAGTATGTGACAGTTAAATATTGATTTGAAATCTATCTAGCATTCATATAGATAGATATGTGACTGTATCTTCTGCATCCTATTTGTCCCTTGTGAGGATAGAAATGAAATAAATAAATAGCCAGCACAATATTCTTTCTCCCCCAATGCCACAAATTATCTGCCAGGATGATTTGTCAAAAGGAGTGTTGCAGACTCTGCTTGTACAGCAGAAGATACAGCACCACCTAAAAGGTCTAAAAAATTCTGCATAAAGAAAATGTGAATTTGCCTTTAAAAGCTACATGTAATTTATTGGTGTAGATCTGTGAAAGGCGCTGCATCTGCCACAAAAGCCCTAGCACCTTATTGCATTTCTTGCTGAGATTAAAAAACAAAACAAAAACTGGGGGATGGTGCTCAACAGATATTTCTTCACAATTTTCATTGCACTGAGTAAGAAATATGAGTCTGCCAAGCTGCCTATTGAACTATCTGCTGCAGCTTAACTGCAGCAAGAAAACAGTAATCCTATTGTGCTCCTACAGCAGTCTCCTGGGAAGCAGAAGGCATTGAAATTACTGAGCAGTTGTCTTGTCCCTTCCTCACCTGCCTTTGTAGCTGTAAATATAGTGTCTGCCTATAAATAACAGTTTGCTGCACCTTTAAGCACGTTCCCTAACAAGAGGAGGTGATTTACTGAGGTGATAAGCTGTAACTAATACTAGGGTATCATAATAGGTAAATAGATTAGCACAGTGCTTCTCTGTATTTTGCTTTCTAGGGAGTCCACTGGCTCATTCATTCATTGTAGATGCTTACTACAGCACTTTGCAATACGTCGAGTTAAATCAGTTCCAGGATTGTAGCTATTGATGGTTGTATGTTTAAAGCTAATGAAATGCATTAGTGAATCTATCAGATAGCATTGATTGTTTAAGATCTCTTCTTTTCTCCCTCAACACCTCTCCCCCATAAAAGGATTATAATGGGCAGAATCCATTATTCAGTACCATGATTATATATTTTGAAATGCATCATCATTTTATTTTGGGGTTTTGAATGATGTGAAGTACAGTCGGATCATTTGGAGCAAGGTGTTAAAAACCGAATATGCATTCTGGGTTTCATCCATGGTTTCCCCATCTTGGATTAATTACTTTTACATTCTTAAAAGTCTGGCTTTTCTGGAGACTATGGATCTTTAATTAGCCGAAGCATTGTTTATCTGTTCTGTGTTAATGACCTAAACCAAGGCTGCCCTCAGGGCAGGTAGTGATGCATTCTTCAGTCCCAAGCATCCCTTGTCTGTGTAACAGGTGATCGCTCTGGGCTGAGCCAGGACCACTAAACTCATTTTACTAATTAAATTGTACTAGTCTTTCAACCTTTGAGCACTGATGCAGAAGCATACATTTTACCCATGAGCCCTTCCTGTTCTGTCATTCCTCAAATAGTTTCTCTGTTCTTTCCAAACAGGCTGCTTCCTTTTCCCATTTCTCCTGCACCACCTAGTGACCCGTCTTTCAAAATGGATTCCCTTTTTTGGTCATGTCAGCACATATATAGGCACTTGCAATGACTGTGCTACATCCTGGGTCCACATGAACATGCATAGCACTTTCTAAGATCATAGTTATCAGTATTTTATTAAAATACTTTTGAAAAACATGTTTTTAATTTCAAGACAATGATTGATACACTTATAATTATGCAATACATTGATCAAATACACCGGAGTATGTTTGGTGGAAACAATGTTGCACTGTGTGGACAACATATCAGTATAAAGGGGGCCTAACAAGATAGGAGCAATATTAAGGTATGTTGCCAACTCTCATGATTTTTTTTTATCGCAAGTCTTGAGATATCGAGTGTTTTTCTTTAAAGCCCCAGACTCTAGACTCAAGTGATTATACAAACATCTCAGTGTTTTAGTAAGTTTGTAGCCCACATGGCTGCAGAGAGATGTTATTCAAGTGTCTCTTAAAAGTCAGAAGGAAATTAAAAGAACACCATATGAATGTGTGTGTGTGTGTGTGTACACACACACATATATATAATGTTTTTAAACTATTCTTCATGATTTTTTGAGGCTTAACTCATTTAAATATGAGGGTTTGGCAATACTGGATCTTAAATATGCAAAAGGCTATAAAATGGATGTAATAGGATGTGATTTTAATATTGAGAGGATATGGGTTAAACTCTGCCTTCAGGTATGCACATGTGAACACATCATATGGCACTATATTTGTAAGTCCCCCTGGAAGAATGAAAGTAAGACAATAGGGCTAGATGGCAGGAGCTGACACCATTGAAAGTACCTTTCCTAACTTTCAAATATATTTTTCTCATTTTTTCAACAACTCCTTGGCTGCTTGTAAATGAAATCGCTCTCCCCCCCCCCCTTTTTTTTTTTTTTACTGATTCCATTTTTCTCCATTTCACAAACATACAGGCCTGTTGCTATAGGTTTTGGTGTTGGTTTGCTCCTGTCATCCAATTTAGCAAGCTAGCATTAATTTGTTTTAATAAAAATACTGAAATCCTTAAAATAAAATAATCACATGAAGAATTACATGGGTTTTACAAAAGAGAAGTAGGTCAAATATTGTGCCAATCAACTGTGAGAATGTCCCTTTAAGAAAAATAAATGGGGAATACACTAAAACTGTCAGCCCATCATTTGGTTGCGTGTATATGCTGCTTTGGTGTGACCTGGCAAAGCCCGTGTGACTGAGTATTGTGGGAAAATGTCAATTTTAGTATTTTAACCAGAATATCCTTTATATTTGGGTTTGGGATGGGGATGTGGAGGTATAAAGAATTCCTGTTCTACCCTTGCAAACGTTGACTTTTTATTTTAACAAGCAAGCTACATTATTATATTGAAGGGGCATTGTAGCAATGCAGCATAGGAACACAATTTAAATCAATCATAAAACTGCAGCAGAAAGAGGCTGTGAGAGGTAGTGTGGATGGTCCATCTGCAAAATCTGTGCTCCTGTATTACAAGGAGGAGGGATTAGAGGGTGTGGGGAGAGAAAAAGCAGCTGCTTGGCTGTTCTCTGAGAGGGAGAGACTGACTGTTGGCACCATCTGTAGCTGTCCTTTGTGCTTGCTTCTTTATCTGTTCATTATAGTGATGCTGAATTTCTCGTGCTTTGAGTTTAAATGAGTTGAGATGTGCCTAATACTGTCAGCACAAAAAGCTGAAACTAAGTACACTAAAGATGAATAGTGTAATCTGTAAATTCATTTTCATCTTACTTGAATAGGCAAAGGAAGTAATGTTCTTCAGAATCCAGCTGTACCAGATGCTTGTGTGGCACATTTCATCTCACCACACTAAGTGCAAACCAATATAAGAGGGGGGTATGGGAGAAGTTGCAACATTTCAGACAGACAATGGCAAAATCGCTGAGGGAATGTCTACACAGCAATGTAAGCCCAGGATTTGAACTCGGGCTCAAGCCTAACCCCTCTTCAGTCTACACAAACATTGCACTAACCTCAGGCTTGGACCCCAGGTCTAAGGACCCCATGGTATTGGAGGGTCCGAACCTGAGTCAAGCCGGGACCCAGAGTTCAAGATCAACTGCTTTGCAGTGTTGACACAACCCTACTGGACTCATGATCTGGGAGTCCACCAAAAGAACCCCACTGGCTGATTTTTTATCCTCTGGACAGTAAAGTTTTCCCACACTGCATCACAAACACAAGGCTAGAGTGACCACGTTTTGGGAGAGTGCTAGGGAGTCTGGGATATGAGTGGTTGGATTCAGGTCTGCATAATGCAATGTAGATCCTGCAGCCTCAGGCAGGGACCCAAGGGTTCTGCAGTTCCTAATCTAGGGATACAAATGAATGTAGATGCTCAAGTCGTAGCTTAACAAACCCAGGATCGGCTACCTCAAGTTCCAATTACCCAGGGCTTACATTGCAGTGTAGGCATACCCAGAGGGGTTTTCTCTCTCCCACCCCACCCCGCTTTGATGGAGATAATGGTGGATTTGACATTTTTTGAGACAGTTCTGAACCGGTCTCTTTTCATTCAATGCACAAACACAAATTATTATTATACATGGTACATGACTGGGAAATGTCCCAGGAGAGGAAAGGTTAAACCTCTCAGTAATGAGCAGTGAGATGGGGATGAGTACATTTGTTATGTTTTATACCTTCCGATTCTTACTTTCCAAAAATGTAAGTCATCTCCTGATAATTTGTAGCATATAACTGTCTCCCTTATCTCAAAAGCCTGGCCATTCTCTGACATTTACATTTCACCTTTACAAATGTGTGCATTTGATATTAGTAATAATAATAACTCATTAATATCTTACCTTCCCTCCCTACTCAATGCGATGTTATCTCATTTCCATTGCAAATTATTTGGCCAGGAGTTAACTCTGTTTTTTCAAAGCAGGTACTGGCTTTGTTTGCAGATTCATGTCCTCAAATCCATTAGGCGGCTGCTTTTTATCTTTATTTGTCAAGCACTTATATGTGTGCACTAGGAACAGCTCCCTCCTCACATCAAAGCCACGTTTAAGATGGACGGTTTCCATTCGACACCATAGTAATTACACTCAGCTGTGGAAGTGCTCAGCATCCGCTATTATTCTGACATGGCTGCATTTACAGCTCGGCAGAACACTTTGTTCATTTTTCTCAGAACTCAAGTAGCCATAGTGTGCATGAGGAAACTATGTTAGGCAGTGATTTTTAGCTGCAGGCGGCTTGAAAAGGGGGTGGAAGGGAAAGACCCTTTGTCACTGGCACATAAGTAATGACATGCCAGGGATAAAAGGTGAGTATAATTTGATCAAATGCTTGTTGACAGATTCCTTGGCTAATAGAGAAGCAGCTTAGAATGACACTCTTTGCTAGAACATTTAGGCACGGAGCTCAGTGGGAATGCTTTCTATAGGCTAGATGTGATGCTAACAATTTCAGAGTAACCATATTTAGTTATATAAAGAAGCAGTATCCCCTTCTTGTCATAGAAGGACTCTAAAGTACCTCCCGAAGCACCATTATTGACCTTGCATGTGGTAAATACAAAGAAATTACTACATCCTCAATACCCCGATGTGTGTTTACTTTTCTTTAATAGAATTGGTTTTATTAAATATTTCTCTGGTATGGCCAGTTGATTTTTTTTTTAATTACTAGTGTTTTTATATAGAGACATATTTTTCTGTGTTCCTGTCAAAATCTGAGACTCTCACACTTTTCACAGTGTAACTTTCCAATTACATCCTTTGAAACTGGTTCTGATAATTATCAATTACACCACTTTTGAGTGTATAATGGAAGAAGAAGGTGAGGTCCCTTTTAAATGATGGGTAATTATGGTATCACACCATTACAAAAAGCATACAAGTGAAAATAAACATCCATGTATTGGACATCTCCTCACCTGTGTCACTTACATTGGTAAACCTGACATAATGTTTTAAACCTCATCTACTTTTGACTATTTATACCGCATGTTTATTTTAGACTGGCTTTCTGGTTCTTGCCCACTAGAACAAATTGTTTGGGTACACAACAAATTGTTGTTTGTAGGGAAACATCTACATTTTAAAACCTTTTAATTGACATTCAAGACCATTTTTTATCGGCATGAAGATTTGCAAAACCTTCTTTTAAGGAAGAACAAAATAGACCCTTCTGTTTGACAAAGTTGTTTGTATCAACCACAAAATTTTGCAGTTGGTCTGAGCTGTATCTTATTGGAATTCTTCACCCACCACTTAGCACAAAAGATCTTTAATTACATTTCACAACAGTTAGTTATCACATTGGAATTTAAAAGGGCAGCTCCTTGGTTTAATCACTTTTCTATGAAGACATACTGGATAAAATCCTGCTTCACTGCAATCAATGGAGCCAGATTGTGCTCACTGTCATTTCTAGAGGCTCTGTTTATCAGAAATTGTGTGCTTTTTGTAACATAGGCCAGAATTTTAGTGCCTCTGAAAATCAGGCCTCTTATTTAGGTGCCTAAGGCCCCAATTTATCAAAGTGTGTAAGCATGTGCTGATCTGTGAATATATGAGTAGTCCCATTGACCAAAGGAATATTCACATACTTAAAGTTTGGCATATGTTTAGGTGTTTTGCTGAATTAGGCCCCAAATATGGATCCAGGTGTCTAACTTTAAGCACCCAAATTTGAATATCATGGCCACTCTGTTTTGTAAGCTCATTCACAGTTGGGGTAGGTAATATAATGTTGCAAATTAAATCCAACACCTGATTTTTCTTTTGTAATCTGTGTCTTCTGCAATAAAATTTCATACAAAGAAATTGCAGTATTGTCAATCGTACGGAATGATACTATTTTAGTTATGCAAGAAGGCAAAGAACAGCCATCACAATAAATCATATATAAGACTGGCTATATTAAGAAATGCTGATTGTGCAGATTGTGGAGATTATCTATAATAAACTAAATCCAAACTAGAATAACTAGCAGAACTAAAACTATCATCCACTGCCTATTAACATTAGAGGTGGAACGGGTTGTGGGAGACTGTAGAAAGAAATCTTGATTTCTCTTGCTCCCTTCTCTTCTTATCTACCAATGATCTCTGTTTCTTCCCATAGTTTTTCCCCTTTTAGTGTAGCAACATATTCTTCATATGATGGTAGTGGCTCATGGGGAAAGTTTTCAGAACTGGTGTATGTCCATTCAGTTAGTGACTAATGTGGTTAAAATATCCTGCATCTCAACACAGCTGCACTCTTCATTAAGTTGTACACCTTCATTTTGTTCTGTTTGCACAGCACTGCTTTCGTCGTGGTGTGAGGAGTTGGGACGGCTCTTGCTGCTTCGTCACCAGAAAAGCCGGCAAAACGATCCTCCTGGGAAGCTACCCATGCAACCCCCCATGAACTCTATGAGCTCCATGAAACCCACACTCTCTCATAGGTGAGTCACACAAGCCTGCTATTACGAGAGTAGATGCATATACAAATTCATTACAGTGAGAAATCTTTTAACTGAAATGCTTATTACCATGACAAATCGGGAGGAACTGGTTGAGACTTTGCAAGTGGAAGGCAGCTTGGGTGAAAGTGATCATGAGATGGTAGAGTTCATGATTCTAACAGCTGGTAGGAGGGAAGATAGCAGAATAAAGATAATGGATTTCAAGAAGGCAGACTTGAGCAAATTCAGGGAGTTGGTAGGAAAGATCCCATGGGAAGCAAGTCTAAGGGAAAAACAGTTTGAGAGAGTTGGTAGTTTTTCAGAGAGACATTATTAAGGACACAAAAGCAAACTATCCCACTGCATAGGAAAAATAGGAAAAATGGCAAGAGATCACCCTGGCTTAACCAGGAGATCTTCAATTATCTGAAACTCAAAGAAGAGTCCTACAAAAAGTGGAAACTAGGTCAAATTACAAAGAACAAAAGCATGTAGGGATAAAATTAGAAAGGACAAGGCACCAAACGAGATTAAACTAACTAGAGACATAAAGGATAACAAGAAAACATTCTACAAATACATTAGAAGCAAGAGGCAGACCAAGGACAAGGTAGGCCCATTACTCAATGAGCGGGTAAAGACAATAATATAAAATATGGAAATTGCGGAAGTGGTAAATGCCTTTCTTGTTTCAGTTTTAACCAAAAAGGTAAGTAGAGATCAGACGTCTAACATAGTGAACACTCAGGAATATGAAGTAGGATCTGAGGCTAAAATAGGGAAAGAACAAGTTAAAAATTATTTAGACAAGTTAGCTGTCTTTGAGTTGGTAGGCCCTGATGAAATCCTAGAATATTCAAGGAGCTGACTCAGGAAATATCCGAGCCATTAGCATTTATCTTTGAAAATTCTTGGGAGGGTGGAGAGATTCCAGAGGACTGGAAGAGGGAAAATATAGTGCCAATTTATATAAAGGGGAATAAAGACAACCCAGGGAATTACAGACCAGTCAGCTTAACTTCAGTCCCTGGAAAGATAATGGAACAAATAAGCAAGCAATCAAGATGATAAGTAACAGTCAACATGGATTTGTCAAGAACAAATCATGTCAAACCAACCCAACAGCTTTCTTTGACAGGGAGCAAGCCTTGTGGATGTGGTATATCTTCACTTTAGTAAGGCTTTTGATACTGTCTTGCATGACCTTCTCATAACAAACTAGGGAAATGCAACCTAGATGGAGCTACTATAAGGTGGGTGCATAACTGGTTGTAAAACCATTCCCAGAGAGTAATCATCAGTGGTTCACAGTCAACCTGGAAGGGTATATTGAGTGGGTTCCTGCAGAGATCGGTCCTGGATCCAATTCTGTTCAATATCTTCATAAATGATGTAGATAATAGCAGAGAAAGTACACTTACAAAGTTTGTGGATGATACCAAGCTGGGAGGGGTTGCAAGTGCTTTCGAGGATAGGATTAAAATTCAAAATGATCGGGACAAATTGGAGAAATGGTCTGAAGTAAATAGGATTAACTTCAATCAAGACAAATGCAAAGTGCTACACTTAAGAAGGAGCAATCAATTGCACATATACAAAATGGGCAATGGCTGCCTAGGAGGGAGTACTGTGGAAAGGGATTTGGGAGTCATAGTGGATCATAAGCTAAATATGAGTCAGCAGTTTAACTGTGTTGCAAAAAAAAGCAAACATCATACTGTGATTTATCAGCAGGAGCTGTTGTAAGCAAGACACGAGAAGTAATTCAGCTCTACTCCACACTGATAAGGCCTCAACTGGAGTATTGTGTCCAGTTCTGGGCGCCACATTTCAGGAAAGATGTGGACAAATTGGAGAAAGTCCAGAAGAGAGCAACAACAATGATTAAAGGTCTAGAAAACATGACCTATGAGGGAAGATTGAAAAACTTGGATTTGTTTAGTCTGGAGAAGAGAAGATTGAGGGAGGACATGATAACAGTTTTCAAGTACATATAAAAGGTTGTCACAAGGAGGAGGGTAAAAAATTGTTCTCCTTAACCTCTGAGGATAGGACAAGAATCAATGGGTTTAAATTGTTATCAGGGTAGTTAAGCAATGGGTTTAATAGTTATCAGGGTAGTTAAGCACAGGAAAAAATTGCATAGCAGATTGCGGAAACTCCATCATTGGGGGTTTTTAAGAACAGGTTAGACAAACACCTGTCAGGAATGGTCTAGTTATTACGTAGTCCTGCCTTGAGCGCCGGGGGCTGGACTAGATCACCTATTGAGGTCCCTTCCAGTCCTACACTTTTATGATTCTGTAACGAAGGATAGCTAAAGTGGTTCCTTCACCGATTGGAACTAGAGACACCAGCACATACTAAATAAGCTAAATTTTCAGCATTGCTAACTACCCAGTACATGGTGATGTGACTTTTCCATTTCCCAACCTGAGTTCAGGTTTAGCAAAGAAGCGTGTAATTGGCCTCCTGAGACATCAAGCCTTAAGCCCCACCCTAAGGAGGCAAACTGTACTGACATTAATTAAAACAACACTGCTGTGCATCACTCATCAGATTTTTTTCCCATGGAATATTGAAAGAACACTGCTTTTTCTCTGGGCTGCAAACGTTTTATTGAAGGTTTTTTTCTTTTAGGTTCCATGGTGATGGTTGCATTAGAAATATCTGTATAGATTAGAGTAGATTGGATGTTGCATCAAGGTGTTAATATTATGGGGTTAATCAGGGAAATGAGAACCTTCACTGCACTCTAATGTCATCAGTCAGGAGAAATTCATAAAAGAATTATAACATTTGAGTGGAAAAGTGAGCCCCAAGGATTGTCTGAGGAGAGACTAAAGCATGCAGGATATGAAACCTCGAGTTCCCAGCTAGCTGGGAAAAGAGCAGTGGTATTGCTTCAGGTCAATGAGAGATTGGGAGGATTCATGTAGGCAACATCAGACATTGGAACTGCATCCCGTATGTTTCTGTTTTTCTTTATTTTTAACATCACAAACCAAAAATAATTTCTACAGCTGCTCTGTTTATAGCCAAAATGTAGGAAACTTTTATTATTAAATCATGATAACACTGTACACTAAGTTGAATTGCCACTTTATGCCTCCACTTTATGCCACTGTGTTTGGCACTGTATTTTCAGGTTTGGGTTTTGGGGTTTTCCTTTTGTTTTTGTTTTGGTATATTTCTGTTTCATTAATGGAAGATACATGGAAGATACACATCATTTACTAAAAGTAATACCCCGTATTCTACTATAACTGATTTTAGTAATATCTGTGACTAGGCTGCTTCTTTTCTAACTTAGCTTATGAAATGATTTGGATCAAATACTTAATTACATTAGATTGATGAAAACAAATTTCTTACTAGAAAACCCCTTTGATTCTAAAAATGATAGTTGGGCTCCTGCTGTTTGGACTTTAAATAAACTACTGTCCTCTTTTCATCATCCAAGATGAAATCAGATGGGAAGTCTGCATAGTAACACACTCTTATTGGGACCCACAGGGACTAGTTAGTAGAGCTAGGGAAAGACAGAATGGTCCAGTGTTTAGGGCACTAGTATGGGACTTGGACACTTGAATTCAATTCCCTGTTCCACTACAGACTTGTTGTGTGACCTTGAGAAAGTCACTTAGTTTTTCTGTGCCTCAGTTCCCCATCTGTGAATTGAAGGTAATAGCACCGCCCTACCTCCTAGGGGTGTTGAGGATAAATACATTAAATATTGTGAGGCTCTCAAATAGTACAGTAATGGAGACCATATGAGTAGCTACGAGGGATAAAAAAAGCAATCAGCAATAATCCTGTATGGCTGTCATCCAGTGAACCAGTCCATCATGTATCATAGTGTAAATAATATATCCTGTCAAAGCCTAGATTTAGATTCTAAGATTGTTAGGTCTTGATATACCTGACTGACTTATGTCACAGTTCCTGAGTTAATTACACCTCTGACCCCTTTGTGGCCTCTCTGAGGGCATCCCACTTAAGTCTTAGGCCTCTAGCTGTCACCTTTCTCAGGCAGAGTCCTGCAACACTCTGCCTGTAGACCAGGGAGTTAGTCTACAATTCCATTCACAGTGATCACCTTAGCAAGTCCAGCATCTCCTGTCCTGTTCTCTCAGGGGCAGTGACCAGGGTTTTCCAGTGCTTTTCAAAGCAACTATTATTTATTCAGAACATAAGCATTACAGAGAAAACTTATCTTAAAAACCATAAACAGTTTACGTGCAAGCCTTAGCTTACCAGGCAGACATCCCTCTCCCACCTGGAGACCCTGGCAGGGTTCAAAGTCTGTCCCTGTTGGTCTCAGCATGTCAGTTCTTATACTGAGTGAGAGTGACCTCCCTCTCTATGTCAGGCGGGTCACTTTACACAGTTCTCCTTTCTTTGTGTGTCAGGTCTTTTAAACCAGGTTACACTAGTATATACAGTTTCCCCCAAAGCATTGAGGTTACTGGCCTAGGAATTTGTATTACCCCGCAGTGATTTTTGTTCCTCTAGGAAACTCCTGTAACTCCTCCATGGGGTTAGAATAAAATCCCTAGCCCATACTGATACATATAATGTTTATAAAACCAATACTATAGTCTTTGGGTATTCCATGTACCCGTAATAGATCACTGCCTGTACTAATGCATACCCTCCAGTTATGTTCACAAGTGGGCATGTCCAGTTGAACACCACGCTTCTCTCTCTTTCTCCTGGAATACTGTCTTGAAAAAAAAAAGCTTTACTTTGGCTGGCACTATGAGGTAAATCCTAAATCAGAGTTGTCCAATGCTGTGATGTCCCGCTGGAAACATCAATTCTGTGGCATATCTTCTTGTAGTGGTGAAATTTAACATAATGGCAAGCAGCAGCCTCTGAGGCCTGTTGGGTATTTGTATCATCACTTCAGAATGTGCATTCATTTCAGCTCTAAATTGGACCCTAATCTAGCCACTGTAAATTATATGTCAGATGGTAGGACAGATGTAGCTGATTTGCAACTGCCTTGCAGTCCTTGCTGAAACTGTACATTTCCACGATTGTTCTGCAGTGAACCTATAAAACAGAAATTAAATATAGAGTGGGGATTTACTGGGTTGGTTTTTGGTTTTTGGTTTTGGGTGGTTTTTTCTTTTTTATTATTTTATTTTATTCTATTTTGCCTTTTAAAAAATAGAGGACCAACAGCAACCATTAAATCTCCCCTCAAAGATACAAAGTCAAACTGGGTTGAGGAGGCATTAGCTTTCTTCCAGTCTTCTGGAACTTTCCCAGTGCTCCAAGATTTATTGAAAATTAACCTTAATGGTCCGGCGAGCTCTTCAACCAGCTCTTTTAAAACTCTTGAATGCAAGTCATATTCACCTGCTGATTTAAAAAAGTCTAACTTTAATAGCTTCTGTTTAACAACCTCCAGAGATACTAGTGGAATAGAAAGAGTGTTATCACTATAATGAGACTATATCATATGTTTTCCCCCAAATACATGACAAAAATATTTATTGAACACTTAGCCTTTTCTGCATTATTATTGATAATTCTACCACTTACATCTACTAATGGACCAATACTATTGTCATGGTTCTTTTTGTTCCTCATATGTTTAAAAAACTCCTTCTCATTCCTTAACTATCCTGGTCATAGATTTCGCCTTGTGTCCCTTGGCTTCCCTTATAAATTTTCTACAATTCTTAACTTCTGATTTGTATTCAGTGCTGTCAACTTCCCTATTCTTCCATTTGTTATATATTTTATTGCTTAAAGTTGCCTTCGCTTCCCCTCTAAACCAGGTTGATTTTTTAACTTGTACAGCCTTCTTCCAGGATCGTGGGTTTTTGGGGATATAATAAAGCTTTCTTAAATGATTCCCAATTATCATTCACATTTTTCTGATTAAATTCTTCCTTCCAGCTGATTTGGCTCAATTGTTTTCAGATTTGGGACCAAGTATATATATATATCACATTTATAATGTGCAAGCAGAATAAATAAATATATATATATTTATTTATTCTGGAATTTATTCTGCTTGCACATTATAAATGTGATCAAGTCATGATCTCTTGTACCTAAGCTACCATTATTTATTAGTCCTGTGATCTGTTCCTCTTTTAGACAAGCTCTAATAAAGAATTCATCCATGTTGGCTGCAACTCTTGAGTTAGGAGATTGTCATCTATAATGTTTTGGAATTCCAAGGATGTTTTAATACTGACAGCATGAGACCTTCAGCCTATGTCAAATTGAAATCCCTCATGATCATACAGCTTTTTTTTGCCCTACACCTTATAGGTGCACAAGGAAGCAGTCATCATGTTCCGTAGTGTCGTTTGGTGGTCTGTAGCATACGCCAACTAATACCCCATCTTGTGTTTTTATCTGTTAAGATGTTGAATCATAACATTCAAGATAATTTTCATCTGAATTATCAGTGATTATACATGCACATGAATTTCAAAGGAACTCAGGTTTGTCCCATTCCTCATGTATAGTCCAACTGTTTTTTGAAAGCTTAAGCTGGGTTGGTGAAGAATTGAAACAACTAGGCCAAGAGGGCCCTGACAGTAATATTTCAGGTCAAACATAGGGCAAAGGGAAGCAGAAAGCAAGGCTGAAGGTTTCTTGTGTTAAAAGGTATATATTTGGATGGTTTTAGCATTGGCTTTGGATTGTGTGGTTCTGAGCACACAGAACCTGAAAATTCCTCTCTGCTTGGGTTTTTCATAAATACAAAATGTTGTCTTTTAAAGGTTAGAGGCAATTATGTGCTCTAATTATTTATTCAATATTTTTCACTAATAGTAAAGTAACTGGGTGTGCAGTCAGTTGCATGCAAGCCAAACAGTTCAATAAAATAAAGACTTCAATTTGAAAAAAGACATGATTTTGGTTTAACATGAAATGTGGATAGATTGTAAGCTCCTTGTGGCAGGAATGGTCATCTGTGTTTTATGGAGCACTGAGATCTCCGTTGGCTCTTAAATAACTCATTTAATATTTCAGTAAACACAGTGTGGTGCGGTAGTTAGTGCAAGGCTGGATAATAAACTCATGAATTTTGTTCGCAACACTATTGTTGATTAATGAAAATCCATCCCTGAGAAGAGTGCCAACATGAGACCTGTCCATCACTTAAGTCCCAAATTAGCCCTCCTGTGAGAGTTTAAGTGGGATTTAGCACATAATCCTGTGGTTGGCCCTCAGCATAGGGTAAATTTCGTACTGTGTGGCTGTGGGCAAGTGACATACACTATAGTTTCCCAATCTGTGCTAATATGTATAACAACACATACTTATCACACAAAGTAGTTGAGTTTTAATTAATATTTGTAGAGTACTTAAAGATCCTGGGGGAATGGTGCTGTGTAAGTACAAATTATTATTATTATTATTATTACAGTATCTTCCTCTTATTTTGATCAAGTCTATGCTTACCGCATTTATTGAATTAAGTGGTTGACCTTGTTCTACATGGACCTTATTAAGCCCGGCTTTAAATGGGCACAGCTTTCTTCAAAGTGTGTGGGAGCTACATGTTACTACTGCTTGTGATGAGTTTGACTCTGTATAAGTGCCAGGGTGCATATTACAGATGGTACAGCGCATATCTATGATTACACTGTCAATAACAATGTCTGAAACCACACAGCTGGCTGCTGTAGTCTCATATGTTATCATGAGTCTTCCTTTGGTTCTTTTTATCTTCTATCTCATTTTGAATTTTGGCCTTCCATATTAATTAAATGGCAGCTTTCTTATAGCCAGTGATTGAATTATAATAATGTCTGCTTAGAGCAATCAAAATTGATTGAAATAAAGGGATACAGCTATTTTTTAATACAAATGATTTGGTTCTGGAGGTTGTGATAAAATTAAACTGACGTTCAAATTAACCAGTAATTCAGTTAGGTTTTAGGCACTTTATTTCTTAATTATCATTATTATTTTATGTCTAAGCCATGGCTCCAAAATAGCACTATCGATATTGTTTAAAATTGTTTTAAGGTAGGTAGCATGGTGGTGTTTTTTTCCATTTGAAATATAGCCAGTAACTGAGGTATTTTGTAGGGAGGTGTTTGTGGCTTGTTGGAGATAATTTGCAGCTAAATTTTTTGTGTGTGCTTAGGGTCCTGCCCTGTGCATGGTTTGTTAAGGTCAGATGTCATCCAGTTCCAGAGTGTTGATGGAATCATTTCTGAAGCAACTGGAGAGCCTGCCTCCATCACTATCTCTGGCAGTTTTGACTAACAGTGAAGATAGCTGCTTTAAACACTTTCCAAGTCCAGTAATTTTAAAAGTAGAAGCAGTGGAACAGAGGCCATTTTTTGTGTGAAAACAACCCTTTCTATATTATGTACACTTCTGTTCTGAGAGTTTGGGTCCTTTCCACACCTAGCTTGGGCTTGAAAGATGGGGAAAATCCACACAAATGCGGCATTGCTAAGAAGAGGCATCTGCTGACTTTCAAAGGATGTCCATCTTTTTGTGATGAAACTGTGAAATATGTATAAGGGACTGAACAGGACTAACAGATGGTGAATGCTTAATTTAAAGGAATATGTCCAGTAAGGCAACCTATGCTACTCCTGATTCTGCAAGGGTAGTGGTGGTGTGGTGGTGTTATCATGTGGGGAGGTGGTGGACTGCACCATCAGAAGGAAATAGATTAAAGAAAAGTTCGTAGTCCAAAATCTGTTGGGTTCTGTATGATAAATCCTTGATCGGGTAATAAGACTTAGGGAAAGCATTGCGGTGCCTAGAGTTTGTTTGCTTAAAACTGTGGTAAAAGTGGCCACTCGTGCTTGAAAACTTTGTACAGAAAAGGTTGTGATGTGATTGTTAGGAAACGATTCCCCAAAATGTTCTGTGCAATCTTGCCTTTGCTCAACATGCTGCTCTGTAAATGAGACCACTATTAATATCTGGGGTCAGCATGTTGTCTTAGGAAGAGATGGAAAAAGGTCTTGAATGCATGTTGTGGCCGGAAGTGCAGAAGCAAAAGCCAAATGATAAGTATCCAGATTCTAGCATTGAAGTCTTGAGACACTGTTCACCACATCTTATGATTTATAATTGCTAGATATTGTCTTTTAAATAAATAATGTAAAAGAGTGGTGTTTACATTCTGGACAAGATAATTTGGAGATCTGTCTTAATGGTGCACATGGGGATTAGAGACTTCATTTCTTCAAAGAACAATTGGAAGATTCCTTCTTATGTTTTCTTTTAAGTGTATATTCTTTATGTACACTTAGACTGCACGCTCTTTAGGGCAAAGACCAGCTTTTAATTATTTCTGTGTGCGGTGCCTAGCACAATGATTCTTGACTGGGGCCTCTAGGTATTACTGCAATGCTAATAATAAATAACAATGATATTAACAGCATACAA
Organism: Terrapene triunguis; assembly: GCF_002925995.2. Taxonomy (NCBI): domain Eukaryota; kingdom Metazoa; phylum Chordata; order Testudines; family Emydidae; genus Terrapene; species Terrapene triunguis. The sequence continues at coordinate 1,109,562 of NW_020664498.1, read as the reverse complement.
TTTACATGTATGTGTTTGTGTGAATGTGTGTATATGTATTAGAATTGTGTTTAAAATATTATTCTGTTGTCCTGTCCACGCTAGGATACAAGGTGATTTTTTTTAATACAAGGTATTAGCTAACACATTTTAAAACCCTAGTGTAGATAGGGCAAGTTTTAATTTTACATGTGCTAGCTGTTTGAGATTAAACTTGAGCGGCTTGCTAGGGTTCACCTCAGGTGGCCAAAACCTGTTGAAATACAGCTTGCCCTGCCTATGCTAGGGTTTTAAAATGCTTCTGGAGAAACTTTGCTGAATATTTACTATTTGCAGTTAATAAATTAGTAACTTACTGTTTAGTTTACTGACTTTCATAATAGTATCATGCTCTTTACATGAAGGCTACTGTACAAAGCAAATAATTGGTGCTGAATATACAACCATGTTTGTGCCCATCTAGTGTGATAGGAAGGTTCCCTCTGTCACTTGTCTTTGGTGAAACCAACTCCTTTATGATGGCATTGGATTAAAATCATTCAGCTGTGGCCATATCCCTTGTCTTTACCAATTTGATTGTCAGCCTGATAACTGTGTGGTGACACTGCGAGGTGCACTTTATATAGGGCCTGATCCAAAACTCATTAAAGTCATTGGGGGGTCTTTCTGCTGACTTTAGTAAGCTTTGGATGAGGCCCTTTGAGCATCAGGATTTTCCATTTAAAAGACAACTACAGTTTCAGGTCCAAATTAAGTTTTGTGTCTGTTTTTAAAAAAGAGAGAGAAAGAGAGGAGGGTGAGGTTGGTGGGAGGGGACATGGTTTACAAGGTGTTACTGATAGAAATGGTTGTTACTTTGATAGTTATTTAAAGGGCTATCTGAAATGATGGAGACCCAAACAATTGGCTAACATCACATTCTTGCTTGAAAACCAGAAAGTGACAGGACTCTGAATGGAAAGTGAATTTACAAATCTAGCTTCATTTTCAAATCTAAGTGAAGTGCAAAAAGTAAAAAAAAAAAAAAAAAAAATGGCATTAATGGTAGAAAGTGCATTTGGTTTTTAGAATTCTTTATTAATACTCTAATGCAGTGGTTCTCAGAATTTTGTTTTGGTGACCCCTTTCGCCTCTGAGTGTGACCCCCCCCCTTATAAATTAAAAACACTTCTTAATATATTTAACACCATTATAAATGCTGGAGGCAAAGTGGGGTCTGGGCTGGGGGCTGACAGCTCATGATGCCCCCATGTAATAACCTCCTGACCCACTGAGGGGTCCCGACCCCCAGTTTGAGAACCCCTGCTCTAATATTAGTGGTAACACCTATGAGAATTTTAATATGATTTTTATCCTGACACCTTTTTAAAAAATACCTGTAATTAATTCACTTGGATGAAAATATGAATCTCCTCAATTACCTCCTCAATAAGTTACCTCAGTTAAGGTGGAAATTATAAAAGGAATAAATTCCTCATCTATGACTATCATTTTTTTTTATTTTTTGAACATTCTCATACACTTGGGCTCTCAAGTTTCACTAAATTTCACAGTGGGAAGAAAGGGAAGTAGTCACTAGTAATTGAAGTGATAGAGAGCTTTTCTAATGGCTCCCCTAAATTAAAGTGGGTAGGAACTCTAGCTAAAATCACTGCCTGTGTTTCATTAGCGATAACAACAAAGACCCTGTTCAATAGACAGAGCACATCAACAACCTGTACAGATGTATCTGTGAAATTAATTAGATACTGACAATGCCTTTAATGGGCATTGGTTATTTCTTCAAATAAAGAGGCTGTTAAAAGAGTGAGGAAAAACACATTAGCCAAGGGAGCTGCTTGAATTTGCTCATCTCCCACCATGCTAAGTAAGGAATTCAGGGGACGTGCAGTAATCCTGTTCACGCTCTCATTTACCACTTACCATGTCAAAGGAGATATGATGTGATAGTTTGTTTGCCACTGTCATTGTTTCAAAGCAATAGCATTTTCCAAATAATTTTGACAGGCAAAGTATTAAAGACTTCTGTTAACATTTCTCAAACCTGTCCTTTACATGCCATGAAGTTTAGTCACACCAGAACAGTGAAGTCATATTTGCCTAGGGAAGGCTTTCCACCTCCCTCCCCCCGTTTGAACCCCCCAGTACAGTCACCCCTGGCTAATCTGAATCTCTGTATTAACACAACATACTCACATCCCTGATCTCTGTGGAAGCACTATGCTGTGTTTGTCTTAGACTACTAAGGAATTAGTCCACAAACTGCATCTCAAATTAAAACAAAGGAAAATCCATCCACACATTTTACTTAATTACTTTGCTTCATTCTAAAAGCTCAGTCTCTTCCACTCCTAGAATTCGAAATTTTAAAAAAATCATTCATTGGTTCCGATCAAAAGGCACAAGCTGCTCATTCAGTAATTTCCTTCTATTCAGAGGTGTTGAGGTATCTGAACTGCAAATCGATCAGCCCCTGAACTCGCGTCTGAAATTCAAAACCAAGCTAATCTCATTGTGACTTGTCCATCGAAAATAATTCATCAACGGCCTCAGTTCCTGTAGGGTTTTTTTTTTTTTAAAGAAAGCAATTTTTCTGCTTTTTGGGGGAGAGTAAATTAGCTTCGTCTGTAATCTCAGAAGTGCAATTGCATCAAACCCTCCTGGTTGCTGCTGCACCTTCTCTCTGAGTCAGACTCTCTGCAGATCTTCTAGTAGTCTTATTTCTGTGCATCCCCCCCCCCCCACCCGCTGTCTCAGAAGCAAAAGCAGAAGTGGAATCTGCTCACGCTTTCAGCGGTTCCTTACTGGGTTGTTGTAGCAGCCGCTGACCTCCAGGCATTATGAATAAACAGCAAAGCTGGGAACAAAAGGAGTCTTCTGGCTGCCATTATCTCACATTAACATAGCAGACGCGCTGCGGTGTGAACAATGCGAGTCTCATTCTCCGATAATCAGCGAGTACCCAGGCATTTGGATTACCAAGGCAACAGGCAATGGTAGAATACTGGGTGGGTGTTTGTTTTTTTGTTTTTTTTTTATTATTGCAAAGGAGCAATCGGATATGGAATCCCAGGTATATTGATAAACCAGAGCAAAATGAATGCCTTGCAACTGACTGGGGGGGAAACTGAGGAATTGGTTTTGCATTCTGGCACATGAGATAAATAAGACATGGGTCTGGCTGTACTATGAAAGGCAATAAAAATTAAACTGCGTTTGTCAAGCTGAAAATGTTCTTAAGATATTTTTCAACATCTTAGAAAAGGTAACAGGTGGCATGTTAATAACAGAGCCATTAGTGGTGGAATTTGTAACTGTAATCTGCGACTGTGATAGCACATTGCATGGTCTACTTGTGTAACAATAGACAGAATTGGATGTGATGCTTTAATCTTTCTTCTTTAATCAGAATGGATGCTGTAGTCCCACAATGTCATATGGTGATAACCCCATCCAGCTTCTTTTTGATGCAGGGAGTGTGTTTGTTTCTTAACTGCATAGGTTTGTTGTCATTTGTTCTACACAACCAGAACTAAGTTGCATATAGCTGTGTATGTTTGCATGCACATGTGTCTAGACATGTGGAATATATAATATAACAGGACTCTGTGTGTAGTTTGTACTCAGGTTAAGAAACGTGAATTTATTTATAAGGGAAATACTTGGGCCTGATTCATATTCAGATATAGAGAGTCAGATCCCAATACCCTAACTCAAGTTGAGTAGTGTCTTACTATGCAAGTAACCCCAATGCGATACATAGGCTGTGTAGGCCTCACAGGCTTGGGCCATTGCACACCTCAAAGAAAAAATGTTCAAGTCACACAGCATCCAGAGGTGCTATGCTCCTCCGACCTCCAGGTTTTATTTTGCAGTGTTAAACATCCACCAGATTCCACCCCAAAAATAGCTGATTTTCAGTAGCGATGGTGGCTAATGAACATCTGTGTGCATTTGGTGGTGTTAGCCATGTGCTAAATTGCAGAGCCATGTTATGAACTGCATTTATCATGCACCTCTTCACTATGTCACCTGCCTTCTGCCCACTGACTAATCTTTATGGGGAGTGACATTCCAAACATCAGAGCAGTTTTAGGGTGGCCACTCTTGCATTCCAAGAATACCAGACATTCCAGTACTTCCTGGAACAGCATGGGTGGGTCCATCCATGCTGGCATAACCTTGCATGCATGGAGAACACCATTTTGAAGAGCACACCAAGCCCCAACCGGTGTGACCTTGCACACATCATGTATACATGATCACAGCGGGGGCAGAGCAGCACGCTTTTGAAACTGGCAGCCCCCATCTGTGATACGGGACAAAACCACATCTGATTTTGTCTCAGAACTGGACAGGGACAAACCATTTAAAAACAGAACTGTCCCTCTTAAAACCGGACAAATTGTCTGTCTAGAGCAGTTTTGATCAGCTACTCTCCCCCTCCCCCCAAACAACCAGCCAGAAAAACTCTTCCTTTTTTTCTACCCAAAAGTGGAATTCCTAACCCCCTTCCCTTCCAATTTACATTGGTCCATGGCCCAATATAGGCAACATTCAGTCCTGGAACATTGGGGTTCAGGCGCTAGAAATGCCTGCTTTAATGCCATTGGAAATGGGAGATTCAGAGCCTTCCAAAGGGAGACGCAACACTTGCATCTTGTTGGGAAGTTTGAGAGATATCAGATTAGACATTTTTATGTATAGAAAACATCTTGGGTTCATTTTTGAAGTTTAAAAAATTATATTTTGTCTTGCCCTCTGTGATTTGTGCATTTATACTCATGCTACTAAGAAAGTCTGGTGGAGATTATACAAAAAATAGTCTCAATAAGAACCTTTTGAAACATTTCTAAAATAGCTTTTCTATAACGTGGCATTTTCAGACTAGTCAGTGATGTGGCATGAGATACAGTTTTTATGGTGCTCGGGGCAAAGACCATCTCTTTGTTATATATTTGTATGCACAGTGGGGTCCAAATTCATGCTAAGGGCCACTAAGAACAACCATAAGACAAATGACAATATCAAGTAAATATTGACTCTTATTTTAGGAAGAGCTGCAGAATTCACTATAGCTTCAATAGTCAAAGTATTGTAGCCACCCCAAACTTACGCTAATACAAATCTTTACACCATGAAACCATCATGCTTGGGTTCTTTTATTTCATTCTCTATCATATATATAAACACGTAAAACCAGTTTTTAGAGGATATTACATAAATGGAGATATTATTTGTTGTCCTTACAGTGACTCCTTAGATGTCCCTTTGGCTTGGACCACTTAGGCTACACCCTAAATCATTAATAAAAATGAATTAATCAAATGTATGTGGTCCTTATGCCCATTCCCATGCCATTGCTTGCGTTCTGGTCCCTATCTTGCATATATCCAGGGTCTGGCCAGCCCCGTACAGAAAGGCATCTGATTACAACTCACAGCATTCATAGCGGCAAGCTTCAAATGTATCGGTATTCAAAGTTAAGACTATATGTGCTTATATGTAAATATGTATTTGTGTGTTTCTGTACGGTATGCAATGTTTTTTAAAATCCACATAAAAGATAGCCTAAAAGGACATGTGATAACTTCACTACATGTAACTTTTGATAAAATGTAGTTAATAATAATGCTTTATTCTTTTTTTTTTAAGTTGACTCTAAACCAAAAAAGCTCCAAATTGGGACACTCCATCCGTGGGGGTGTTGAAGGGCCTACATCTACACTGCACACAACTGGCAGTGGCATAGCATATGTGTAGCCAGACACTGCAGTGGAAAGCAGGCTGTGTCCACACTCTGGTGTGTAGCTACATGTGTCAGTGAAAGTCTCTGGCAATAAAGGAAAGCTTCAGCAGCTCCCCGCAGCTGGAGCCTTTCATTGTGGGAAGGAAAGGCTGTGACGGAGCCTCTTCCTGCAGAATGGAAAGGCTCCAGGGCAAGGAGCTGCCTAAGCCTTTCTCCGTTGCCTTCCCCCGACCAGATCCTTTCCCCACTGTGGGGAGTCTTTCCTTATAGCAGGGAAAGGATCCAGAAGCAGGGAGACAGGAGGACACCACACTGCTGCAGAGGAGACAGAAAGACATGGCTTGGGCGAGTGTAGAACATGTATGATATGTGCTTTCATACATACCCACACCCTTCAGGTGTGTCTTTCCTTGCCTCAGCCATCCCCCATCAGCTACAAATACAGATTATACAGCTACAGTGCTGTTTATACCTGTGCTAGGGGGGCTCTGTAGGTATGTACTCTACATTCTGCTGAATGAACAGTGCACTGTATACATACATACATACATACATACATGTGTGTGTTACAGCTACTCGGGAGTTCGTTTTTGTTCCTGTGAATAATTTCAATAAAGTGGAAAATGTCAAAAGTTTTCTTCAGAAGTTTTGGGGGGTTGTTGAAAAACTGAAACCTGAGAATGTTTTGGTTTTGATTGCCAAAAGCAGAAGCACTTTGATTTTCAAGTTTGGGGGTCCCCAAAATTTTCTCACAATCAGCTATTTCCCATGGGAACTTCTGTGTTGACCACTACAAAAGCCATTCTTCGTCCAAAAATAATTTCTGAATAAAAATTTTGACTTGCTTCAGTATATATTGAAAAGGTTACCAGGAACATCCAGTTTCAGAGCTGTGGTGAGATACAACCTGAGTTCCTTTCTGAAGCCTTCTACTGTTATCAAAACTAAGGTATTAATGGAGTTCTGTCCGTTTTTGTAATTTCATTTTTATTGAAGACAGTTCTATGCATGTAGACAAAAGGAACAAAGCAGAGAAGCCTAGTGACACTAACATTCACACTATGCGGTGAGCACACTGAAAAATCTAAAGAATGTTGGAATTCAGTGTGTGTGTGTTTAGTAATATAGCATATCTTCTACAATAAGGAACTATTGAAATAAGTTAACACTAAGTTTACAATGGTGACCTGACTAAGAGGGCTCACTGATGGCAATGTGTCATTAGTTAACTTGTATAGCAGTTATAGAGAATCTCACATAAACATTAAATAACATAAAGTAGAAACTCATAAAGCTATTAAATTTATAGACATATAATAAGAAATCCTTTGATTGGTACAAGAGAGGCTTGAGGGTTTATTTCCTTTTCTCACTCTGGGCTTCTTGTATTTATCCATTGTAGGTGTAATGGTTTTTGTTTTGTTTTGTTTTCTGGGTTTTTTGGGGGGAGGATATTTATTATTATTAATAATAAATATTTAATTTGTATTACAGTAAAAGCACCCAGAGGCCATAACCAAGGTTGAGATCTTGTTGTGCTAAGGACTATACATACACATAGTAAGAGGCAGATTCTGCTCCAAGGAGCTATAATCTAACTATAAGACAGCGGAAAGGCAGAAGAAAAGCACAGAGAGGCAAAGTGACGTGCCCAAGGTCAATCAAACAACAAATCCAGGAATAGCATCTAAATCTGTTGAGTCCCAGTCCAGCATGCTAGGTACTAGACCACACTGCTTTCATTTAAATGATTGTGAAAAGGAGCCAAGAAAGTTGGTCTAGTTTTGAACTCTGGAATTTCACTCCCTGCAACCAAGTGTTTCTGTAGGTGTCCATAGGTGACTAACAGACAAGGAAATGGGAGAAATGACAGTGAGTGTTGTGATGGCCGTTGTCTATCCACATCACTGTCATTCCAAGGATCACTGGTGCAGGTAGTATATTTAAAGGACTGTTTTTATGTATTAGCAGTTTTGCAGATACTGTAGTTAAGCCAAGGAGAGCACCTACGCCTCAAATGACAGAGATTCAACCAAAACTGGAGAGCAGACGTGGGAAAAAACAATGGAAATAAATTGCTGGGAGCCTAATTGCATGAAATAGCTGGGTTTATGCATAACCGTAGCCTAACTTTGAAGTGAAAGTGGTGAAATTTTTTCAGGAAAGCTAATATCTAGTGCTATAAAGTACATGTGGGTTGTGTCTCCATTAGCCTTTAGGGCTTTGTTGGGAACCCCAGAACCATAAAACAGGAAAAAGGTAACAAGAGAAGTATGTTCATCACAGCATATGCATGGACTGGAAACATTTTAAAGGTTAGCTAGTCTGTCCTTTCCCCTTCCTTCACTTTAACTTTGCTGTGAGATTTGTATTACGTCTGTATATCAGTAGTTGTCCTTTATGCTAATACAAATACATCACCAAAAATCTTTCATACATCTTCATTATTATTCTTTGTTAGATTACCTTTTACAAATCCTTGACCATGTAAATCATATGTTTATTACCTCATGAACAAAGCTGCCCATTTACATACTATAGCTAATGTATTTGCTATGTTTAAACTGACTGTTTTTACTAGATAAATAGTTTATAAACATAAAGGTAAGTAATTGTCTAAACAAACCTAACCCTCTCCGTGCACAAAAAGCAATGTGAATCGCTCCTCTCTCAGTGAGTGGAGGTGTGTAAATGGAGTGTCCAATACACACACACACACTTGCATTAACAAGCGAACTAACAAATTAATGTCAGTTATGTAAACCTTTTTTAAAAATAAATCTTAGTTTACACATACACACAGTATTTCCAAATAAATGCCACAAATCATGTGTGAATCATTGCAAATCACTAGTCTCTATTCACTACGTAAACCTCATTTTTCATGCAGTGACTTCTCATAGCGAATTTAGCTAACAATCCATGTCCGACATGATGACTGGTGTGGTTAAGAGTAATAATTTGTTAGTGGTCGGTGAAGATTTAACACTAATTTTGGTGAAGGGAGCCCAGTAGAAGGAGAAGCGGGTAAATTTGGCTTTGATAAAAGAAATGCAGAAGGAAAGAAGTGAATTGAGTGGTGTTTGTTTAATGGGTTTTCAGTGGTGACTACATGGATTGAAAAAAGAGAATCCTGCCTGGTAACATACTACAGTGGAAAAAGTAAAGACTGTGTCGACTGTACTTTGATAAGAAGAGAACATATGAAAATGGTGAAAGATATAAAATAAATATGTAGCAGAACAACATACAGTATTAATAGCTGGAATCTGACAGCAACCTGAGGAAAGAAGATGAAATTGAGAAAGAAATTGCATTGGCGATTATGCAAGGGAGGGGAGAAAGGAAAAGGTTTGCCAAAAAATCAGTGAAGGCTTTCATGCCAATGGCAATGAAGTAAGTGGGGGGAGAACTGAGGAATTTTGAAGAATTTTTCATGGAGATAATACGTGGCAGAATGAGTAGAAAGATGGGGTGCTTTCGGAGAACAAGTTGGTGATAGAATGTGATGTACCAGAGGAGTTAAAAAGAAGAAAAGTATTATTCAAAGAGTTTGAGGAAGCAGGTTTTGATAATGAAACAATCAAAAATTCAAACAGGAAAAAAAGGAAGTTGCTAACGCAAGATTGGAGGCTGAAGAGGAATTTGTACAGAAAGCTGGAGGAAGATGATGGCAGGAAGTTGATTTTTGGGTTGGCAAAAAAGAAACAGTGAAGCACAAGAGATGAAGAAATCAGTGACTAAGTCTAAAGAGGTAGTAGAGGTATGGAAAAGATGTTTTCAAAGGTTGTTAAATGAGAAGAAAGATTTGCGAGCACAAACACCGTCAACAATTATGGGGATGTTTCAAAAGATATCAATCTCTGTACATGAAGTAGAAGCAGCACTGAATAAGATGAAGAATGGTAAAGCAGATGTGAAGATGACATAATTGTTGATATGATCAAGGTAGTTGGAAGTACTGGAGTAAAGAGGTTTCATAGATTACTGTGTGTTTACTGGGATCAAATAAGGATACCAGACTGGAGATCAGGATTGATCGTGCCTCTTTAGAAGAGTAAGGGTGATGCAAATGATCCCAATGCCTATTGGGGCATCACTTTGTTAAGTCAACCCTCAAATTCCTTGAGAGAGTTTTGCAGGCAAGTTTGAGGGTAAGGTGGAGGAAATGTAAGAGAGGAGCAACATGTTTTTAGGAAGGGAAGGACAATTGCAATGAGACAGAAGTTTGAAAGAATGATAAAGGGTGTAATTGCTGTGTTGCATTTATTGATCTTGAGAAAGCCTATGAGTTGGTTCTGCAGGAATTGGCATTTGGAGTATTGAGATGGATGGCAGCAGGACTTCAAGAATAAGGAGTTGTATTGAGGGTCAGGAAATATGGTGATAGCACTTGGAATTTTGAAGCATTTTGAGGTGATGATGGGATTGAGACATGGCAGTGTGCTGAGTCCACTTCACTTCATCCTAGTTATGGAGACAACTAGTAGGAGAATCGAGCCTGTGAAGAGACAGAGAAAACTAATGCATGTTGACAAGCTAGCCCTTTTTGCTGATGGCAAAGAGGAACTGATAAATTGGTATCAGAGTGGGCATCTGAGTTTGAAGATCATACTCTGAAGGTAAAACACAAAGAAAACTGAAGAAGAGCTATTGATGGAAGTTTCAGGAGAGAAGCTGAATCATAAGAAAGAATTAGTGTACTTGGGAAGTACACTTTGTGCCATCAGAGGGAGATCTGGAGAATTGAAAATAAGAACCCAGTGTGCATGGGTGGCAGTGAAAAAGGTGGCAGGAGAACTGCAGGACTGGCAATTAAGTAACAAACTGAAAGAAAAGGTATATGCTGCATGTTTTTGTCCCTGCCTGCTCTATGGTTTGGAAACAGTGGGCCTTATGGAGTTGGAAGAAAAGAAGATATAGGTAGTAGAAAATAATATACTGAGGAGAATAGCAGGCAAGTTGAGGGTAGAGCATGTGCCTGGGAGAAATTAGGGGATAAATGAACTTGGGACTCTACGTGAAAGGCCGGGAGTGCACATCTGAGGTAGGCTGGGTGTGATAAGATTGGGAGAAGAACGACCAGCAAAGAAAACATAGGAGGAAGAGGACAGCAAGAAAGGACATGGAAGACCAAAGGTTCGATGGAAAGACTGTTGAGAGAAAAGGACTGGAACTCCAAGACCTATGAACCTGTGCCATAGACAGCGTGGTGAAGAATCATGGGCACCTGCGACCCTGTGTCAACCTGGAAGAGGAGTCGAGAAGAAAAGTGAATCCAGGTCTGATATGGAAATCTGAAACCAACTCATGGTGTTAGTTTGTCTGTTTGTTCTTTGAATGCCACTATTTTAAAAAAAGTTATTTAAACGTAAAGCCTCACTTACCTCTTTGACATCAGTGTTGACTGACCATTGGCTTCAATATGCGTTAGCAGCTAGGAAATCTTTTTTTATATCTTTCTTCTTTGCACTGTGATGAATGGTTGCAGCATCGCTACATCATAGCCTGAGAAGTAATCGCCTTCCTTTTCATTTGATGGCTTCCTCTCAGGGCCGGCGCTTCCACTAGGCGACCCTAGGCAGTCGCCTAGGGCGGCAGGATTTGGGGGGCAGCATTTTGCTGTCCTCAGCGTCAATTTGGCGGCGGGGGTCCTTCCGCTCCGCTTCTTCACTCGCTCTGGGACCCGCCGCCGAAGCGCCCCGAAGACGCGGAGCGGAAGGATCCCCGCCGCCAAATGTTCTGAGGAGGAGCGCTGCCGCCTAGGGCGGCAAAAACCCTGGCACCGCTGCTGCTTCCTCTGCTGCTTGGCCCACCTCTGCTGATCCCTAGCATGTGGGGGTTCATTAACATTATTTTAAATTAGCCAATATTCTTTTAGTGGACTCCAGCTGACTCACTGCCCTCCAGGGTGTAATGAAGAGACTTAATTACCCTTGTGCTGTTCAACAAGAACAATGTTGTGGGGAGAATTTCTCTTCAAATGTTAGAATGTACCATAAATGACTACAGAAGGCCAGTGTAGACATCCACCAAAAGGAGTAAGGAAAGAAGTAAAAGTGGCAAACATCACATGGGTAGAGGGGAAAAGGTGGAAAGCATTAAAGCAGAAGTCCAATCAGCCCCAAACTCCAGACCCTGAGGATCTCCCATCCCTGGCTGTATATGCTTTTTTGCAATGTTGATGGAGGGATGTTGCTGCCACATGTATTAGTAATATTGCATCGTGCTGAAACATTGTGCAGTGAAAAACATTGTGATGTGCTGTATAAGACAGAAAATGGGGGGAGGGATAGCTCAGTGGTTTGAGCATTGGCCTGCTAGACCCAGGGTTGTGAGTTCAATCCTTGAGAGGGCCACTTTGGGATCTGGGGCAAAATCAGTACTTGGTTCTGCTAGTGAAGGCAGGGGGCTGGACTTGATGGCCTCTCAGGGTCCTATCCAGATCTAGGAGATAGGATATCTCCATATATTATTATATTAATTAATTTATTATTATTAAAATGTAGATTTTGGTGGACTTCCTGTCTGGTCAGGAGAAAGTTTTTTTAAAAAATTAGATAATCACAGTTTTAAAGATTTTTTTCCCCCTTTTTAAAATGTATGTTAATTACTTAATTTTAATTTATATTATTAATCTTACTATTACTAGATTGTAGTCTCTTTGGGGGCAAGGAGCATGCATGTACAGTACTTAACACAAGGACATCCCAGACCCCATAATATTCACACCAAGTTTTGAAAAGAAAAATAGTTATGTCTTTTGATCCTTCAAGTGCATACCTATTTAACTCAGTTTTACGCTCAAGTAGTCCTGAGGCATAGGGGAATGGAAAGATCGTCCAGTGGTCAGAGTGATAGCTGGATACCCATATTCAATTCCCCGCTCAGCACAGACCCCCGCATGACACTTCCGTGTCTCAGCTGGAAAATGATAACAGTACTTCCCTGCCTTGCAGGATAAAGATTGTGGGGCACTCAGATTCTATGATAATGGGAGTTGTATGAGTTTCTTAGATAGCTAGATAAGCATTTGCAGGGTCAGAGTTATAATTTGTAATTTAGTTTAAAAATGAATTCATGGCCTATACCGCCTGTCAGTATCTCTTTAAAATAAAAGGACTATATATGTGTTCCTTAAATAGTTTGTATATACCTGGAAAAAGTCATAAACGTAAAATCAACTTTAAAAAGTAATGAATAATAACACATGATAGGATATGTAGGAAAAAATATTGTATTTATACCTCTGGTTATTTAACTGAGGTTTGACATATCCAGTAATTATATTGTATATACACAGTGTTTTAGTTCAAAATATATACATATACATATTCTTTCTCTGTATTATATGCACCAAGACTTGTATGTGACAGGCTTCTTGCTTGTATCTGTTGGATTTAGTTTATGGAAAAACCCAATGCTCTCCACCACATAGTTATCTGAAAGGATGCATTTTTAGTTTCAGCAGTTGATTTTCTAGAATACTGATTAGCTAATACTTTTTGGCATACAGCTCATCCATCGTGCGGTAGGACTCCATCTGGATTTTAATTCACTTTTTGAAAATTATTGTTGAACTGCTATTCCTTTAAAGGCTCTTCTGGCCATGCTGGTACCAACTGCAGACAGTGGGGCTGCAGTCTAGTCTCAAAACCTAATTGAATTGGAATGAGACAGCTGAAGCAATGATTGTTGAAGAGCTTGAGATGGATGACTTTTGCAAAATGAATGCATCCAAACATCCAGCTCGCTTAATGTTCTTATTGTTGAAAGCTGTGGCCGAGACTTTATTTTTACTTCCGCAAGCGGCAGAGTTTTAGGGGTGAACTCTTCATTTCATCCATCACCACATGGGTTTATGTGCAGTGAATTAACTTAATTTCCCTTCTGCTTTGATACTGTGGTGATGGCTCTGCTTGTAACCAAACAGAAACTTCCCACTTCTTAAACATACTAAGATACTTATAAAGCTGATGAGTTGGAGAGGAGTTAAGATTGCTCCATCTGCCTTTGTCAGTTAAGAGATCAATCCCTCTTCCCCAACCATCATTCATTTAATGTTCCATGTTCCAAACCATGACTCTGGTGTGTTTGTGTTTTACAGTGATGGGTCTTTCCCCTATGACTCTGTTCCTTGGCAGCAAAACACCAACCAACCACCAGGTTCTTTATCAGTGGTCACTACAGTATGGGGTGTGACTAATACCTCCCAAAGCCAGGTAAGCTTCATTTTATGCTCGCTACCCTGAGCTATGCATTTTGATTAAATGTTTGTCAGTAAAATGAAAAAAAATATAGAAAAGAAGGGAAAGGACTGTTATAAAACTGTATTTTTTCCCACTTATTTTCTTCTTCTGGCAGCACAATGGCTACATATTAGGGTTTGACGTATTTTGAGCTGGTAACACATTTAACTGTGTGGGTGGAAGTGTCAGATTATATTGGTGGCAGTTGCAAGCATCACTTGCTTTCTGTACAGAAGAGGGGTGATTATCAGACCTAACATATTTATTATAGCATTTTTCTTGAGTCCTTAATGGAAAACTTTTCTCATTTAGCCTGGTGCAATGTTCTGAAGCGTTGGGACAGAGGCAAGAGCTAAGTGGTTAGTGCCAGAGTATAACTGTCCAGAAAATGGAAATCCGTTCCCGTGAAAAATTTTGTAATTTTGAACAAAATGTCATCTCATATTGGGATGAAAAGTCCAAAATATGAAACTTTTCACAGGAAGGGACTTCCACAAAATGTTGTTTCAGGAGAACTGAAATGGAATTTTTTAGCTTGCAGGCTGCCAGCCTGGACAGTTCTTGTCAATTTCACTTTTTCCCTGCAGGCAGAAAGTGAAATTGACCAGAACCTTCCAAACAAAATGCCAGAGGCCAAGCACCTGGCTTTCCACCTCTCCCCCAGCATAGCTACATCTGTCTGGCTGCCTGACTGGAATGTTCTTGTCCATTTTGCTTTCTCTTGAGCTGGGGAGCTATTTCAATTTTTTTCAGTGGAAAATTGACATTTTTCAGGGAAATTTACATTTTGCCACAGAAAATTTCAGTTTTGTGAAAACTCCATTTTCCATTGGTAAATCATTCAGCTGGCAAATTCCCAACCAGTTCTCTATGTCAAGGACTCAAATCTCCATCCAGCTGATGTGAAGCCAGTAGAAAGACTTCCCTTTACTTGAAAAGGAGCTGGATCCAGGACCACGCACTGTATGTGACATTAGTCAAGTCACTGAACCACTTTATGCCTTAAGCTATGTCCACCCTATGGGCTAGGGTTGTGATTTCCCGTCTCCTGTGAGCATCTTGTGTTAGTCTCATCGAGCTAGCACGAGTGTAAATAGTACTGTAGCCACAGTAGCACAGGCAGTAGCACAGGCTGATCCGTACCGAGTGGAAACCTGCCTGAAACCAGTGCATATGTACTAGACACGGCTCAGCTGTGCCTCCACTGCAGCTATGCTGCTATTTGTACTTGTGATAGCTCGAAGAGACTTAACACAAGTACACATTACATGGGCAGGGGAATCACACCATAGCTCATAGTGTAGACGTAGCTTTGGTTTGGTCATCGGTAAAATGGAGATACTTCTTTATAGTAGTGTTGTGAGGCTTAATTAATATTTGTAAGTCATTTTGAGGTCCTACATCAAAGACATTATGTTGGGGCAAAATATATTTTTTTTAAATCAAATTGTCATCTTGGAGACCAACAAATTGTCAAATAACAGAGTTGTTTCTTGCTTCTTCACTTAATCAGATGGATTCTCCACAGGATTAAAAAAAAAAATGTGATGTCTGCTGTTCCTTATTGTAACTTTTCAGAAGCTTCAGTGTGGGACTAATCTTATGGTAGGGATCAGAAAATGGCAAGGGAGAGCTCATAAGAAATTAACATACCTAGGTACATATAGCACAATGAACCCTGGACTCATTTGAGTACAGAGTATATAGGTTAGTTGAGTGTACTTTAATGTCTGTAGCAAACTCTCTAAGGGCTTTCTCCTTATTTTGAATATTTCTCCTCATAGGTGCTGGGAAACCCAATGGCAAATGCCAATAACCCTATGAACCCAGCAGGAAACCCCATGGCTTCTGGGATGACTACCAGCAATCCTGGCATTAATTCCCCTCAGTTTGCTGGGCAGCAGCAGCAGTTTTCAGCCAAGGCAGGCTCCGCTCAACCTTATATGCAGCAGGGCATGTACGGGAGACCCAACTATCCCGGAAGTGGAGGCTTTGGCGGGAGGTAAGACGAGTCTGTATGGGATGGAGATTGGATGTGAATAGTTCAGGGTGTTCTAGCTTTGCATAGCAATCTACTGGATATGCCATAGGTTCCCTTTGGTTAAAGGGTAAGTGTACACACCAGCTGGATGGTGTGATTCCCAGCTTGGGTAGACGTACATGGGCTAGTTCTGCTTAAGCTAGTGTAATAAAAATAGCAGCGTGGCTGCAGCTGCTCTGGCAAGCCACCCAACTTCCTGGGTATATACTCAGGCCACTGCAGCCACGCTGCTATTAGCTTGAGCAGGGCTAGCACATGTTTACTTGCGCTGGTAAGCACAGCTCCCAGCTGCTGCTTAGAAATACCCCAAGTCTTGGTGGTTATTTCATCAGGCCTAGCTAAATTGCATACTGGGTCCATTGCTTGAAAAATTGGCTACCCAAAGAGCAGGAAATTCATCACTATACCTGGAAATTAGGTCAATCAATTACCCCTGACAAACACCAAAAATAAAGTTTTAATTACCACAAATACAAGACACAAACCAAGGTCCTAGGAATGATTAACATTCAGTAGGACTACTATGTGAGAAGTATTGATGGTACAACTTCCATCAGTCTGTACAAAGAAATGAGCTCGAATATTAGTAAGGCTACAGTCCTGCAAAGCTAATAACAGAAGGTTTGCACCACGACGGGAATTTATAAAGCACTTCGTGTGCATGAAGGACAGGGCTTTGGTCTTAAATTTTAAGTTATGTATTTATTTTTGTGGGGTATGTGTAGTTCTTGTGAAATGTGCCAAATTAATAGCCCAGGTTATCTACAAAACACAGGGCATGGGCAGTTAAAAAGTAAACACAGGCAGTAAACATGCACGCTTCCCATGCTCCTAGTGCTTTTCCTGAATGCACTTCTATGGTGATAGTGTAGCTCTGTCTCCAGTCCTAATCAATCCCTGGGTTCCTTTGTTGTTACTGCTGAAAAGGGTACCGGCATGGTACAGTGGAACAGCACTATCCTGGCCTCTGTTTTCATCTCTGCCACTGTCTCGCTACATGAATTTGTACCATTCACTTAAACTTTTTGTACAGTTCATCTGTAAAATGGGCATAATGTTGACCCACCTTTTTAAAGACCTTTAAAGATTACAGGTGTGGAGTACTTTAGATAATTTATTCATTTATTTATTTTGTGGTAGTTTTGTGATTAGTACATGAAGTGTGCAGGTGTAGGCACAGTCAACTTGCTTCACGCAGAACTCTGAAGAGGCACCAAATGACAGCTGTCAGTCACTGTCGATCACAAATGGCCCCTGTCGGCCTCTTCGCTGAGACCTCAGTGGGGACAGATTTACTTTTCTACTCCTGGAAAAGCTGATACATTCCACTGTTGAGGCACATAGATGGCTCATTGTGGAGGAAGCTCACAACGGATGCTACTGTCCATGCTGCCCCTAAATTGTGGATAATCAGCGCACACGTTCATTTACAGCCTCTGAGTCCAGCAGCTTGGTAGAACAGAGTATTAAAAATTAGTTAGAAACTCCTGAAGTCTGGAGTTTCTAACTCCATTGAAAAGTGCCGACGTTATCTGCACTCTATGCCAGAGTAGCTCTTGTATCCTGATTTACATCCCTGCTTCTCTCTTCCTGTCAGAGTGCTTGTTTCAGTAGAAACTTTTACATGCTTTTGGAACTGTTCCAAATGACATCAGACTGAGGCCCCAAATCTAGGCCCAAAACACTAGGCCCATTTTAATATTCCTTTCTTTCTTCACCTGGTAGTTACCCTGGTGGCCCAAATACTCCTGCGGGAATGGGGATCCCTCCACACACGAGGCCGCCTGCAGATTTCACTCAGCCGGCTGCAGCTGCCGCCGCAGCTGCAGTTGCAGCCGCAGCTGCCACAGCAACAGCTACAGCTACAGCCACTGTAGCAGCCCTTCAGGAAACCCAGAACAAGGACATGAACCAGTATGGACCGGTAAGAAAGTAGAACTTGCAAACTCGTATCCTTCTGACTTCTGCCTTTAGAGAGAAGTGAGTGCCCCTGTTTAGTATGTGAGCTATTCGGGTATCAGTTGTATTGTGTGTCTGTGTGCACAAGAGACGGAGACCAAGAGATCTCTTGTAGCATGTATAAGTATGTATACATTAATGACACAGAGTGGCCAATACATCATCTTTATGAATCCCTGTTATCTGCACTAGTAATGCATTTGTACTTCAAAGAGGTCATCACTTAGTTAAAAAAAATTGCATGCAAAGTTTTATACCCACTCCTAATGTGATGTATTAGTACTTCCCCTCCCCCAAACTTTAGCACACAGCTAAGTGTTCTAAAGCTTTATTTTAGGGCCTTGCTGTTTCTCTAATTAATTATGTTGATCAACTCAGTTTAGTTTTTCTAAATACAGTAAAAAAACCCACCTTTTAAGGTATTATCTGTGAGAATAGCACTTTGAAGCACCCATTTTTGGTGACCCTAAGCTCAACACACAATTATTTCCTGTAATAACTATTAATGAAAAAGGAATGAGTGTTTGATCTGTGCAGCTGCTTTTCTCACCGCTTCCATTCCGTGTCGTGTTTCTAAGCATAGGGGATAAGGGTGGGGCGCATGCAGAACCTCAGCTGGCGTAAATAAGCAAACCTCCTTTGAAGTCAATAAAGGGATGCTGAATTACACCAGCTGAGGATCCTGGCCCATTACCTTGAGGAAGATGACCGATCATGTCAGTGGATTTTTATTTGCTCATATTAAAGCAGTTTTTCTCTTACTAAACTATTATTTTTGTCTCTTGTTGCTTTTAGAATTCCAGTTGAATTATTATTATGCAAAAAAAAAAAAGCCTCACAGAAGGTTACAGAACATAAAAAGAAAATGCGACATAATCCCAGCCCCTGCTAACAAACATGTTCAGCTCCCCACTCCCATTTTAAATGCATGTCGCATTTTATTCTTTTTTTTTCTTTTCTTTTCTTTTTTTCTTCCGTTGAAGGTTTGTTCCTCTTTCCAGATGGGTCCGACTCAGGCTTACAACAGCCAGTTCATGAATCAACCTGGCCCTCGCGGCCCTGCTTCTATGCCAGGCAGCATGAACCCAGCAAGCATGGGAGCCGGAATGACACCTTCCAGCATGAGTGGGCCGCCTATAGGTATGAGCCAGCCGAGGCCCCCTGGGATAAGCCCCTTCAGCAGCCATGGGCAGAGGATGCCACAGCAAGCTTACCCAGGCCCACGCCCCCAGTCTTTGCCTATACAGGGCATGAAGAGACCGTACCCAGGAGAGGTGAGTATTCTCACTCCCTTATTCCTTTTGTCTTACAAACGATACCAATTATGCTATGGATGAAATTCACCCTGTGGAGAAAACCTGTATAACACCCTGGTGAGTGTGTGTAGTAGGTCACCTCTGTGATTAGTCCACAAATAGTAGCCCTGCCTATGGAGCTTCAGCTCAAGCTGTAGCTGCTTGTGCTTTTTAGCTCTGGAGGTCCCCAGAGTTCAGTCCCTGGTGTGTCAGCCAAGATGGCCACCACCAAGCCCACACAGCCCTGTGAAGTTCTTGAGCCCTCAGAACATCACTTTGAAGCCCTCATAATAGAGCTTAAGTTCATAGGTCTTATACAGACTCTCTGCACAGAGATGAATTTCAACCTGAATGCTTAAAATAAATTTGTCATGGGCAGAGCATAAGCTTTATTTACTCTGGATTTTTTATTGTTTTAAAGAAATATGGGGCAGTACCTCACATAAACACCAAAAGCGTGTAAAACTTTAAAAAATCCCATTGCTTTCCAAACCTCCTGTGGCTTGGTTGATTTTCATAGGTGCTCAAACTCAAAACTCCTGTTGAGCTCAGCATCCCTGAAAATTCCCACGGTGTCATTTAGGTAATTTTCTTTTGGTCTGGGGTGAAGATTATCTGAGTTCTTTTCCTATCTGCCTGTCTATATCTATTTGTCTCTCAGGGTTTTTATAAGATTAGCATAGGATGTGAGCATTTCCCAAGACGTAGTAATCAAAATCACACAGCCTTTGGCTTGCTGTATGATTTCAGGGAAGTTCTATTGAAATCAATGGGAGTTAGGCACCGAGATGCTTTTGAAAATCCCACTAGTCACCCATCTTCATCTTTAGGGGCCTATATACCTTTATAAATCTAGCCCTTAGTCTATAACTTTAGATAGAATCATAACATATACTAAATTGATGCTATGCTTTTAGTCGGTAGAGTTTACACTAGCATTTTATTGGCCAAAATATAATAGTGGCAATATAAGTTTACAGAAAATATACACTGATATCCAACATTTAACAAATATGTATTGAGTTTCTTGCAGTTTTTCTAAATGCAACGTTTCCTGGTCTGTAAATGAATTCTATTGTTGTTGTTACCTTATACATCCAAAATGACTTACTGCTGCAGGAGTTGCTTATCTAACAAGGCTTTTCTACTCTGTAAATGCTATCACTCCTTTCCAATTGAGCTAACAATGCATAGTGTGTGACTTCTTCAGATGATTATTTTCATCGTTATATTTCATATTTCACACCTTTGTTGAAGATTGGGAATCCCTCCTCACTGTTCCAATAGCATGTTTTTCGTCACAAGTGAATACAAGAATGTTCTCAAGTAATACGCATTTTACAGTGCTATAAAATCATATGCTTGTTGTAAGGGTGCTGTGTAAGTTTAGTAGATGCTATTTATTTATTGATTTATGAAAATTTCATAAAGGGGATAGTTGTTATAGATTAGCTTGCTCCAGAATTATTTTGTTTTTGTTGTAAGGAATCAATATTCATAAATAGATTTGCCATCAGAACGGTAATATTCTTGACCTCACCCTAAAGGTGCTGAGCAATAACCGTGTCCATTGACTTCCTGTTGGATCACTGCAGGGAAAATAGGAAGGAACTTAGGCCCAGGAGTTAGGGCACTAGCCTAGGATTTCAGAGGCCTGGGTTCAGTCATCTACTCTGCCACAGACTTCTTTTGTGACACTGGGCAAGTCACTTGCTTCAGCATTTCAGCCAGCCACCTATAAGGATTCCGTCCGCACCCCCCAGTGTATTCTAGTTTTGGGGAAGTTTATTTCATCCATGATTACCACAGCTGGGGATGGGACATTGGCCAGAAAGGGCCAAGGTTCTGATGTGGTATGAAGCATTCTCTCTTTCTTGGGTGCTTGGCTGGCTGGTTTTTAATCACATGCTCAGAGGCTAACTGATACATGGGGTCAGGAAAGAATTTTTCCCCAGGTCATATTGGCAGTGATCTTGGAGGGCTTTAGCCTTTCTTTGCAACATAAGAACATTAGACCGGCCATATTGGGCCAGACCAATAGTCCATCTAGCCTTGTATCCTGTCTTCTGAGAGTGGACAATGCCAGATGTTTCAGAGGGAATGAGCAGAACAGAGCAATTATCAAGTGATCCATCCCCTGTCATCTAGTCCCAGCACTTGGCAATCAGAGGTTTAGGGACACCCAGAGCATGGGGTTGCATCCCTGACCATCTTGGCTAATAGCCATTCATGGATCTATCCTCCATGAACTTATCTAGTTCTTTTTTTAACCCAGTTACAGTTCTGACCTTCACAACATCACCTGGTAACGAGTTCCACAGGTTGACTGTGCGTTGTGTGAAGAAGTGCTTCCTTTTGTTTGTTTTAAACCTGCTGCCTATTAATTTCATTGGGTGACACCCCACCCCCACCCCGCTTGATCGTGTGCTATGTGAAGGGGTAAACAACACTTCCTTTTTTTTTTTTTTTCGTCCATATCATTCATAATTTTTTATTCCCCCCTTAGTCATCTCTTTTCCAAGTTGAGCAGTCCCAGTCTTTTTAATCTCTCCTCATATGGAAGCTGTTCCACACCCTTAATCATTTTTCTTTGCCCTTCTCTATATCTTTTCCATTTCTAATGCATCTTTTCTGAGGTGGGGTGTCCAGTACTGCATGCAATATTCAAGTTGTGGACCTACCCTGGATTTATAAAGTGGCATTATGATATCTTCTGTCTTATTATCTATCCCTTTCCTGATGGTTCCTAACATTCTGTTAGCTTTTATGACTCCTGCTGCACAGTGATCAGATGTTTTCAGGGAACTATCCACAATCTTTTTCTTGAGCGGCAATGGCTAATTTAGATACCATCATTTTGTATATATAGTTGGGATTATGTTTTCCGATATGCATTACTTTGCATTAATCAACATTGAATTTCATCAGCCATTTGTTGCCCAGTCACCCTTTGTAATTTTTCGCAGTCTGCTTTGGACTTAACTATCCTGAGTAATTGTGTATGGGCTGCAAACTTTGCCACCTCACTGTTTACCCCTTTTTCCATATCATTTATGAGTATGTTGAACTGCACTCGTCCCAGTACAGATCCCTGGGGGATTTCGTTATTTACCTCTCTCCATTCTGAAAACTGACTATTTATTCTTACCCTTTGTTTCCTGTCTTTTAACCAGTTACTGATCCATGAGAAGACCTCCCCTCTTATCCCATGACTGCTGAGTTTTCTTAAGAGCCTTTGATGAAGAACCTTGTCATAAGCTCTCTGAAAGTCCAAGTACACCATATCCACTGAATCACCCTTGTTCATGTGTTTGTTGACCCCCCTCAAAGAATCCTAATAGCACGTGGGTGTGGGTCCTTGCAAGGATTATCTGGATATATCTCACTTAATCCTTTCCCTGCCACTGAAGTGGCCTCAGGCACTGATGCTCCTCAGTCCCTCCTATTTTCTTCCTGTGGCATATAATAGTCTATCTCCTGGGGAGTGTAATAATTTTGGTTTCATTTCGGTTGTTTGATTTAGTGTGTATGTTGTTGGGTGGTGTGTTGTACACAGGAGGTCAGACTAGATGATCTGGGGTCATCCCTTCTGGCCTTAAACTCTATGTCTCTGTGACTTAATATCCCTATGCCTCAGTTCCCCAACTGTAAAACATGGATTTAATAGCCCTTCTCTGTCTCCCAGGGGTGTTGTGAACATTACACACGGGAGGTGGTAAGGCCCTCAGATACTGTGGTTATGGGACCATAAAAGTACTTTAGATAGATGGATGCAGGTGCTCAGCTCCTGAAAATCTGTCTATTTATTTAAGTGCCTAAAATTGAGCATCCTGGAGTGGAGATTTTCAATGGCACAAATGGTTGGGTGCCCCAGACTGAACATTAATAAGATTTGAGCACCTTTGAATGTCCGTAATCCCCTGTCCCTCAGAGGCGCAACTCCAGGCACCCCGGTTTGAAAATGTTGGGCAAAGAGTTCATGAGACAGGGGACATCAGCCTGATTTTATTTTCATTTTAATTCTATAGTTCAAAGTTCCATTCAAAATTATCTCTTGTTTTGTTTCATCTCTGTTGTAAAATAGCCAAATTATGGAAACCAGCAGTATGGACCAAATAGCCAGTTTCCTACCCAGCCTGGTCAGTATCCAACTCCCAACCCTCCAAGACCTCTTACATCTCCCAATTATCCTGGACAGAGGATGCCTACCCAGCAAAACACGGGACAGTACCCTCCTCCGACAGTCAACATGGGACAGTATTACAAGGTGAGACCTTGGTTCATTGACTATCTCATCTGGTGCTGGTGAAAGTTCTTTCTTCCTTGTTAGTGGATAAAATGAGACGCCCGCAATACCATAGGATCCCCAGATAGGGCCTGATAGTACGCTATTAAAGGCAATGGAAGTTATGCCATTGCCTTTAATGAGTCAAAATCAAGCCCATAGTACAGTAAGCTATGCCACATCATAACTTGGGGGCACTTTAGCTAAATGGTGGGCCAAAGTAAAAGTGAATGCCAAACTGAGCCTGCCTTTGAGGTTTGACGTTTCTAGTTGTGGCAAAGCACAATGAGGGCACACACTGCACGGTTCTTGGATTAATTGAGAAAATTGCAGTAAAGCTGGTAGATCAGATCTGCTTTAAGATTAGAGTAGCCAAGTCATTTCTGGTGTTGGATTCTGAGCCAGAAGAATCTTAGGGCCATTAAGACGCATATGGTTCTGGAAATGGGGTTGTTTTGTCATTATTTGCATGGGAGGTGGGTACTGTTTGAGATGACAGCACTATTGGAAAAGAATAAAGAATCATTTCCCACAGAACATCAGTCTTGCAAGCAGTCAGGTCACTCATTGCCTGATGTGGGATGCCTAGAAACATTGCTTTTTCTAAAGCAATTTTGATTATACTGTGGCAGCTTCTGTCCCACATTGTCAAGATGAATGCTCCAAGGGGCTATATGCTCAGCCGGTGTAAATCAGTGTAGCTCCATTGCAGTGACTGAAGCTACAATGATTTATGCCAGCTGAAGATCAGTCACGGGTGTTTTAAAGGTGAAAGATTCTGTATATTTTTTATCCTGTTTATTTTTGTTAGGTTTTTAACATTTTGTTTTGTTTTATAGCCGGAGCGGTTTAAGGAACAAAATA
The DNA here is from genome assembly GCF_002925995.2 of Terrapene triunguis. Classification (NCBI taxonomy): domain Eukaryota; kingdom Metazoa; phylum Chordata; order Testudines; family Emydidae; genus Terrapene; species Terrapene triunguis. Next base: position 1,085,141 of record NW_020664498.1, on the reverse strand, counting down.
GCCTTTTCTGGGAGTGACCCATGGCTACTTACAAGGGAATCTTAGTTTGGTTTGAGAAGAAAATCACAACAAAATTTGAAAGGGGAACCCTTGGTCTATCGAAATGCGTTGCATGTTGTTCATGGAAATATAGATTGATGTGGTGACAGGATAAATAGATGAGATGAGCTCATGGAGAAAGACAGTTCTCCCAGCTAAGGGGCAAGGCTCTGATTTGCAATATAGATGACCTGGTCTTTGGGAGTTTGAAGATTGTGGAGACTAAAGCCTTGATGAATTGAGAACTGTGAGGAAGTTTGGTCTCAGCGGAGACAGGGATGGGTATAGTCTGTAGTGCCTTTCAACCTGTGACTGCTCAGTGACCAAAGATAAAATGCTCTCAGCCAAAGATGAGGTGCTATAATATTTACTGCTACATCAAGAGGAGAGGAGAAGAGTAAGAAAATTAGGGCAAAAATAGGAGAGATCAAAGGTGGAAAGCTGGATAAAGAGGCAGGGAAGAATGAAAAAGTGGAGCATCTGCAGTTTCTGGGGCTTGCAACTTCTTGCCTCAAATTTAGACTACTGTATGTTTTAAAAGTGAGAAGTAAATGCAAAGAAAAAAGTAATTAAGGTTTTAGGTTTTAGCTCTCCTACTCAATACGTTTTAAATAGTGCCAGGCCCAAGCCACAGTACCTAGATATAGATTCAGTGTTTAATAGCAGTACATATGATTAGGTCTTTTTTTTTTTTTTTCAAAATTCAGTAACAACTTGGTATTATTTATTTTCTAGCCATCAAGGCCTGTACCTGTGGCAAATTACCCTCACTCACCAGTTCCAGGAAACCCCACACCACCCATGACTCCAGGGAGCAGTATTCCACCATACCTGTCACCTAACCAGGATGTCAAACCACCATTCCCACCTGACATTAAGCCAAATATCAATGCTTTACCGCCACCTCCAAGTGAGTAGCAAATGGAGCCGGCCCCTCAGCCTTTTACTGTCTCTCCTTCCTCTGCCATGCATATCACGCAACCCAGAAGTGATGCTTTAAAAATAGCATCTTGATTGCTATTTTTTGACATGGAGAGAAATGTTGATTGCCAGTTGATATATGGCATCGACCAACCACATTATGCAAGCTACTCAGAGAGGAAGGAAACAGGAAAGAAGAATATTTGTTTCCAAACAAAGTACTGGAAAATGCCAGACGGAAAACTCTCTCCAAAGTTAAACTTTTAAGGACTTTTCCCCTTAAATATTCCTGTAGTTGATTTCTCAGAATGAAACTCTTAATTTTCAGCTGTTTCATGTTGTTGGGTTTGTTTATTGCATAGAATCTCCATCAATAGTAATGTAGTGTGTTTTGGTCAAGGGCAAAGCTATTGAATACTACTGAAGAATAGCTTAAAGGATGAATATTTATAATGGTACTCCTATTATGTCCATGCAGACCCCTTAAAAATATTCAATAGAGTGCCAAAAAAAATAATGTATACTCCTTTCAAAGCCACTCAACCTCACAGCTACGTTTGGCTGAGAGTGAGTCAGGAATAACACCATCTCAGTGGCTGTGTACTTGTACAATTTGTCTACAGTCTAAAAGTGACTAAAGAATAATCAAAAGTTAGGCACTGGAAGAAGCAATATGTTCTCTATAGAAAGACCTCTGTTGTATTAGCTCTTTACAACCAACATTTTGCGGTTCATGGAGAGTTGAAAGATTAAGGTTGTTGGTACTGTTTTAGCTTCAACAGCCTCAGAGGGAGGAGAGTATTTTAGATAAGAGTTGAACAGCAGCTTCTGTTTCTGATGAGTAAAGAAGAAACCCAATCTTAAATCCAGTAATTACAATGGACAGTGGTAACCTTTTCATACTCCAGGTCTTCCTGCTTCAGAATCACTTCAAACAAACCTGTTTTTTCAGCCAGAACATATCTGCTGAAAATAGTTGGCCATCATAAATTGTGCATAACAAGCAGCAAAGCTCTTCATGATGGGAGACTGAATTGCTTGTGGAACTAGTAAATACCAGAGCCTTCCATCTGTAGATCACCATTAGAACCGAGAGTCATTACTATCTACTGGCACACTTGAAATGAGTTTGGCAATCTCAATTCCAATTTCTATGGGGAAAATAGCCACATCACAGAAAAACAACTAGCACCGCACCACCACAACTGGCACTAATTGGCAGTCTCAGCATAGTGATTGAATGGTAACTGAACTAATCTCTCACAATGAAAAATGGTCCCCCCACATCAGGTGTAAGGCATGACTGTAGTGAGAGGCACTTTTGCTGCTCCTTTCATAAACCTTATCTGTGGATATAAGTAGAAAACATCAGTCTCCAGAGCTGTCAGTCTGTGCCCTATCACCTGCGCGAAATCCACTTATACAATTATTTGTCATTTTCTTTTCTATATGTGACTCTACTAGGTTAACCCCAGCAATAGATCACTGTATCATTTGTCATTATTCTGTATAAATATACACATTGTTATTGCACTGCAGATGCTAAAGGGAAAGTTCACACTTTCTCTCCCTCTTCGATCCCAGCCAACCACAATGATGAGCTGCGTCTGACATTCCCTGTGAGAGATGGGGTGGTGTTGGAGCCCTTTCGGCTGGAGCACAACCTGGCGGTCAGTAACCATGTCTTTCACCTGCGGCCAACCGTCCATCAGACGCTGATGTGGAGGTAGGTTTGAGCAGTGTTGTGAGGCAACCTTGCGTGACTGAAAGCAAAATGGTGGGGCAGATGAACTTCGTTTGAGTCAGTCATGGATTTCAATATTAGTAAATACGGTCTGGATAGAAAAAAAATCCCTTTAGCTCATATATATGTGAACAACCCTCAACTTTCAGAGAGTAAAGTGCAATAATATGCTTCCTGATTCAGCTCCCAACCCTTTGGCTGGTGCCAAGTTATATGCCATTCTTCCAAGCAAACCTGATGGAATCAATGTGAATGGGGCAAAGGGCAATGTCTGGAAAATAATTATTTAAATGTACCTTTTGACTTGCTTCTGCTCTTTCTGGTAAAAGTGCTAGGAGCATGCGTAGCTGAGACCAGCATGCAAGGATCATTCATGGAATATTTCTGAACTAGGCATCCTTGCATCATCCACAGGTGATCTTTTGTTACAGTGTTGGTAGTTGGTCTGGACAATCTGTGATAAGTTTTCTCGCAATACCTTGACAAGGTTGCTTCTATTTTCAGCTGGAACTCAGAGGTGCAAAGGTATCCGAAAATAAAAATTGTAGGCAAGTTAAGGACCTGATTCAGAGAGATGGTAAATTCAGTGGCAGTTATAGGTGCTAAGCCCCTCTCAGGATAAGGCCCAAATTTCAGATAGAAGGTTGATTTTAGAGAGCTGTTTTAACTTACCCAGAACAGAAACGAGCCAAGCGGCTGAAGTGCAGCTTTCCCTACACAATATAGCTCTTTCACCTACAGTAAATATTACTTTTCATCAGAGACAGAGAGAGCGAATAGTCCCTCTGGATTATATTTTGCAGCTCTGTAATTCAAACTTGCATAAAATGATTCCAGATTCTGTACTGGCTTTGATATATGGACAAGGAATGAAATGGCATTAAATCAAATCAAAACCAAAGCCTTGATTTGCTTTCATTTCCAAATACTGTAGGATGGACTTGTTTTGAATCTGTGCTTGTGTGCCTTGGAGAATTTAGTTTCTCATTATCTTGTCTTATTGTATGGAGCTTTCCTTTGTAACACATGAAATAGCTGAGCAAATGAAACCTCTTCTCGTCAACACACTTTCCAGTGTGCGCAAAATTCCCCTTCTTCCAGTTTCTCTAAGTCATCCTTCAAGCTAGGTGAATCATTGGATTAATAATGTTATGACCTCAACATTTTCCATACTGGGACCCATTGCAATCACCCACCCATTTTGTAATGTGGGAAGGGTGGGTGGTTGTAACCTCCTGGGCATCACGACTCCTGGTTGAGATTTGACCTAGAATATAGATACTTATTTGCCTGCATGATGTTGGTAGTCTCAAGCCTAGGAATTAGAAATGTGAGAGATCTAAAATAGGCTACATCCAATAATTAATGCCTAACTTTGAGGTCAGTTATTGCTTACTTGCATTTCATTATCCTGGAGTACTCACAGCAAGAGGGAGTTTTGGCAGTTATTTGCTGGTTCTTATTAATAAGTAATCACTGTTGGGGATTGTGCAGGCTAGTTCTGTAGATTTATAGAGCTGCACTGAGGCATGAGGCTGTTTCTTAATACCTGATCTTTCTTTAAAAAACAACAACAAAAAACTGCTTTAGCACCCTGACTTGGACTTGTGTTTAAATTCATTTTAATGAAGACTCATCGGTAATTTGTGCTCAGGTTTGCCACCTTGAAAAACTTGTTAGTGATGGGAGGCCAGGGGCAGCCTGAACACTCAGAAAACTGAGTCTTGTGTCTGTCATCCTTATCTCATTCATTTTTCTCTGCTTGATCACACAGTTACACCCACATGGAAAATGCCCAGACTGTGTCTCTAACCCTGTCAGCTGTGTGTGGAGCATCAGTTGTGTTAGCATTTGTTGTACAATAGCTCGGCTAAAAGAGAATAGATATTAGATGGCATTAAGAGATTTTGCACGTTGAAATTATAATGAAGTAAATAGGAAGTTTACCTTGGACTGTGTGGATTCCAATGCATGTATTAGTCACGTGAATTCTAGACCAAACCTTTAGATTTTAATAGAGAATGATGGAATGGGGCCAGCTGTGAAGGTTTTTATGCTAGTTAAAATATTGAGTAAAATATCCCTCTGATAGTCACACATCTGATGGCGACGCAAATATTCTTCTCCCTACTGGGAACTCCATGCTCTTACAAAGCAAAAGAATGGAGAGGAAATCAACCAGGAGAATTTTGCCTTAAAAATGGATCAGTCTTTGCTCATCACAATTTATGTATTATCTATCATTGTGGAGCAGCCTGGCTAGAACACGAGATTCTCCACATTTCCATTCCTCCCTATGTGACCCTGGACAAACTTTTTAAGAGGGGTCAGGGAGGCAGTTTTGTCCTTTACAGCTTCTGCGTAATGTATAAAGACTTTCCCTATTTTTTTTAATCTACTTGGTTTTAGGTTAGAGATATCGGGTCCCTGCTTCCCTCTTTTTATTTTTTGTGCTAACTAGATTTCTGTAGGCCCTGAATAGCGATGTCACTTGAGATCTTCACCTGAGTTGCTTTCCTTCCCCAAAAATAGAGATTATGATTCTAACCTAAAGGTCCTGAATTTCTGAGCATGGCCACACCACCAGTATAGGACATAAACATGACCTTTACAGGGAAAAAACTGAGTACAAATATCTGAGCCTTCAGTAAAAGCAGTCTAAACACGAAGCTGCCCATTGCTTTTTTTAAAAAAATTATCAGATTTTAAGAAAGTCTCAGCACAGGGCCTCCATTCTTAGACTCTAACAAATTGCATCCTCTTCCCACCTGCTGGGGGTGGGGGAGAGAGCAAGTAGCATCTCAGATTATGGTCTCCTATGACATCACTATTCATGTCCTTCAAAGGTCTTACAGGAGAGTCCAGCAAAGAGAAAGAAATGAGCACCTGATTTTTCTTATGTAAAAGATGGTCATCAATGGACTTTGTGGCAATCTTTGTTCATAATAAATTAACAGTGAAGGACAAAACCCCAAAATTTCAGTTTAACTTTCCAGTCCAAGTTTAACCTCTCTGTATTTCAGTTTACTCATTTGTAAAATGAGGTTAAAACCGATGTGATGAGGTGCAAGTGCGCTACTATCTACTGAGGCCTGGTCTACACCTAAGATTTAGGTTGACCTAAAGACATCACTCAGGGCTGTGAAAAATTTTGTGCTCTGTGCGACATGGTTAGGTTGACCTAACCCCCACAGTAGATGCAGCTAGGTTGATGAAAAATCAGAGAGATGGATTACAAAAATAATTCCATCAGTGTGGGACTGGTCTACACTATGACGCTATTGCAGAAGTGTAGCTGTGTCACTGTAGTGGCTGTAGTCTAGACATACCCTCAGTTACTCAAGTGTTAACTTCAGCTCAGTTTGGTATTATTTATCATTATGGTAGATCAAGAGTGGCTGCTTTGGAGATAGAGTGGGACATATGTTTTTAGGTAGGTAGGCAGGGATTCTGCTACTGAGATGATCCCCAGGCTGGGTGAGTTCTGCTTACTCTCTGAATGTGTTACTTGCTTTATTTTCTTGTTATAAACACTAACGCTTAAGGAAAGACCTACCTGACTTCAACTTTTTCCTTTCTGCTGAGTCATTCCACCGACTTACAACCCACCTTTGTAAAGCACTTTGAGATCTCCACGTGAAAAGTCATGTATAAGTGTAAAGTATTATTATTATTATTCTCTCAAATTTCAGATGCATGAGCCATCCTGTGTTGTTTCTGTTAATGGCTTTTATGGGGAGGATATGTGTTATGCATTTATTATTTGTGAGACATTTCCAGAAAAAAAATCAGAGTTGAGCAAAGCAGAGTTAAAGTGAAGGGGGTGGGATGGCATAGAATTTCTAGCATCCCCAAAAAAATCCTTTAGTCATATGAAAACAGAGTTTAAGCCAGGTTTGTGCCTTGCGGTACAGGTCTGACTTGGAGCTGCAGTTCAAGTGCTACCACCATGAAGACAGACAAATGAACACAAACTGGCCAGCATCGGTCCAGGTCAGCGTTAATGCAACCCCTCTTACCATTGAACGTGGCGACAACAAGACATCTCATAAACCTCTGCACCTAAAGCACGTCTGTCAGCCGGGAAGAAACACAATTCAAATTACAGTAACAGCATGTTGTTGTGTAAGTACATGGAGCTTGCTGCTGACTAAAGGTCTGCGGCACAGGAAAGAACTGTTTGGAAATGTTCACTTAGGCCAGCAGTTCTTACCTCTTTCACTTTTACTTTTTTTTAAATTTTCATTGTGGGGGAAGGGAGGTGTCACTGATTGTAGCGCTGGTGACAGGACAGGGGCAGAGAGAGAGTGCTAAAGATCATGTCATAATTTGCAGTAGAACTGGGGCAGCATGGGCAGAGCAGCTACCTTGCCAATATGTCTAGAAGGACCCACCTCTGAAGGGGAGAGTGCATCAGCTCTCTGTGCCCATTCAGTACTTGCCTGGCTAACAGTCCTGATAGCAAGGCAGGTAATGTGACGGTGGATGGTTTTCTTGCTGTGGACACTTGTCCACCGGGAATTGGACTGAGGCCAAAATCTTAACTTCACACAGAGCATCAAATTGCCATTTGTTTGCCACCGTGACTCTGGGCTGGGTTTAAACCAGTGAGATAAAGGTGAAAGGCTCATATCCCATTACTCAATCCACTGAGCCATGCAACTTGCCTCCCACTGATAGCTCTCAATTACAATTAGCATAGATTGTACTTTTAATGGAGAGGGGCTGCACACTTCATAGTCTGGGCTTTCTGCCATTTCATTGCCATTGGCAAGGGCAGAGAGTCTGGGGACAGACTCTGACCCTGGGAAAGCTGAGACAATTTGAAGAGAGACCTCAAGCTTAAGCCCATTGTTTTACTTCAGACTTCTTCTTCCTTGCACAATCTCACATTCCTTGTCTTGTGCCCCACAGTGTAGTGGTGGATCACTTATCTGATGGCTAGGAGGAGAGGTCATCTCAGCAACCCTCCTAGCTATTCTGAGTGCAGGGCAAGTGGGCAATAGGGCAGGGGTAGAAAATCCAGAGGTCACTGTGACAAACACCATAAATAACAGATTATTGCATCACGTTTTTGACTGTCAAGGGGAAAATGATGCAGCAAATGTTACCTTTTCTTAACAGCAACGTAGCCAGGTGATAGGTGTTATTCAATCCTAGACTGCAACTTCAGACTGTCCTTAAAGGGAGTGTGTTAACGCAGATGAGCAAAATCCACTCTAGCGTGTATTTGCAGGGTTCCCATTGGAATCAGTGCAGAGCTGCACACGTGCCATCCAAGGGCAGAACTCTGCGCCACCCAGTGGTCTATAACAACGTAACATGCGTGGTTCTGTTAGTAACTCAGTGATTTTTTTTTTCAGTCACACTTGTTCGTGTTGCAGTTAGTGCACCGGCCATCAGTTCGTTCTGTGCTTCAAGGCTTGCTAAAGAAACGTCTTCTCCCAGCAGAACATTGTATCACTAAGAGTGAGTTTTGTGTGTGTGAGAGAGAATGTATTAGAGACAAGGTGGATAAGGGATTATCTTTTATTGTACCAGCTTCTATTGGTGAGAGAGTCAAGCTTTCGATCTACACAGAGCTCTTCTTCAGCCAAATAAAATGTAACCCCCTCCTGTCCACCATGCCAGGGTGGGGTTGTTAAAGGCAGGATAAGTCTGCCTTGTGGCTTTTTACACAGCTTTGGGGGCCAGGGCCTGAGGTTCCTCAGTGTACTCTGCTTTGTGTGCCAGTGTGTATTCAACTCAGGCCAGACCCACTCAGACAAACCACCAGGAACAAAGTTGTATTCTGTAAGAAAACGTAGAACAGGATTACAGTCCAGCAGCTTCCTCTCTCCCTGCCGCATGCTCCCAGCTTCAGGAGAGCTCTGTGTAAGCTCGAAAGCTTGTCTCTCTCACGAACAGAAGTTGGTCCAATAAAGGATATTATCTCACCCACCTTGTCTTTCTAATATCCCGGGATCTGCCCAGCTACAACAACACTGCAAACAATGACTGTATTAATTGTATTAACCAAGACTATCCAGAGTGCCTTATAATCAGTTATAATATTTTATTCACCTATTGAAACTTTTAATAACTCGGGCCTGGGCTTGCCAGAGCATCATGCTGTTGGGCTACCTCCCTGGCATACTCCGATTCTGGAGTGAGAAACAGGGCATAGCAACCAGTGATGTCAGCTTTACACGACCCAAGAACTGTCAGGCTGGGGGAATCCCTAACCATGTCAGCTTTTCATCACTCAGAGATCCTCCCAAGCTGGGGGAATCCCTAGCTGTCCATTTAGGGCTGCTGTCCATCCCCTTTGCAACACAAATTGGACAAACTGGGCCTGAGTGCCCAGCCCTATAACTTTTCAGTATGTGATGGTTTCTCTAAATTTGATTTTTATCATACCTATGCTTATATTCAGTTGTGCACACAATACCTGGCTTAAGTATATAGGATTCTATGCCATCTCATGAGAGCAGTTTATCAGATCAGAGGAAGGCGCTACACCTCTACCCTGATATAACGCTGTCCTCGGGAGCCAAAAAATCTTACCGCGTTATAGGTGAAACCGCGTTATATTGAACTTGCTTTGATCCGCTGGAGCGCGCAGCCCCGCCCCGCCCGGAGCGCTGCTTTACCACGTTATATTCGAATTCGTGTTATATCGGGGTAAAGGTATATTTGCACAGCCAGACTTCAAGCAGTTACATTAGAAACCATAGTGCATGGGTGGTTTCTTTCACATACATATACCATCTTCCTAAACAGTCAAGAGGAACTTCAGCAGTGTGGCAGCCTCCTCTGGCAATGCAACACTAAATGGTGAGGATGGAGTGGAGCAGACAGCTATTAAAGTGTCTCTGAAATGTCCAATCACATTCCGGCGAATCCAGCTCCCAGCGAGAGGCCATGATTGCAAGCATGTACAAGTGAGTGCATTTCAGTGTCCTGATATTTTTCCCTATGCTGTGCATTACAATGTCTTTTGAATGGTTTTTTGTGGGTAGGAGATGTGATGAATTTCTCTGTTTATCATATGGATTTTGTGGTTCGAGATCTTATTTTAAATTTGTCTAATTTCAACCAAAGGGTATGACTGTTTTTTAAATAAATACTAAGTTGTTCAATTGATGATGAAAGCTTTAATTCCTCTTATCCTATTGCAAAATCACATGGAGTGTGATGAATGAAATAAGAAATGTCACATAACATTTCACTTGTAATCGTGAATAATACCATCATTGGCCAGATCCTCAAGTTGCTACTGAGACTCCAGTCCTGAAACACTTACACATGTCAGTAATCCCATTGAATTCAGTGGAACTACTCATGTATGTATTTGTAGGAACAGCGCCTGAGTCCTTACGTAGGCAAACAGGCGAGCTGTTACTGACTTCATTGACAGAGTAAAGACTTAAGTAAGAACATGAACTAAAAAAGTAAGGCCTTCCAGATTTGGCCCAAAATGCTTTGTGTCCAGTCTCTGGTGGCTTGGCTCACCTTTATTTCCAGGCATTTGAAAATGGGCTGAGGAATTATTGGAGGAATCAGTTGGGGATTGAGTTTTTAAGTTACCCAGTTTTATTGGTTGTGGGTCCTCTTGAATTGTACTGCTGCACTCAAGGAATTATTTGTGATGTATTTTTAAGCCATATCAAGGGTGCCTAGAACATATGGTCAGCACTTGGCTTTAGCATTTTGTAAATGTAAATAAATAAACACAATGCATCTGCTTGTTTTGAACAATTCCTCTTACCAATCACTATCCAAGAAAACGATCCCCCTTCTTTGTCTTCATTTTTTTACCAAGGGGGGAAATGTTGGAAAGTCTCATGTGTCTTTATGCAGCAGGGAAAAGGATATTTCCCGTAAGCCACCTTCTTACTTCTGTAGATTTATGTCTCAGTGCTTGCAGTCTTGTTTCTCCACTGTCTGCAGTTTTATTTTTGCTCAGTTGGCTCAGTTAATATGGTCTGTTTGTGTCTGTGTGTGTGTGTATCTAACTTGCAGTGCTTTGATCTGGAATCTTACTTGCAACTGAACTGTGAACGAGGAACTTGGAGGTGTCCTGTATGCAAGTAAGTGAAACATTATGTCAAATGCAAGTTGCATAGAATTTGTCCCAAGTTATCTTCCAAAACAAACAATAAGAGGCGATAGGATAGAGATGTTAAAAATTGTTGAAAAGAATGGAGAAGGCCACTAAGAATGTTTGGTTTATCTTGTTCTATGTTATAAGAATATGGGGACACTCCATGATATTTAAAAGGCGACAAAATTAAAATGAATGAAAGAAAATACTTTCCCCTGCAATTCATAACCTGTGGATATTAATGAGGCAAGGAGTTGTGCGGGATTAAAAAGAGGTTTGAACCTTTATATTGATAAGATTGGTACCTACCGGTTTATTTCAGCTAGGATAATAGTTACTAAGGCTGTCATTCCTTATGCATCACAGCATGAACTCCAGGTAAATTCAGGAAGAAACTCTCTACCAAGCAGTGGTGGCACTGGACAATTGAACTGTGGGTTCATTGCCTTCCTCTGGATCATCAAGTGTAAGCCACAATCAGAGACAAGATTCCAGAGTAGAAGGACTTCTGGTCTGTTCTGAGATTGCATTTATGTTCTTCTATGTTGTAATTCACAAATGACTAAACTTCAGATGAGCAGATATTAAAGTGCTCACATTCAGTACACCCACTGGGAAAATATAGGCAAGGTCACGTTTTAGAGGTGGGAATCAATCTACTGTAGAGTGGGGGAGGAAATCTATACTGAGCTTGAAAAAGTAATACACTCTTCCTTATAATGTTTTAACCTGGGGATAGGCTAGTCACAAAATCCAAGATCCTGAAGAAAGTGTGTGGCACATCCAGGAACTGAACAGGTCTCATTCTAGTGACTTACCCCCAAACCATCCTTCCTCTCTGTATACATACTTGCAGCTATTACAATTTAGGCTTCTTCCTTTCTAGTAAAACTGCTCTACTGGAGGGCTTGGAAGTCGACCAGTATATGTGGGGTATTCTGAACGCTATACAAAAGTAAGTGAACTCTCTTTATTTCCGGTTTTGGTTCTGACCAGCTGCATCAGTTCTCTGCTTGGGTTAAAAAGATTTTCCCCAGAATGATTAGGGCTCTTTAAAGGTATTAGATCTGTAACTTGCAAGGGGGAGACTGAATAGCTTGGGTTACTGAGTATGAAGCTTGTCACCTGTTCAATTGCAGGGCAGGTTAGTAGTAAGTGAAATTCATTATAAATCTGATGGTTCTTTGGTAACTTAGGTGAAGTGACTTGGTCTCAGTCTGGTTGCTAATGGACCTGGCTCCTAATTGGCACTCTTGATGGCAGACTCATCAGGAGGCAAAAGATGGAATGGGGAATGAACTATTTTCTCGCTTCTAGAAGCGACCTGTCTAACTCAGGTTGGTGGCACTTTAGGCAGGACCATACAGAGATGTTTGCAATGCTGCAGTCCTACTGTACCCACTTGTGGACAAAGGGAAGAGTTCATTTTTCAAGACTCTGAAACTATCACCTTTTAAGAGTGCTGCCTACACATTCTTTGCAAAGGAAACACTTTGAGATTGTATTGTCTTTGGGGCAAATGGAATTCACAAGTTACAATGCAGCTTTTCGTGGGAAGTTCAGAAGAACTGATAGCAAAGCAAGAGCCAGTGATATTGTAAGTTGTTTCTGTCTTATAGCTCTGAGTTTGAAGAAGTTACAATCGACCCAACGTGCAGTTGGAGGCCAGTCCCTATAAAGTCAGATATTCACATCAAAGATGATCCAGATGGCATTCCTTCCAAGAGATTTAAAACCATGAGTCCCAGCCAGATGATCATGCCAAATGTGATGGAGATGATTGCAGCTTTGGGTCCCGGCCCATCACCTTACCCATCCCTTCCACCTCCACCAGGGGGCAATAACTCCACTGAGTATGGTAACCAAGGTTGGTTTTATTATTTCAAGAGTATAGAAAACATATCCCAAAAATTGTTGAGCGATTCAGTCAGTTTTTGTGATCCACATGTGTAGCAGTGTAATCTATGAATGCCCTTGCATGGAAGATTGTTTGAGCAAGTAAGAAAATATACAGCTACTGATATGAAACACTAACGCAGCCCTTTCACTTAGAATTTATTTAGGGAAAAATCTGTAATGAAGTAAATCAATTATTCTCACCCATTTTATGATAAAGCACCTCTATCCCCCCTACAATGGATGAGCAGCGGCTGCTCCCATGTCTGCTTTTGTCATGCCCCAACACAGTTCCCTTCATCTTGCTTTCTGTCCATTTCCTCCATCCCTCCCTTTGGTGACTTCCTTTCCCTGTTCCCGCTCTACAGAAGGCCACATACTGCTGAGGGTGATAACCATGGAGAAGCTTGGGCCAGTGGGCTGCCGTCTGAGCCTGCAGTCCTGTACATGTAAGCTTCTCCATTGGCCAGCTTCATTAATGGCCTCTGTGGGTGTAGGGACAGAAGGTGGGCAACTTTAAAGAACCATACACCGCTTTGCTGAGAAGCACAGGAGTGTTTTTGCATTAGGAAGTCAGATTTAGAGTCATGCAAATTTCTCCACCACCACATGCCCCTAGGTTGGGAAACACTGGACTAAATGCAGGTGGTGGAGGTGTCTGTTCAAGGACCTGGTATATTGAGAATGACTAGATTATAGGGGCAGGTTGTAGCTCAAATTCTCATGATATTGTTGTAAAACTAGAAACAATTATCTTTGCAGTGGTATGATATGACTCTCAGTACAACTCTCAGTAGTTTCAGAAAATGTCATTACAATGATTGGGAGACCAGCAACAGATTATCCAGCTTTTTGAATTATCAAGTAGGGGAACAAACACTATAACAATATCATGGGTACTCCATCACAAAGTGTGTTTCACTCAGTCAATAGGGAGGAAGCGTAGTTAGAGCATGAGACCAGGAGTCACTTAATTTGGGCTTTGCTCCCTGCTCTTCCCACTGACTGAGACACCTGGGGCAAATTACCTCTTTTCCTCTCATTACACATAGCCGGACAGTGAGACTGAGTGCTTAAAAGCATTTAATGTCCTGTGATGAAAGGCACTGTAGAAGGACAAAGTAGTAGTAATAGCACTACTTTGATGTTCGTAGCTTAGTTTTATTTATTTATTGCAATATTTTCCAGTATAGCAGTAAACACACTGCAGTATGTCAATAATACGAGACCTCATTCCAGCTCCCTGCTACTAAATCTTTCCTGAGAAATGGGGTGAGACCAGCTATGTACTATGAGACTTATCCAGTTTGCAGATTAGCAAAGTGAGAATTAGAAAGGCTCTACAGCATTTACATGATAGATCAAAGTCCCAACTTCTTTGAGAAATACTCTTACATGGCTAATGACTTCTATTCCTCTGAGATTAAACTTCTGCTTAAAATGAGCTGTGCTGAAAAGCAAATGATGCAGATACTTCAGTTTGTCAAACTACCTGCTTGACTTGAACATTTAAAGCTGCTCTACGTCAGCTGACAAACTGCAAACAAGCTCCAAAGCCGTTGTATTATTTCAGAGCTCAATATGATCCCATTCCTGGCTTATGTGATTGCTTGGTAGCTTTAGTTCAGTTTCCACTGTTCATATCAAGTAAACCACTAGAGTTGGCAGCCCAGTTGGAAATCTTATCAGAGACACCCAGGATAGAAAAGGATATGGAGGGTGAACTTATCTGTACACCTATAGAGGATCAGTTCGGAAGAGAGTTGGAGCACAGTGGCTGGAATGGAATGGAGCCAAACACACTGGTGCTGGCCATATAGTACCTTATCTGCAGACAAAGAGAGGATTTTATTCTCTAGATATGGCAATCTCCCATCCCTCACCAGCTCTAACTTCATTTAAAACTAGGTGAGTGAGGGCTAAAACCAAAACATTTATTTTGAAAACCCCTGGAACTTTTGTGCTTCAAGGAACTCAGACTCAAACCAACCTCAATTTAGTTTTGGAAATTCATTAATCTTCCATTAAGAATGTGCACTTCGTGTTTTAAAATGTTGGCCGCAGTCAGATTGTAACACTGCAAATTAAAAGAATAAATGCCTTAAAAAGTAGATCATTAATGTTCTATTTTCCAAATCACTGAGTGAATTTTATTAGGTTTTGTGAAAACAAGGAACATGATAGCACAGGCTTGAGCCAAAGCATTGAGGCCTCTTCTGTATTAATCTTAAAGGAAGCTATATGTTTACTCTAAAGAGGGGGCAGTAAAATAGATGCCAACTGTGAGCACGCACTGCAGTAACTTCCTTACGCAGTTCTGCCAATAAGCCTCCTGATGAACTGCAACAAGCGTGTAATCCTAGTTAGACAATAATCTTTAGGAACAAAGACCACCACACACTTTTGGATGTAGGACATCAGTCAAATTTGAACCCATGTCCCCAGAAGTGGAATATCCTCCAGGATTTTATGTCTTCGCTACTGTGTATTGTTTTTCTCCTCTCTTAAATGAATGTGCTAAGTTGAAGTGGTTGCCATTTAAAATACCAGCATTTGCCAAGTTACTACATGAATGTATCTGAGCTGCTCCAGTTTCCCCTTATTCATAGAATAGGAACTATGTGGTATCAATCGGTGAATGGTTACCTTTCTGTGGAAGACGACATATAAGAGAGTGGTTTGGTATTTGTTTCTCTTCCTCTACTTTGCTCTAGTACACAGAACAAAATTCCACAGTAAGAGTCCAAATCACTGCATTGCAGCGCTGTGCAGTGTGAATTGCACTGTTGAGGGAGCAGTGTGAGAAAGCTAAGAGTCTCTTTCTCGGTAACTCTTTTTTGGCTTTTTTTAGGCAACAGTTACCAAGGTCATGGCAATTTTGATTTCCCTCATGGGAATCCTGGTGGAACTTCTATGAATGACTTCATGCACGGGCCACAGCTGTCTCACCCTCCAGACATGCCGAGCAGTATGGCAGCTCTTGACAAACCCCTCAGTCACCCCATGCAAGAATCAGTAAGTAACCTTACACCAGATCTTTCTGTTTTTTCCTTATGCAGGGTGGAGGTCTTGCAGCACTAGAGGAATCTGTATCAGACTGTGAGCTGTTCATAGCTCTTAGTGGATTCCCCCTTGTCAATTCTTAAAAAAGATATGTCCTGGTAATAGAGTCAGAAGTGCCACGTTTAGAGTCTAGGTTGGGGCCTGTGAAGCAGCAGTTCTGAGCTTTTTGAGTTGTCACTCTACCTTGTCTATTTGAAAGAGGCAGCCTGGTCCAGTATGTTAGTCGCAGTGGTTTGTGCTAGCACATGGAAAACACAGATTTCATTCCCAGTGTTTCATTCCCTAGGCAGCAGGGTCTGTAAATACTCATCCTCAACAGAGAGCCTGTTAAAGCATGGCACTGACTAGCTTCAACGCATGGGTGCTATCTTGTCTACCTTTGTCCTTTGGGAGAGAATTTTGCATCACAGTATTGTAACATTGTATCCTTCCCAAGGTAAACTGAGGGGGTAGGGGGTAAACAGCCTGTAAACTGGTCTGGCAGGACATAGGAGAGTACCTTGGATGAGGCGAGGTAGACCTGTGGATTTCAAGGATAGATGCCAACTCTGCTCTGAAAGGACATCGGTTGTTGAGGAGAGAAAAAAACAGGATGCTCAGATCTCAGATGGAGACACAAGACCGCAGGTTAGGAACAGAGTTTGTTTATTTCAGAACACTGGATTGTGACTATTTCATGTATGGAACTTTATATCCAGAAAATACAGCACTGCAGCAACAGCAGCAGTACAAAACCTAACAGCAACACTTAGCTTTTAGGCTTGGCTAATCATCTGTTTTAACTAGAGCAGTACAATTTAATGTGTGTATATATATATATCCCCTCTGTATTTGTTTAAGTAACAGGGTAGGGGCTGTATATCGTCTGGCACTGTGTTACATGCAAAGGAAGAATGCAAAACTTGACATGTCAGATGTGCCGCGTTTTTAGTGAGTATTGTGAAGCACATTTACAGTGTGTAACATGGACATGTGGTGGCAGCAGCTTAGGACAGGTCTCTTCTAGATGGCAGCAGGTTTTCCTGAAAGAGGGTGGTGGGGAATTAGGAAGACGGTAATAAAGGGAGAAGAGAAAAGGGAACTTAGAACAGATCCAAGTGCCCCAGTGAACAGAAGGCTGGCGGCAGAGGAAAAGTCCAGAAACCATAGCAACTTTGTGAATTGTAGGCTAATAAGCAATAGTGCAAGGCATACGTACAAGCCTTGGGAAATCAGCTTGTTGAACCGTCCAGACTATCTGTATCAGAGCCAACTGAAATAGCCCTAAAATATAATATAGTGAGGATTTGCTACCAGCAAGAGCTATCCATGCAAAGCAACTATCCCTTTATATAAAGGCTGCAGGGACTTCTGCTTTGCCTCCAGCTATGAAACACTTCAAACAAGAGTCCTAAGCCAGCCAGTGCAGATTGACTTCATCAGAGTTAAGCAATGTCACTGCTCCTCTAGTTGGCCCAGTGACATTTCACATGACAAGTGGCAGAAGATTCAAAAGGCAAGTGGCTTGATATTAGAATGCAGAGCTTGAGGAGCTGTGTGGCCTTCGGTAAGCTAAGAGAAAATATGAAGGGCAAAATTCTCTCCAGTCTCTGGGCTTCACTTGGTGCAGGAGACTGAAGGGGCAATTATGGAGCTATTTACGGCTCCTTGATTCTGTGGTCAGTTTGTGAGCTAGTTACTCATACTAGTTGGTAACTGATGGAACAGAGCTTTGCTTTGTTTCGCTTTCTCCCCACCATGACCTGCACTCTATGCTAGTGGAGTGGAGATGGCACTAAAGTAGGCTCCATCCGGTTTATGTCAGCTGATAGTTCCTTCCTGCACATGAGGGGGATTCTCAGCTGACAAGTTATAGCCAGTTTCCATCTCCCTTGTGCTGCCTGAATAGCGCAAGAAAATCAGATTGGATTAGAGAATCTTTCCCTAAATCTTCAGATATTTCCCGTAGAAGAGGTTACGTCAGGATTCTAATTTAGCTATTTGAGTATTATAAAGTATCCATTTTTATCCCTTTGTCTTTCTTTCTCTTCCCTCCCTTAAAATTATAACTCTTGGCTTGACTATAGCAAGCATTCAGGGAAGATTACTTTAAACCCTCAGCTTTTCAGTAACTGCATTCCATTGCACAGACTCATAAAGTGCATACCTGAACTGGACATCAATACATTAAAATAACTAAGTAACACACTGCATGATAAGAGATGTATTAACATAAAAAATGGTCATTGAGTAGTTTGTGTATGCTGTTTACCTTTAGCGCTATACAGATAGCTTGTTTATTATTCTGCTATTCACTGAGAATATAGAAATATAAAATTGCAATACCAATGGCCATCTAGGCCAGTGTCCTGTATCTAACTAACATTGACCAATGAATGCCGGATACTTCAGAGGAAGTTGCAAGTAATCCCTTAATGGACTATATAGAGTAGCCTGCATAGAGGGGAAACTAGTGAAACTTGATCCTTCTTCACACACAATGTAGATCGCTCCAGGAAATGTGTGTGGTGAGACATAGACAGATTCTGGTAACAGTGAATTCGATCATCAGAAATATCATTGTCAACAGTGGTGTTCCACCTATGTAGCAAGAAGAGAAAATCAATCCCCAATCCAGCGTGTGGCTACGAGAGGAGAAATAAACCCCTAGATTATAAAGTGTTTTGGTATTCCGTGGTGGGAAAGGCTCTATACAGATGTAAGATAAGACTGCAACATAGTAGGTGCAATTTCTTCATATTTATATATTTTCATAACATTTCAGAGGTTGCAAATAAGTTTTAAGGAGGAGGAGATTTCAGACTAATTTCAAGCCTATTGCTCTGAAAAGCAGAGGAGAAGAAGAGTTCCATATGAACGTGGTACCCAGATTAATACCGTACATTTAGCAGCACTGTAACTCTCTGCAGTGAGATCCAAAGATGGGCTGCCGAATTTACCTCTTAGTCCTTTTCCCACCATCAGTTTTCTAATGAGGTCAAAGGAATATTAGGTTTTGGCTGGCATGTTCAAGCTAAGCAGGTGTACTTCATATCAAGATTTCTAGAACTTAGTGTCAGTCTTATAAATGTGGTCAGTGCCATTTTGTGACATTAAATTGGAAAAGGGGCTTGCATCCCTATTTCTGGTATAAACTGCTATTGTATAGATTGTGTATATCTCCATCTTAAGTTATAGGAGTACAAAAACCCAGAAAAGTTTGTGGTCTTAGATGTCTTTGGTGTGTATGCCACGCTGTAAAACAAAAGCAGTTTTGTTAGACTGTGCATCCAGCTTTTTTATAATGTGGATTCGTGTCTTTAAGATACAAGGATAGGGATATGAAGAAATTAAAGATGTCTGAGTGATGTTTAGAAATGCTGCATCCTGCTTTTGCATCCTCATGGGCTTTTTTTCACGGGTAGTTTTTATGGGATTTTATGGTAAATAATACACTAAATAAGGTGGATTTAAAGCCCAAATGTCTGTCTGAGACACAAGTTCACCTTATAAACAACACTCAAATGTAGAGTTAGACATTGGTGTATAATGCAGCTTTTTTGGATTCCCTATCCTTTGATGTTGTTATGAACGATCATTGTCCATCCAGTAACTAGCTCAGGCATCAAAATATTTATTTGACTAGCCAGAAATATCATTTGTCAACAGTGGTGTTCACATATTGCCTAAAATATTTCTCTGCTTTGAAGTGTGTCTGTCTGAGAACATAAGAATGACTCTTGGTTTAAATAATTGGTTTTATAAATTTCTAGCAATTATTCCAGCATACTCATACTGTTGTGCTTTTTCGGATTAAATGGCATAAATTAAACAGGAGTCCAAGATAATCATATTTTTTAAAAAAAATCTTCTTTCCCATTTTATCAACACTACTTTGAATTATTAAAAATAAATATTTTTTAAAAAATTCTAGCTTACTTTTCCCGACTTCTGGTGTACATTTACTCACTTTGTTAGAGATACACTGACTGTCCAATTTCTCTTGCATTTCATAACTTTATTAGCTTTGACACTCATTTACAATAAGGCCTGTACTTGTATCACTACATCAGTGAGGGGTGTGAATTTTTTTTTTTTTACTGATCTAGTTATACCAGTAGAACCCTTACTGTGGACACAATTATACTGGCATAAAGGTGCTTTATAACTAGTATAGAGCTTATTCCCCTTCCTGTATGGGAATAACTATACTGGCATAACAAAAGCCCACACTAGAGTGGGTTACACCACTTTAACTATACCAGTATAATTAAAGGAGTGCAATTTTGTGTTGACAAGGCTTAAGGCTCCTTTGCACTATTCTGGCAATATAAAGAGACCTAAATTACAGTTACACCCACTTTCAGCACCATTTACATAGCCAGAGTATTGTAAAGGGCCCTCTGTGTAAATGACAGTCAGGTCCACT
This sequence comes from Terrapene triunguis, assembly GCF_002925995.2. Taxonomy (NCBI): domain Eukaryota; kingdom Metazoa; phylum Chordata; order Testudines; family Emydidae; genus Terrapene; species Terrapene triunguis. Next base: position 1,064,984 of record NW_020664498.1, on the reverse strand, counting down.
GGAAATTAAAATACAGAATTGTAGACAAATATTTGAATAAAAATGACTGGTTTCAGTTATATTTTTGACTGTTGTAAAATATTTCTATTAACATAGGCTTTTATAATAAACCTCCCTTTTACTTTCCAAAATTAAAATGTTCCAGCTAAATAACCTGACAATTCCCTTTGAAGTGAAAGGGTCAATTCTGACAGAGTTTTGCTGGCTTTTGTTGGTTTGTGTTGGATTGTTTTCATGCTGTTGTTTGCATTTGCTCTTTTATTTCAGCTCTACTTTGTGGCAATATGTAGCATTCCTCAAAAAATGTTCACATTTGCTTATCCATCTACCCAATTAACGTGAACACATTGGTTCCATGAACATTCATGCACTTTTTTTCTCATGGCACCAAGATCAAATTCCCAGGAACACTCCAACATGAAAGGTAGCATGGAAAGGAAGGGGGGAAATAGGGCTTTGTGCCCTTTGATTGCTTCTTTATGATGTGAATTGAAGAACAGAAGACCATTCCCCACCACCCCAATAACAGAGTTTTGAATATTTGTTTAATTTGGGGGGGTTGGAATTTTTTTGCACATAGAAATGTCAGGACTGGCAAGTCCTCACCCTCTCGGATTTTGAAAGAGGAGTTCTTGGGTGACTCAGAGGTGGACTGGGAACTTTCTCAGCCTTTAACTGAAGGACAGAGGTCCCTGACAAAGAAAGGTTTTCTGCCAGGTGTTTTTAATAAAGTAATAACCAGAATGGAATAAAGTGTTGTTAATATTGCCTACTTAACCAAAATAGTCTGAATAACGATCACTTGTCTTCTCGGTTAAGCAGGTTTCCCTTGACTAGCTTCTTTGATGTCACCTACTATTTCTCCAGTCATCCATAGACACTTCCAGGAAAAACAGGGTCAACCATACCTGGATTATTAATGTAAAGAAATAAGCAGAACCTTCCTACCCTGCTCTTTTCTCACGTTTAAGGCTTTGTTTACCCATCATGAAGAAGCAAATAAATAGCACAAATTCAGTGCCCTCTCCCCTTTGCGGAAAACCTTTAAAGAGACAAACATTTCCTCTGATATTGGGATATGGGATTCTCTTTTCTGATGGCTTTTTTTTTTTGTTTTGTTTTAACATTCAGTTGAGGAATTTCATTTTCTTCAAACACCTTGAGCACTGTACCTTGTGGCCTCACTTTCTTTTCCTGCTTTTTTCCTCCTTCGCAGATCCCTCATCCTGGCAGCACTGATCAATCCCATAGTTCCATGCAGCAAGGTTTGCACGTACCTCACCCCAGCAGCCAGTCAGGGCAGCCATTACATCACAGTGGTCCTCCTACCCAGCAGTCCCGGCAGCCACCACAGGCCGCTTCTAGCAACCATCCACACAGTGACCTGACTTTTAACCCCTCCTCAGCCTTAGAAGGTCAGGCTGGTGGACAGGGAGCATCTGACATGCCGGAGCCCTCACTGGATGTAAGTTTGTGTCATACTATCATCTGCCTGCCTTGGAATGTGCTTTACATTTCTGAGAGATGGCGGGGGAGGGCAGGGAGAGGGAAGGGGAAACAGCTTTCACAGCACATGTCATCGTTTCATGCAGTTACATGAACGTAATCACTGAAGCTGAGATGATAGGCACTCTTGGCTTGCTGAGAAAACCTTTCTGTTGTAAGCAGCTGAATGACACGCAAGCCGTATCTTCTTTCTAGTGAGGGTGTTTCCATGGGGCCAAGCTTTTCTCAAGACAACAAATCATTTAAGCATCTGATTTGTTTTTCTTCTTTGGACTGGTGAGCCTGCATATTAAGGGCTAGATCCTGAAGTTACCACAGGCCCTGAGTCAGGGGCAGGGCACAGTTGCCCTCCCCAGGTGAATGGACTGAATTGTACTGAGAGAGTCACAATTCAGAGCCTGCTTCCCCCCTTGCTCCTAGGACATAGTAATCTGCGCCAGCCTGGCATCCTTTACCATCCCTTTCCATGCTAACTGGTGTCTGGGTGAAAGCTTATCTCCACCCACACCCACCTGTGCAGTAGCAGCCCTGCAATGGCTGCTCTCCCTCACTATGCACTGACCAGCCCTGAGGGTTCCACTGCAGGGGAGCAAGCTAAGAGAATGCCTTTTGTCCCTTTACTTCCCTGTTTGGTTGCTTAAGGCAGCTCATGACTGAATCCTGAGTTACTTCTGTATGCTGTTTTAAGGCAAATCGTAATCCTCTCTTTCAAACAAGGTTAAGGAGTTAGTTTATCTGTCTCCAGGAATCCTTTTGGTTAGCCAAGCACTTCTTCGAACATACATTTCTTCATGCTAGGGTTTGGTTTGGTTTGGTTTTGAATACCTTGCTCCTATCCTCATATTTTCAGTCTCTATTGTGAACTCAATACATGGTGTGATTATAACTTCCAAAGAAGTGCTTACTGTTGTGCTGCAGTCTTGCACATGTATTTATTGCTCGTGCTTTTAAATGTTCTCTGTCACAGAACAGCACCGTGTCTTTAAATAACCATACAAAAGGAGGAAGGGTGGAAGTAGGGGAAACAGGATGACCCAAGTCATTCTGGTCATTCCTCCTTTAATAACTATGAAAGTTCTAGGCAGGTCAGTTTCTAAGGCCATGTCTACACTTACAAGCTTACAGCGGCACAGCTGTACTGATACGGGTGCTACTGTAAGAGCGCTCCTGTAGCCACATTATGCCGACGGGAGGGAGCTCTGCCATTGACATAATAAAACCAGCTCAACGAGCAGCGGTAGCTATGTCAATGGGAGAGCGTCTCCTGCCAACATAGTGCTGTGCACATGAGCACTTATGCTGGCAAAATGTATGTCGCTCTGGGGGGTGTTTTTTCACATCCTGAGCGACAAAAGTTTTGCCCACATAAGTGCTAGTATAGACATGAACTTACTGTGAGCCAGATTCTGCTACCATTCATAGCAAGCTCACTTACGCCGTTGGGGGATGCACTTTGAGGGGCAGCTACTGAACAAAGCCATTAAAGACCACATTCAAATAGTGTTAATGGGTCACATAAACAGCTAGGCTCCTTCTCATACACATGTTTAGGTAACGTAGAGAATGCTCTTTTGGTTGAAGCACTCATTCTTTGGGGATAATCATAGTGTAGAAATCTGGATAGATAGAGATGGTTATCACCGATAGAATCATGTTGGATTCTTGAAGAGGCCCTGAAATTGCTTTACCTAGGTAATGAGACAAATACTGCAGAATGTTCAGTGGGAGTTCTTTGAGTTCATTAGGTGATGACTTTAGTCTTCAGTGAACATGTTATGAAGTAACGATTGGATAAAAATGCCATGCAGTGTTATCAGTGAACTAAAAGATAACTTCAAAATGTGCAATGGGTAGTAATCTAGCATGGTGTACTCGTTGTTGGGCAGAATAATCTGCTTCAGTGTGGCTCAGTATGATGATTCCCATAACATGAGAATTTCTCTTCTGTACAAAGATCTACATTATCCAGATATAGATGTAGATCTGTTCTTGTGTTTATACAGCAATTCAAGACACTCTAGTTTTCAGAAGTCTTCTTTTTACAAGCTCAGACAGTGTGCCAAGATACCTAATAACTGGCACAAATAACTAAACAGATTATGTTTACACAGTAATTCACGGAGGGCCACACAGGTATAACTGCTTGGTTTCGGCCACATACTAACGACTCCCTGATCTTTTACAACTGCTTCTTTATTTTAAATGCACCCCTCAAACTTGGAAAAGTATGGCTTGCGGGATAGTGGAGGGAGAGATTGTTTAAATCCACCCTTGCAAAAAAATGCATACAGTGAGCCTCAATAACATTACGTTAATTCTTTATCATTAATTAACTGTAAGGTCTTGAGAGTGGGGGCTGCCTTGTACTCTGTACAGCGCTTTGCACGGTGAGGCCGCAGTTCTGAACATGGCCAACTATACAGAACTGTAATGCAAATTATACTAATGTATGGAAGGGTTGCATGTCATTGCCCAGTAGTCTTTGTGGTGACAATGCTTTTTTTACATTTAATGCATGTTCCTGAATAGAAGGTAGATATTGTTAAGAACAATAACAATTATTTCCTCTGGGAGATGCAACTTTTTTAATCATCGCAATCATACTTTTAAAAAGCAAATACAAAAAATACAATCTTTGTGTTTCTCATAAAACTTAGAGATTATGTTTACATTTCATTTTTAAAATATTGCAATATAAATTTACCTGTTTAAAGTTAGGGAATGAAAACTGTATTTGCATAAGAATACTAAAAATATATTAGTGTAATGTTAATATACAAAGTGTAATATATTAAAGTCTAGCTTTTAGTTTTGCAGCATTGGATAAACACATAGCAACTACAAGTGTGCATCTGAGCTGCTATTTCATTTGTTGAAGTAATCCATATTTTTTATTTTGGCACTAAAAGAATTTTGAATATAAAAAGTGCTTATTACATACTCCTTTTCACTGCCACAGTTTAAATTTGTCATTTTTGCTTTTTACCAAGAAAGTGTTAGGAGCAGAATAAACTGCAAAATGTCACTGGTTGTGAAACTGAGTAGTTAGGATTCCTGTATATATGTCAGACCAAAAAGGGATCTGAATGGAATTTTGAAGAAGAAATTTTCCCTGTTTGAAGCATTATGTCAGTGGGAATATATCTCAAAATATTTCTGCAGTTACTCTTCAAAAGCTATAGCGAATAGTGAGTGCACTCTGCTGTCAGACAGGGGTATAGTGCCTCTGAGTCATTAACCCAGCTTGGGTCACCCATAAGATACTGCTGCCGATTCATCTTTCCATGCAGATATGCATAATCCTACTTTGCCTACTTAAAGCTGAGCGATAATTGTTGATCAAACTTAGTGCATATTTAGAGTATGTATTTGCGTATAACTTTTATGAGTGCTCCCTATGAGAAAGCCATATACATGGGCAAGAAAAACCTTTGCAAATATCACCAGCCAGGGAATAAATTGTAACCCATGGAATAAACTCACTTTGCCCTACACAAAAGGAATTCATGTTAAGGATGTTGGCCTTGAGACTGTAATTGACACAGTACTGGGATGACTGCAATTCTTATGCCAAAAGTGGGTTATACAGACTTTCCCAGTCAAGAGCTCAGACTAGATGATCACAGTGGTTCCTTCTAGCCTTATACTCTATGAAGTGGCCAAAAAATCTTGACATTACACCATCTTAATTTCCTGTTTATGCTTTGGATTTGTTCTGATGTAGATACATTACAGTCAGTTTCCAGGTATGTGCAGTTTTTAATCCCTCGTTCTGCCAATCTGTTTCCATTACCTTTAATTTTCCTTTTAACTTTATATTTTGTAGCTGCTTCCAGAACTCACAAATCCAGATGAGCTGCTTTCGTACCTGGATCCTCCCGACTTGCCAAGCAATAGCAATGATGACCTTCTCTCTCTCTTTGAGAACAACTGAAACCCTATGTATTTTCCCCACTCCCTCACTTGTCCGCACGTGGGTAGCTGCACAAAGAGGAATCTTCACACTCCCTTTCCACAAAAAAACCAACAAACTCAGACTCGATCGAATGGTGCACTCCCTGCTTTCTTCATCTCAGAACTGGTTTTGTCAGCTTCACTGACTCTGAAAGCAAGGCGAGGGGGAAAAAAGAAAGAAATGCAGTGATCTTGTAGACTGCCGCTACCTGTCATAACAAAGCATAGACAATAGTGCAGCTAATGGAAACCCCGTTCATTGTTAATCCTATAGGGAGAGAGTTCTATGATACACATAGTGTGAAGTATACTGGCAAGAACCGATCTTGGCAAGGAAACAAAAGGCAAAAGAATGGAACTGTCCTAATTGACTGGTCTCAGAATGTCCTTCCAACGTGTGTTCTTCCATTTTTTTGAAACCCTTCCCCTGCTTTCCCTCCTTCCCCCCTCAACTGCAGATTTGTGTTGGACAAATTGTATTGGCCACACACATAAAGGAAAACAAACAAACATCTAAATCACCAAAAAGCACAAATAATACAATAAAAATCAAAAGTCGGAAAGAAATGCATCAAAGGGAGACATCTGCATAACTAGTGTTTGTCTTCAGTAGAGGAGCCCTGAGAATCTCCAGGCTGCAGACAGTGTGTGTTTGTGTTTATAAAGCGTAGGAATCTGCGACACCTGTTTGCAAGGGATCCCTCTGCTTAGACACACAGACTCAGAAAAAAACCTTTAAATTTGTTTTGGTTTTTTTGGGGGGGGAGGGGATTTCCAATCACTACCATTTGTAACTGTGTCGTTATCCAATTGTTGACATGATTATTTTTATCCCATATATCCATACAAAGCAGAAAAAGAGCGGGGAGGAAGTGTAAAAAGTTTTCTATCTCCCAGAGCCTTCAGTGTGTTCAGTCTCTGTCATTAGATCCTCTGTACTGCACAATGCCTAGCAGGACAAGCTGGATGAAGGCAGGGAAGAGCTCCATGCCGGATGGATAGAGTAACATCACTCTTGGCATTTTTTTGTGTTTTTTTTTAAGAGCTTGAAAGGAGCATTGAAATTGGACAGACACCTTAGAGCTTCTCTTTTGTTTTGCTTTGTGTTTTGTTTACAAGACTGTTACACGTAATTAAGCCTTTTTCTGCCCTGTTTTTTTAACTCTTTAGCAGCCCAGGAGGTTTTATTTTTCAAGAAGGATGGGCATGGGGAGAATAAGTAATTGTTGGTAGGTTACTACTGCCCTCAACAGACCCTGCTGCCACAATCACTGTCTTGCCCTTGTGATCTGTGCTTCTCGTGTGGTTGCTTCTCCTGCATGAGCTTCCTACTGCTTCGGTGCCCATTTTTGTGCACTCGCTCTCGCGCTCTCATAAATTATGTACAGTAGCTGTGTAAAAAGTGCATGTGTGCCAACTTTGCCCTCGTGGTGCGACATTTCAGCTTTTGCCCACTGTACAGTTATTGCTTTCTTTATTACAAAAGCAAATTTGACCACCACATCCCAACAAATAGTCCCTTAGTTGTTCTGAACAATATGTTTTAAACTTAAAGTGCCAGATGGAATTTTGTTAGGATTTTTTTTTGTCTGTTTGAATATGTAATCCCTCCTCCCCCATTTCCCTTTTAGTTTGCAATGCTGTAAATGGCATGACACGTGCTTACAGTTCTGGATTTGCTTTCCTCACCAAAGTCAATATTTGTAAATTCTTTGCGTATTTTTTGTTAACATTTCCCACTACTGCTGTACATGCATCGTGATATATATATATGCTAGTCCGCAGCACCTTGCTGTAGATATTAAAGGAAATGGCGGTTTAGTTCTTTTATTTTCCAATAGGCGTATTGAATTTGTCAAACATTTTATGTAGAGGTGTTCCCACGCTTATATTTTTCCTGTTTTACGTTTTTTTAAAAGGCGCTGTTCATTATGCAAAATCAATTATTTTAAGAATTGCTATTGTAAATATCTTTGTGAATATTTTAGTATCGTCTTTGATAATATTCAACATTTTCATCATCTGGTTATCCTTTTGCTGGTGTTTTTAAATACCTTGTCTGGAAAAAAAAATGGGTCCTTTAAAAAAAAAAAACAAAGTAGGGTTCTTTAACAGAATGAGGGAGCATTTTTTTCTTTGATAAATTAGCCCAACTTTCATATCCATTTCTCAAATGAATTGATACATCAGGCAGTACCTGGGTAATCAGGTTCCAGCTCTGCCATGCAAAGTGAATAATAATTTCCTGGGGCAAAAAATAATCTTCATTGACTTGTGTGGGTGATTATGGGCTGGTTAGTGGCAGACATTTTGCCTACATCAGCAGAACCCCTAAAGCCAGCCCTGAAAACAAGTAAACATGCATTAAGGCAAGCAGCAAGTATATAAGATACAATATGTATATCACTCTTCTGTTCCTCCAGCCTTTGAGACTGGAGCTGTCTAACACATAAGTGTGTTGGTGGGTGGGGAGGGAAACATTACAGTATGTTTTATTCTGCTTAGAACTGTCTTTTTCTTCTCTAGACTTGACCACATGTAGAGGATCTCTGCAGAATGTTAAAGAGATCTTGGTATAATACATGGTGACGTGGTTGTGGTGTGGTGCCACTCTCACGCAATTAGTAGGAAAGACCATCCTTCAGTTACCAATGTGTTTTGTAGCCGGTTTTACTGTAGTAGTTTTCCCCCTGTATTTTTGCTGCATCATTTATGTAGGTGTTGAAGTCATTTGCATGGGCAGATAATGATAAACTGACTTTGTATTGCCTTTAGGTATTTGGGGGTTTTTAGTCATAGATCTTGGAATAAAGAACACTTCTCACTCTGAGTTGGAATTGGTTGCTCGGATTCTGTAATTGATTTTGTTAATGATTATTTAATTGCTCTACCCTATTGTTGCTCGAGCAGCTGGCTAAATTAGCCACCTGAAATGATTCATCTATTAAAATGAGTCTACGCTTTTCAAACCAGATACGTTAAGAATCAATCTATTGCTAATTGGTAGTCGTCTAACTGTATCATGTAGAGGTACCTGTTGGGAAACATAAACAGAAAATCCCACAGAGAATGGCAATGTGGTTGCGGTGGTTTTCTACTTCGTACATTAATAACAGAGAATTAAATGGATATTTTAAGCCTACAGAAACACTTGGTTCCTAAGAAAAAGTGACACTAGGATTTTTAGCCATCATCAAACTGTCAGAAATTTGAGACATTTTCAAGACTGTTCGTCAGCTGACGTCAGGTACTGTACAATAGATTCAATGTGAAAAAACTTCTAAATGAAAATACGGATAATTTTTAATCTGTTCACTGCCATAATGTTAAAATGTAGGGAAAGACCTACCAAATAGGATAATCACAGTTATTTTCCTTTAAAGGTTAATTATTATATCAAATTCCCAGTAGTGTTTTAATCTGCTTTTTGGTTTTTAAAAATTGTTTCCTTATGGAAGCTCATCTGGGAAAGAACCCACAACGATCTACAGTCTGCCAAGACATTATTATAGGACTGACAGATACACACCGATGTCTGCAGTGGAGACTCAAGGGACATCTGTACATATGTAAATGATGAATAGAGACATGTTAACAGAAATGTATTCATTTTCCTTGGAATGTGCATTGTTTTTATTTTGCAGGAAAAAAAAAAAAGCTTGAAGCGCCATCTTATGTGGAAAATGAATCCTGTTCGTTAGCGTTTGTGAAGTCTCAGCATTTGTTTCACTTTCACTTCTGTAATATACTCTGACCCTTTGTGGAAAGAATTTTTTGTTTGTTTTGTTTTTGTTTTACCTACATGTAATAATTAGCTTAAGTGTACTAGTCTATCACCTGTGTATTTTTAGGGTGCTACAGAAATAATGAAGAAAATAAGGGGATTTAAAAAAATTGTAACCAAATTCATACTTTGTACAATTTTTGATATCATGATCAGAGGAGAATTAAAAAAAAAAAGTACAATCTGAAGTAACATGCAAAAATGGCCATTGTCTTTGTTTGTACATTGTATGTACAGTACAATGCAATCATTTCATACTTTAAACTGGTCAGAAAAAATAATTGTGATTTTTAGTCTTGCAAAACTGTATGTAGTTAGATGATGTGACAACCTAATATTTATCTAATAAATATGTATTCAGATGAAACCTGTATATTAGGTGTTCATGTGGTTATTTTGTATTTAAAAATCAAATTATTTGACAATTGCTAGACACATATATTCTGTTGTAACACTGAAATATTCTCATTTGCTCATGTTAATTTTTTTCCTAAATAAATTTACAAAATTAAGGTTTGGCTAATTGGCAGCGGTTTTGTAAATTTGAAGTTTCTTTTTAAAACAAACAAACAAAACCCAGTTTGTATGTTAATTTAAAAGTAACTCTAATGTATGTGGGAGGAAAAGTGAGAACAGCGAGGGCCAGTATTTTCTGTGAAAATTTTTGAAAGAAATAAAATAGTCTTTTTTTCAAAATGTTCAATGGAATGTTTCTGTTTTTCAATGAAAAACCAAAAAAATATTCAGTTTGAGGTTTTTCAAACTAAAACTGGAAAATTTTGAAGGAAATGAAATTTTAATGGAAAATTTTTGTTTTAAATAAATGCTATTTGATTACAAAACTGATTTTTTTCCACTGGCTGTAGAAATTATGAACTTCAGTCCTTGTGTGGAAAAAACAGTATTTTCAGATTCCTATTTCATGACTGAGGATAAAAATCTCATGGAAAAACATTGAGTCAAAATGTTTTAGGCTCCTGAGTCACACACATTTTAAATATTCCATAACGTTTCATTTATCACCTGTTGTGAAATTATACATGTGGCACAGATACTAATGTACTCTTGACAATTGTACCAGAACAACAAGTGAGGAGTTATGTATCCAGAATTGCCACATGCGGTTGTCATCGAGGTATGTCGTAAAGCAGTGCATTGGCAAGCATGCTAACATTGCTAAAGACTAAAAGGTAATCCTTTTATAGCAAAAAGTGAAGCTAAGTACAGAGGAAGCAGAGACATCATGATATATCTGTTCTAGGATGGACTTTAATGTTAAAGAATTAGTTGGAATTTTAAAGTCTTGTTGCAAGACTAATGGAGCTGCCTTTATATAATAATAATTAATAAATACAAGGTAGGTTTCCCCAAGATTAATTGACTCTGCTCCGAACTAGTAACTAATTCTACTAGCCATTGTTAGCTCATACATTTCTGCTGTGATTTCGTGGGATCAAGAGCAGCTGCCTCAAAACTATTGTTATTGCTAGTTTAGTACAGACTGCCTGGTGCTGTACAAGACACAGTGGAAGAATTGCTTCAAAGAGCTTACAGTCTAATTAGTCACAGTGCAAAATGCACTGGGAGGCTCAGACGAAGATTCTGTCTTGAAGGGTTTTGTTTTGTTTAGATGTGTGGTTGATATTTTATGAAATACTTTATGGGTTAGCATTCGTGGGGCCACATGAGATTTGAGGAGGGGTCTGAGAGGAAAGAGAATGGGTGACTAATATGCTGGGGAAGGGTAGTATCAAAACGCATCCCATAAAGGATTTCATTATATTGTCTGGATATCTAGTAGAGCTGGTCAAAAATCAAACATTGTATGGGAAAATATCAATTTCATCCACATTTCATCCACATTGTCAATGGGAAATTATCAAAAGATTTCATTTTGACATTGTTTTGATTTATGTTGTAATACAATGTATAATATAATAAACAGGTGAAACAATCCCCTAAAACAAAATGTTTTGACCTTATCAACACAAAACCTTTCAATAAGGTCAAGATAAAATATTATCTTGGCAAAAAATTCCAAGATTTCAACTTTTTGTCCTGGTTTGGGATGAGACAATTTCATAATGTTGGAATTTCCCATAGGATAGAGATTCCATTTTTGGCCAGTTTTAATATATAGGGCAATATGTAGCAAAAGGTAGTGTAGTGTAGTCTAGTAGGTAGGGCACTCTACTGCAAGTCAGGAGTCCTGGGTTCTGTTTCTGGCTCTGCTACAGACGTGTGAGACTTTGGGCAAATAACTTCATTTTTGTGTGCTTCTGTTTCCCTTCCTACCTTTTCTCTGTCTTGTTTATTTAAATTGTAAACAAGATAAGTCCCTCAGAGCTGCCATAATCTGCAATTTTACAGCCCCACTCTGACAATCTTAATATAGTCAAAATATATTGGCACTTTTTATCTTAACGCATATGTTTCTGATAGTAGATACTAATCTAGCATGTGGTGTTGACAAGCATCCAGTTGTGATTTCGTCAGGTATCCTTATATAATCAAGTTGAGACTCGGTCAGTAGAGTTGTTGGATGAGACAGACAGGGAAAAAAACAGGTGCGTCAAGAAGTAGTATTGCAATAGATGGCACATTTCCATTTCAGCCAGTAGTGTAGTAATGTCCCAGTATGGTGCTGGGGGGCAATGTGGTGCTGGCTATGCCATCCTGTGGGATGGAAACTGAGTCTTCATGATCATTAAAGAGCTCTTTGTCCTTCTGTAAGAGTCCTGGGCCACTTCCATTTTGATTAACTGCATTCTGCCTCCTGTCTCCCAAATTCCCTCTTGCTTCAACTGGATAAGGCAATATTCATATCCTGTTCCAGAATTAGTGTGGCTGGTTCTATCATAATGGTAGCTGCTTCTTGCGTCAAAGGTGGTATTTTACAGATAGGTAAAGTGAATGGATTCCTATAGATGTAGAGTTTTTAATTCAATAATGCTGGGATTCCCAAACGTTTTCACAGAATGGGGCCTCATCTTAATAGGGATCATCTCATGGACCTTCTCATTCACAATTGTGCAGACCTCTTCTCAGGGCCGGCTCCAGGCACCAGGCACCCAAGCTGGTGCTTGGGGCGGTACCTGGAGGGGGGCGGCGCGGCGTTCCGGCCGCCGGGGAGAGCGGGGCCACAGCCGGGCTGGCCGCCCTCCCCCCGCGCCCTCCCCCCGGCCGCCGGGGGGAGAGTGGCGAGCCCCTGCTGGGGCTCGCCGCCCTGCGCTCTGGCCACCGAGGGGAGAGCCGAGCCCCCGCTGGGGCTCGCCGCCCTCCCCTCCGGCGCCCTCCCGCCCGGGGGGGGGCGGCCGGAGGCTTTTTTGCCTAGGGCGGCAAAAAAGCCAGAGCCGGCCCTGCCTCTTCTCCTCCCACAAGTGATCCTGGAACTCATTGATTTTTAATGGGAGGTAGGTATTAATGGGTATTTGTAAATCCCACTGGGCACCTATCTGCATCTTTAGGCAATGAAGAACTTTTTTAAAAACTGGCCCATTGTGACCAAACAGCTTATTGTGGACCACAGGAATTGCTTTATAGACCACATGTGTTCCATTGACCACTATTTGGGAAGCACTCCTGCAAGGCATTCTATAAAATGATACATAGTGCAGGTCGAGTAATGAATTCCAGGCATACAACGTCATTCAGTACACTTGAAACCAAACTGCCTAATCATGGTAATAAGAAGCATGAGTAGGAGGATGAGGTTTTTCTCGTATGGCTTTTTGCAGGTAATTAATATGAGATGTGGGGAACTCCATTCTTTCTCGACAGTGTGTGACAGAGAGAAGGTTTGTGTTGCGAGACAAGTCACTGCATGTTTGTAAGAGGAAGTCGAGGAATAGACCTATTAATCAGAGCAAATATTTATTAGTGTTTCTTTCAATCTATAAACACGTGTGTCCCTTTTCATGCGCTGGGGGCTCTTACATAGTTTAATTTCACAATCTAGTAATGTGATGGACAACTATTTCACCCTCTTTTCCCATGCCAAACCTACTAATGAACAAAATACACACCAGCTAATAAAAGCTCTAGCTAGCTGACATAAATACCACACCCACTTTCAGCCCATCCTCCTCAAACCATTGGGAGAAAAATGACCCTTTTGGTATGCCCCGCAGGGTGACAGTTCCAGGCTCTGTCAGATTAAGGATGAAGAAGGGGTAATTGCAAAGCTGAAAACCTTTTAACGGTAATGTCCTGACAACAGCCAACTCTCTTTAAAACCTGACATGACCTTGATACAGCGTCTGAGGTCCCAAGCCATTGGTTAAAACCAACAAGTTGGAAACCTACTTATCAGCAGTGCAGACCTTAAGTCACAGGGGTAATGTGCTTCTCATGTGAAATGGTGCTTGATAAACAGATCTCTGCAGTCTGCATTAGGGTTCTTTTCTGTGGAGTCTCAAATGTGTAGGCCAAGGTAGGGCACATCACAGCAAAAGGCATGGATAATTGGGGCTAGATCCATGTTAGAGATAAATGGTCACACTTATCACCACCTAGAGGTGGAAGAACGTGCTCTTGAACACAGCTGCTACTGGGAATGACCCAAGATCTATTAATATACCTAACATGCATTTGCATTATAAAAGAGCAGATGGACTCGCTGTATTAGGAGTGCCAGTATAGCTCAATATTGATAAGTGAAAAGTAATGTACACTGGGGGGGGGGGGGGAAATACCCCAACTCTACACCTACAAAAAACTCTAAATTAGCTATTACCACCCAAGAAAGATGTGAAGCCTGTTATATCAATATCCTCATTTAATACCAGGCACTCAAATTCACTCATCTTAGTATTTAAACTTCTAGCATTTAAGAACTTACAAAATTTGTCATTTTAGCTGTCTGCCTTCGAGTGATGTAACTGAGACTCTTTTTCATTTGACTTTTTCTCTTCAGTTCCTACCTGTATTTTATCAAGTTCTATTTTCTCCTCTTTACTATGATATAGAGTATCCCCTTTAATAGATCATCCCCTAGGGGATGTCTTTGTTTGAACTGTTGGCATTCCCCCAGCCCTTAGTTTAAAAACTCCTCTATGAACTTTTTAATTTGACATGCCAGCAATCGGGCTCCTTTTTGGTTTAGGTGGAGCCCATCCTTCCTCTATAGGCTCCTCCTTTCCCAAAAGGTTTTCCAGGTCCTAATAAACCTAAATTCCTCTTCCCAACATCATAGTCTCATCCACACACTAAGACCTTGTCTAACTGGACATGGTAGCATTTCGGAGAATGCTACCATGAAGGTCCTGAACTTTAATCTTTTACCTAACAGCCTAAATTTGGCCTCCAGAACCTCTCTCCTACCTTTCCCTATGTCACTGGTACCTACAAGTACCACAACCATTAGTTCCTCCCCAGCACTGCACATAAGTCTATCTAGATGTCTTGAGACATCTATCATATAGCTGACAGAGGTCTATACATTCGTGCATGGTGTGGAAAAAATTCACAGAAAAGTATTATTTATCTTTCCACACAGTACAAATTCCAGCAGTCACCCAATGAAATTAATAGGCAGCAGGTTTAACACAAACAAGAGGAGGTACTTTTTCATACAACACACAACTAAACTATTGAACTCATTGCCATGGGATGTTGTGATGGTCAAAAGCATAACAGGGTACAGAAAAGAGCTGGGTACGTTCATGGAGGATAGCTCTATCAATGGCTATTAGCCAAGATGGTTAGGGACGCAACCTCATTCTCGGGATGACCCTAATCCTCTAACCACAGAAGCCGGAAGTGGAAGACAGGGATGGATCACTCCATAATTGCCATGTTCTGTTCACACCTGAAGCTCTGGTATAGGCCACTGTTGGAAATGCTATACTGGGCAAGACTGACCATGGTCTAACCCAATATGGCAGTTCTTGTTTTCTTAACTTCGATATTTGTGCATGCTTCATCCAACCCACCAACATTTCTTTAGGCTTAGCTGTACCAAGTTGCAGCCACCTAGCTCTTGTCAAAGCCTCAAATTCATCTAGATATTGAGTTTGGGTCAGAGAGAGCCTTCAGGAACTGAATCAAAAACTAAAAGAAAAAAATCCAGTTCAATTTGAACCAAAGACATCTTTTAAAAAAAAAGGTGAAGAACTAAAAAAGAAATTCATTTCAAATTGACCAAAATATTTCAGGTTGATACAAAAAAAATTTTTTTTCTTTGTTTGTTTTGAGTCAGCCCATCTATTTGTCAAAAAATTTTCACTCAGCGCTACTCATTCTGGCTCTGGATTCCATACCAGAAAATCCTTTCTACTTGCTCAGTCATTGCCAAGAATGCATGGCCTTTCAGTTGAGAGCATGTCTTCTCTGCAATTGGATCTTTAGAAAAGAAAGTAGATGATGTAGTGGTATAGCCAGCTATACTCATCTACTACCTCATAGGACAACAGCCTCAGTGGATGCGTCACTTTAAATGAGGGAGATAAGTAGAGTTTCTTAGCCAAACCCATTGTTTAGAAGTTAACTAAAATGCTGTCATCTACTTTTCTCCTAGCCAAACATCTCAGTAGATTTAGTTCTTAGTCTGAATCTAAGTCTGGATCTAGATTTGCTATTCTTCAAGGTTCCAGTGAGGTTCATATACACTTGTTCCAGTTTGGATCCATCTCTAATTTTAGCGCTAAATTCTAAGTATGTGGTAGTGGGTCTCCCTGCTAGTCTTGGCTTCTGAACTGAGAAAGATTCATCGCAAGTCAATTATAGATTTTTTTTAAATTTTTTGTATGCAATATTGTGTGTTTTAATCTTGCAAAGCATACAGAATTTATGATGGGTAGTCTTAATTAATTAATTAAATTTCGCACCAGAATTTTGTCATCAGATTTCCAAGGTTTGCATCATTGTCTTTGCTAAAATTATACTACACTAAGTAACATCAGGTTCAAGGTCTTCGTTCAGACATGCAATTATTGTACCTATCTTCTTACTCAGCAGAGAGCTATGGAGCAGGTTTTGTCAGTTTTAGTAGCCCTATTTCTTTCTCAACAAGGCTAAACGTGAAACTACAGTAATCCTTTATTTTAACTTTAAAAAATAGCTATCGAATCACCATGTTATAAACAGAACTTTGTGTGGCTCCATTGTATGGCAAGGATGTTGTGCATTTTCTCAGCTGTTGTCGTAACAATTATGTTCATAGCATGTTTAAGCATATTACAGGATTATTTGTTACAGTACCACTGATAGACCCCATCTGAAGCTGGAAGGCCATTGTATTATGCACTGTAGGGTGAAACCCCAATTCCTTTAAAATCAATGGCAAAACTCCCCTTGACTTCAATAAGGTAAGGCATTCACCCATAGTGTGTGGCAGTCCCTAACCCAAAATGTATAAATTCTACCTAAACTAGAGAGACAAAGTATGCGAGAGGAAACTTGGGCAAAGAGAGATTAAGTGAATTGCCCCAGATCACACAACAGGTCCGTATGCAGTGCAGTGGTAGCCATGTCGGTCCCACGATATTGAGAGATCAGGAGAGAGCGGCAATAGCTTTTATTGGACCAAATTTTGTTGGTGAGTGAGACAAGATTTTGAGCTTGTCAGTGGCAGAGTCAGGAATACAATCCAGATCTCCTTCCTTATCGGTCCAGTGCCCTGTCTACTGGACTATGCTGCCACGTCTAAGACCCTGGAGACTAGAACTCCTGAGTTCTCATCCTGGCTCCTGCATTTACCCCCTCTGTGGCTTTGAGCAAGTCACTTAATCTGTCTGCCATCTGTAAAATGTGGGTACCATTTACTGACCTACCTCACATGGGTAAAAAGCCTGGAATTTGAAAAGCACTGTATAAATACTAAATACTGATATAACCATATGAAAAAACTGGAAACCCCCACACACACCTCGAGTGCAACATACATTGATTTCTTTTCCTTGTGGGATTTTTTTTTAATATGTCTTATCCAGGGTCCATTTATGAGCCCTCTCTGTAAGGGCTTTCCTGTTGGTTTCTTATGTTGTTTACTTGTATAATTTTGTCTTGCCTTTTGGGGGACAGAGGCTTGTAACTAACTAAAAACTCTGGGACAAGGCTTGTTAAATGGATGGCTATTGTGTTTTGTTTTGTTTTATTGTGCTGGAAAATGTCTCTTTTTTCTGAAAGTAGTTTGTCATTTGTTCAATACACTTTGCCTCTTTTCTCAAGGGCACACACTTTTCTGGCTATGCCGCAGAGGGGGAAATATCAAATCAGGAGGAGGCAGACTTTAAAAGGGGAACTGAATTTTTAAGTAACTTTAAAATAACTTTAAGATCCCATCTCATAAGCAGAATGTGTGTAAATATAGTGTAGGCTAGTGAGTAGAGCAGGAAGCAGGAATCTGGGACTCCTCCTAGGTTCTAATAACCACCCTGCCAAAGACACTTTCTGTGATCTGGGGCAAATCTCTTAAGGCCAAATGTGTCTGACCTTGTGCAAGTAAGGCTCCTTCCACCCTCTTACCTCCCACCTTGTGCCCATGTGCCGGGACTAGACACGATCCCAATGAATAGATGTAATTTCTAGTGCTTATATAAAGTTCCTTTATAACTCTGCCAACTTACCTGTCCTGACTTGTAACCGAGCCTTCTCATTCCACTTTTTATCACTGCAGGTGCAGAGGGCACCAGTTGTGCTGATTTTCTAGCCAAATCCTGTGGAGTTTCAGTGATGTGGCCAAATGTCTTCAAGCAACAAGGCTTGACACCATCACCAAACTCATTTCACTTCTGAGTGAGCTCAGCTAGCTTTAGACCTCATTGTCTAGTGACCTAAGATAATCTTTTGACAGTGAGTTTCCAGCGGAATTTTTCACATTTGAAATCTTTACTGGAGAGTGAACTCGTTGGAACTAGCTCATCAGTTCATATTATTTTGAACTCTGCCTGCTGCACAACAATAAACATCATAATCCCAAGTGACTGGACAGTTGTATTGTTTTAATACATCTGGAAAAATAACAATGCACGAGAAACTTCCAAATCTGAGCAAACAGTCACTAAGGAAGGAGGCATGTTCTTATGGTTAAAACACAGGCCTGGGAATGAGACCTGCATTCTCTTCCCTGCTGTGCTACAGACTTTCCTGTGTACTTTTGGGCAAGTCAGTTAATGTGTCTCTGTTTCTGTTCCCATGTATAAAATGGGGATCATACTTCCTTTCTCCCACCTTTCGTCTTTCTTGTCTGTTTAGATCAGAAGTTCTTTAGGGCAGGAACTGTCTCTTATTCTGTGTGAGTACAGTGTCTAACACAATAGGGCCCCAATCCGGGTGCTGCAGTGATACAAGTAATATAACAGCAATAAGAGCTTCATTTCTTTTGTGATCACCAGCAAGTATTATCAATCAGATGAAATAAAAGCAGGGATGAGAGAGAACAAAACTAAAAGGGTCAGATAATACACGCCTGCTCCAGCTACTGTGAAAAGCACCTTCTGCCTAGTTGCTAATTATCGTTAGAGACTCAGGGTATGTCTACACTATGAAATTAGGTCTATTTTATAGAAGTCGATTTTTAGAAATCAATTTTGTACAGTCTATTGCATATGTCCCCACTAAGCGCATTAAGTCGGCGGAGTGTATCCTCACTACTGTGGCTAGCATCGACTTATGGAGTGGTGCACTGTGGGTAGCTATCCCACAGTTCCCGCAGTCTTCGCTGCCCATTGGAATTCTGGGTTAAGCTCCCAATGCCTGATGGGGCAAAAACATTGTCGCGAGTGGTTTCGGGTACATGTCGTCAGTCGCCCCTCCCTCTGTGAAAGCGACGGCAGACAATCGTTTCGCACCTTTTTTCCTGGGTTACTCATGCAGACGCCATACCATGGCAAGCATGGAGCCCTCTCAGCTCACCGTCACCGCTGCTGTTGTGAGCATTGTAAACACCTTGCACATTATCCTTGAGTATATGGAGAACCGGGCTAAGAGACGCCAGCACAAGGAGGATTTTGATGAGGACATGGACACAGATGTTCCTGAAAGCACGGGCTGTGGCAATTGGGACATCATGGCGGCAGTGGGGCTGGTTGATACAGTGGAACACCGATTCTGGGCCAGGCAAACAAGCACAGACTGGTGGAACTGCATAGTGTTGCAGGTATGGGATGATTCACAGTGGCTGCAAAACTTTTGCATGTGTAAGGCCACTTTCCTGGAACTCTGTGAGTTGCTTTCCCCCACCCTGAAGTGAAGGAATACCAAGATGAGAGCTTCCCTGACAGTTGAGAAGCGAGTGGCGATAGCCCTGTGGAAGCTTGCAACGCCTGACTGTTACCGGTCAGTCAGGAATCAATTTGGAGTGGGCAAGTCTACTGTGGGGGCTGCTGTGATCCAAGTAGCCAATGACATTCTGTTATCAAGGGTAGTGACTCTGGGAAATGTGCAGGTCATACTGGATGGCTTTGCTGCAATGGGGTTCCCTAACTGTGGTGGGGCGATAGGCGGAACGCATATCCCCATCTTGGCACTGGACCACCTTGCCAACCAGTACGTGAACCGCAAGGAGTACTTCTCAATGGTGCTGCAAGCACTGGTGGATCACAAGGGATGTTTCACCGACATCAATGTGATGGCCGGGAAAGGTGCATGACGCTCGCATATTTAGGAACTCCAGGCTGTTCGAGCAGCTGCAAGAAGGGACTTACTTCCCAGACCAGAAAATTACCATTGGCGATGTTGAAATGCCAATAGTTATCCTTGGGGACCCAGCCTACCCCTTGCTCCCATGGCTCATGAAGCCACACACAGGCAGCCTGGACAGTAGTAAGGAGCAGTTCAACTATAGGCTGCTGAGCAAGTGCAGAATGGTGGTAGAATGTGCCTTTGGACGTTTAAAATCTCGCTAGCGCTGTTGGTCAGACCTCAGCACAACCAACATTCCCATTGTTATTGCTGCTTGCTGTGTGCTCCATAGTATCTGAGAGAGTAAGGGGGAGACGTTTATGGCAGGCTGGGAGGTTGATGCAAATCACCTGGCATCCAATTTTGAGCAGCCAGACACGAGGGCGATTAGAAGAGCACAGCAAGGCATGCTGCGCATCAGAGAGGCTTTGAAAACCAGTTTCATGACTGGCCAGGCTTCAGTGTGACAGTTGTGTGTGTTTCTCCTTGATGCAAACCCGCCCCCTTTGTTGATTTTAATTCCCTCTAAGCCAGCCACCCTCCCCACCTTTGAAATAAAGTAACTATTGTTTTGAAACCATGCATTCTTTCTTTAGTAATTAAAAAAAATGAGATAACGGACAAGATAGCCCGGGTGGGGTGGAGGAGGAGGGAAGGACAAGGCCACATTGTTTATTGTAGCCACACTAAAAATCAAACTGTTTGAATGACAGCCTTCTGTTGCTTGGGCCATCCTCTGGAGTGGAGTGGCTGGGTGCCCGGAGCCTCCTCCCCCGCGTTCTTAGGCGTCTGGATGAGGCGGATATGGACCTTGGGGAGGAGGGCATGCGGTTATACAGTGGATGCAGCGGGGGTCTGTGCTCTTGTTGGCTTTCCTGAAGCTCCAATAGACGCTTCATCATGTCTGTTTGCTCCTCGATTAGCCTCAGCATTGCGTCCTGCCTCCGCTCTTTGTGCTCACTTAATTCTTTCCTGGCCTCTGCCACTGAATGCCTCCATGCATTAAGCTGTGCCCTATCAGTGCAGGAGGACTGCATGAGCTAGGAAAACATGTCATCGCGAGTGCGTTTTTTTTGCCTTCTAATCTGCGATAACCTCAGGAACGGAGATGATAGGGGGAGCATAGAAACATTTGCACCGGGGGGGAGATAAAAAGGGAGAGTAAAATTTAAGATGATACAGTTCTGAGAACAAAAGGGAGACTCTTTCACAGTGAATCAAGCAATTCACAGTAGACAGCACATGTGCTTTAGGTACAAGGTCACATTTTGCCTTTTATATTGAGCGCCTGCCGATAAGGTGACACATCACACACGGCTGGGCAACAGAATTCGGTTTCCATGCAGCCATGGTAAGCCTTTTGGTACGCGGGGTTGGCTTCTTACGCCTTCATAACATGTGGGCATGTTTTCAAACTGCAGTGTCTTCCTTTCCCAGAGCAAGCAATGGGTTGGGTTTCACATTTAAAAGGAGGAGCTGTGGTTTTTGGTTGGATGTGCAGCACACACCTACCCCCACCCCACCACGTGGCTATTCTCTGGGATGATCCATTTTAGCCAAGCGCAAACAGCCAGCATGAACGGGGTCCTTTTACTGTTCCCTTACAAAAATTCCCTTATTTCAACCAGGTGGGCATGAATGATATCACTCTATTAAGGCTAACACAGAAAGATATAGGCTGAATGTTGCTTGAATGCGACCAAAACACAGGACCATTCGCTGCCATGGTTTGTGCTGCAATGATTCCAGAATACTTGCTACTGGCTTGGCGTGGTAAAGTGTCCTACCGTGGAGGACAAAATAAGGCAGCCCTCCCCAGAAACCTTCTGCAAAGGCTTTCAGAGTACCTCCAGGAGAGCTTCATGGAGATGTCCCTGGAGGATTCCTGCTCCATCCCCAGACATGTGAGCAGACCTTTCCAGTAGCTGTACTGGCCGCGAATGCATCCCAGTTCTTCAGGGCAAATCAAACATTAAACACTACTGCTTTTAAACCCTGTACTGTAGTTACAAATGTGCACTTACCAGAGGTGCCTTCTCCGGCTTCAGGGTCGGGGATCCCGCCTTGGGAGGGTATTGGCTCCAGGGTGATGAAAAGGTCCTGGCTGCCGGGAAGAACGGATTCACCGCTTGCCTGCTGCACATTCTCCTCCTCCTCTTCCTCTTCCTCATCCGCAAAATCCTCCTCCATTGCGTTAGACTCTCCCCTTGCAGGTGTCCACGGACAGTGGTGGGATAGTGGTAGGGTCCCCCCCTAGAATGCCATGCAGCTGATCATAGAAGCAGCATGTATGGGGCTCTGACCCAGAGCAACCTTTTGCCTCCTTTGTCTTTTAGTAGTCTTGCCTGAGCTGCTTAACTTTCACACGGCACTGCTGTGTGTCCCTGTTGTAGCCTCTGTCCAACATGCCTTGTGAGATTTTGGCAAATATATTTGCATTTCTTCTTTTCGATCGGAGTTCGACCTGCACAGATGCATCTCCCCATACAGCAATCAGATCCAGTGTCTCCCTTTCAGTCCATGCTGGAGCTCGTTTGTGATTCTGGGGGGACTGCATGGTCACCGGTGCTGCTGAGTTCGCTACGTTGACCAAACAGGAAATGAAATTCAAAAGTTCCCGGGGCTTTTCCTGTGTACCTGGCTAGTGCATCGGAGTTCAAAGTGCTGTCCAGAGCGGTAACAATGGAGCACTCTGGGATAGCTCCCGGAGGCCAATACCGTCAAATTGCATCCACACTACCCCAAATTCGACCCAGCAAGGTCAATTTTAGTGCTACTCCCCTCGTCGGGGAGGAGTAGAGAAGTCAATTTTAAGAGCCCTTTAGGTCGACGGAATGGTGTTGGTTGTGTGGACGCAGTCATTTTTAAATCAACCTAACGTGGCTAAATTCGACCTAACCCCGTAGTGCAGCCCAGGCATCAAGTGGATAGTTTGCCTTGTCCCATACATGGTAAAAGCCTTGGCACTTTCTCAGAGCTGTGAGAAGCATGTCACATTTGCTCATCCACCCAACCCCTTTTATAATTCCTCCAACTTTGAAGTAAAGATGTCAACCTTACAGTAGGCTCACCTCGGCCAGCTGTTCAGGAGCCTTCTCCTTTCCTTTGATCTGCTGATGTTAAGGGACGCAGCTTTTTCGGGTGTCCTTTCCAAATATCCAACTGTCTACTCTCCGTCTCTTCCTTGCACTGAAATCAAATGGTCATTAATAATTCTTCATTAGCTGTATGGTTTGCATAACTGGTAATTAAAGGATACATGGTAGGAGGGAAAAAAAGTCCTGCTCCATTTTATGTTGTGTGACACCAGAATGATTGTAAAAAGCAACAGAGGGTCCTGTGGCACCTTTAAGACTAACAGAAGTATTGGGAGCATAAGCTTTCGTGGGTAAGAACCTCACTTCTTCAGATGCAGTATGATTGTGTTATTAAAGGCATGTCAAGGGTCCCAAGAGCTTTGGCTGAGTGCCTTTTGGTGTGGAGTTCCTTTTAGACTGAAATGCAACTAAATGAAATCCAAATATCCATTTCCTTTTAGGTGATAAATGACATTTCAAGCTCATACCCCTTCCAAGCCCTTCTCTACCACCCTCTTGCCCCTGTGAACTCTGGGCTATGTCATTTATTCTTTATATATAGTAGTACCTAAATGCCCTGTAACAGCATGGTTTGTCCGCATTAAGAGAGAGTGGAACTCAGAGCCAGTCAAACCCTGTTTCATGACATGGCCCCTTTAAGGAAACAGGTGTTCAAGGGAGCAGCAGACAAACTGGGGACTAGGGGACAGGTGTTAATCAGGGAGCTGCTTCTTGAACATGATAAGCCCAGAGGTTAACTGATGCCAGGAAGAGGAGAGAGAGGACAGATAACCTGAAGAATGCTGAGTTGGGAACACTGAATCAGCTAGGCTCCCTGGGGTGGGAATGAAAGGGATGGGGAAGCCTCCCTGAACTGTAGCACAGCCCTACAAGGAGGGGTGTGAGGCCCCTGAACTAAGGGAAAGAAGTGTGTTAGACAAAGGGTGCCCCCCCAGGGAGTGGGGCTGGAACCCAGATCCTGGTGAGCTGGGAAAGCCTGCATAGCCCCATCAAGAAGAGGGTTCTGGACTTCCTTAATCCGGGGGAAGGAATTGTGAACCTAGGGACCAGGGCATGAGGATGCCAGCAGGAAAGCCTCTTCAGAGAGGCCTGGGACTGGGAGAGCTTCCTTGTTCAGAGGAACTGTATGGGTACTGTGCACCTGAAGCCTTGGAACAAGAGTGAACATGAAGCCCCAAGAGGGAAGGGTTTGGGTCTGAGAGGCCAAAGGGGGACTGTATTTTTATAATTAGATCCCTAGAAAAGGAATGTACTTTGGGGCACAAGTAAGTTATTGCGAGAACTAGGAGGGACCTGAGCCATGTCATTCCATGAGGGGGCACACAGCGGATGGTGCCCTGCCATAGGCCCCAGCCAAAATCAGGGCCCCATTGTGCTAGACCCTGTACTGCTGCTCTTTAAGAGACATTAAGATGCTCATTAAGCCCTGGGGAGCTTACAATTTAAACGGGCAAAGGGCGGGAGTGGAAAGGAGTGAAGTGATGTGACTGCACAGCAGGTCAGTGCAGAGGTGGGAAGAGAACCTAGCTCTCACTTCCCAGTCCACTGCCTTATTGATAGACATTGTCTCTCCTCTATCCTGTCCATATTCATTCAAGAGCCCAGCTAACACAGTGAGGCACAATGGAGTGCGATTAGAATAAAACAAAACAAAAAGGAATTTATATTTATGAATAAACACGTTAGGATAATAGAGGTCAGACCACCTTTCCTATATGGATGAGTGAGCCAATTAGCTTGGTGTAGTACATATCTATGTTATCTTTTAGAGGTTAGTATAATAGTCTTTATAATAGTCTTCCTATTAAATATAGATGAGCCAAGAACAAGAATTAATTTGGTAAATACTGAGTTGGCTATATTGTTACATACACAAAATGTTCTAATTTTGCTTAGGAACATGGTAGCAATTATTCCAGCAATTAGTGTAAAATCAGCTATCTGGCATATTTAATTAGCTGGTTTCTTGCAGTAACAGCATTTGTTTGCTGTTTAAATATATGAAAACATAGTGTTTTGCTTTAAGGAACATATACAGAAATGTTCTCCAAATATTTTCCTTCAAAAGTACTGTATGGTATGTTTAAATACTCTGTAACATACACATTGCTGTTAACTATGAAAGATTTTTCATCTTCTGGATATACATTTACAAAGGGATATGCCGTGGGAAGTCATTTTTAGTTCCTAAGCACAATATTTCTTACAGACTTCCCTTTCATTCCCCAAAGGATCAGGCATTTTAACAACTGTTGAATCTCTCCATCTGACTGTATCTGAAGTGTAACAGATTGTATTTTGGATCGTGGCAGGTTCACGTTATAAGATGATGGGTATATGTAGTGGTTGGGGAGCGAGGGTATGTGTATATATTTTGAATAGCTGACTGCCTTTAGGGAACCCTGCAGGGCTGTGACAGGCAGCGTGGCTAGCGGTAGAGTTTATTGGTCTGCATCAGATTTTTTGAGCCAAACTAATAGTTAGATAAGTGTAATTTCTGACTATCTGCATAGCTGCTTCCTGTTGAGGGAAAGAGAATGAGAGTTACAGTGTAAGGTTAGTTTAGGAGAAAACACCCAATTAACATACCGGCAAAAGGCACAGCTAGAGAAGAACCATATTGTAAGGGGGAAAGGAATGTTTAAGGTGTGGCCCATGCTTTAAATAGACTATGCAGAAATAGTGCCTTCTCACTCAACAGCTCTTCTCCCAGTGTCCATTTAGGGGCAGGTCTGCTCCCCCTGTGCATTCAAAACCAGATTTATCCCCTTGGGTGACAGCGAAGTTTTTAGTACTGCAGAGCCAACACAATTGGGAGAGACTGAGATTAATTCCTTTCTGGGCAATGTGATATGGAAAACATGGAGATGTTAAATACGAAACCCCGAGATGCCATTTGGGCAGGGTATCTTTTCAGAGTCCTATTTGTGAACGGACTGGCTTACCTGGGCTAGTTTGAATCTAGCTAGTGTGGGTAACAATAGCCACAAAGACAGCGCAACACGGACTCCAGAACGGGTAGTACAAGCCTGGCACAGCCAATGGGTACGTGCTTAGCCCACTAGCCTGCTCTGAAGCCCACTCTGCTCTGTCTTTGCTCACAGTGTTACACATGCAAGCTGAATTCAAGCAAGCTTGGGTAGGCCAGCCCGGGCACATCTTTTGCTGTGTAGACCTACCCTAAGGAAAAAATGGCCTAATACATTATTCAGGTTTGGGGTAAGGAGAAGTTCTGCTTTGGTGAAGCTTGGGAGCTTTGCTATGCTAAAGCTTTGTGAAAGACTGGGCTGCAGACCCAGTTATGTTGGAGGACAGATGAAAAATCAGTACCTACTTGAAGTGCTTCCAACCCCTCAAATCTCCCCACCCCAGCTCTGTAGAGTGAATTCTCCAGTCCTATGCAGGCAACAGATTTCCCTGACTGTTAAAATATAGTAATGTAGCAAGCTGCTGTGTGTTCAGGGAAGGCTACATTGGCAAAGACCTGCAAGTAACTGCTACATCACTGTCTGGTGAAGTGCTGTTGTGCTCATGTGGGTCACTGCACTGAAGATGTAACCTTACGCACTGCACCCTAAGTAAGCTATGGCGAGATTATATTTTTAAATTAAATATTTTTAATTAAGGCAAAAGTCTGTAGTCCCACAACAGTATGAGCTTGTTTGTACCATGTAACATATCATAAGAACGGCCATACTGGATCACACCAATGGTCCATCTAGCCCAGTAGCCTGTCTTCCAACTGTGGCCAATGCTTCAGAGGGAATGAACAGAACAGGTAAACATCAAGTGATCCATCCCATTGCCCATTCCCAGCTTCTGGCAAACATCAAAATATTTGTCATTATTTGAAGAATGGACTGATCTGAGAAGTTTTTCTGTCTTCTTTTTTATGAAGTTATGCAACTAAGATGCTTAGCCCCTAATTATAAAATGTTTTTGATGTTTAAAATGCTCTGGTAGACTTCATGAACAATACCCAATCACTCCAGCAGCTCATGGACACTTAGATTACCCAAGGAAAAAAACCTATTCAGATATATTTCTGTTCTGGAAAAACGATGTAATGGGTTTTTCCCAACTACTGATGGATTACATAGTAGCAAAGAGAGACAAAAACAAGTCCGTGGAGCATGAGACATTTGCAGAGATTATTCCATTTGACTTCCAGTATGGTCACGTGAATTGTATAAATGTAGCAGAAGACGGATAAAAATCATGCTCTGTCTAGCTGATAGTCAAGGAGTAGTATACTGGACTGCCAGACCCTTTGGTGGTGTACGGCATGATGTGGCCGTCAAGCAATTTCTGAACAAGGACTGTGAGAAGCATTTACATCTTTGCATGAAAGATAAACCTCTGACCAAGTATTACCAGACTGCACATTTTAAGCCAGCTGTAACAGCTATGACATAACAAATGTGCAGAATGCAGCCTTCAGTACCAGATCTCCACAAAGAAGCTACCACAAAGTGCATTGCTGCAGATGAAACTCCTAAACAAGAAACTGTAAACACTGTGACTGAAAGAATGACAAATACTTTTAGCATTGAACCTGAAACAATCCCAGACAACAGACTGCCACTTGTGGACTCTGCATCGTCTACTGTGACCACACCTGAAATTGCAGAAAGTTTGTGCATGATAAGAGAGAATGGCACACAAGAAATGAAGTAGTTTTTAACCAGCAGGCCGCAAAGGGGTGAGGGAGACGTCTTTGATTCCTTAAAAAGGCATAATCTCAAATCATTTGAAAATCTCAACAAAACAATCAAACAAAAGTAGAAGCAGATAGCACAAGGAATAACTACTGATCGCCAGCTATTCAGCAAGCTGAGAGTTATTTCCCAGTCCTGAGATGTTGACAGCCAAGGTCTGATAAAATATAAGTTGGCATCTTTCCCTCTTCAACTTGAATGGATCTCTAAGAAAGACTCAAAAAAGCAACACCGTCTTAGCAGGAGAAAAATCTGTCAATGTTTGAGCTACCACCATCCTCTGAGCCAACATTAGCTATTATTGACCTCATGATCTTCTGCAGATGATGTGCACTAAGAGTGTAATATGTAAAACTTTTGGGGAGCTGTCCGATCAGCTGCTGACCATTATCCTTGGACTAAAATGTCAATACACTGCTGTTGGGTGGTGACAATCATGCCAATGAAGAATCAATCAAATCTGGTGAGAGAGCCCGCATTGTCGAAATGCAAGACGTTCAGAACCCCACTTTGTTTTCCGTCATATCAAAGCAACACTTGAAGGTATCAAATTCAAAGAATAAACCAAACATTGCAAACTTTCTCCTCAGTGACTGGGTCATGGAGTGTGAATGGAGGTTGTCACCTCATCGTGAAGTATACCTTGCTGTTGGGTTTTGCGACATTACATGAGCAGTGAAAATAGTGCCTGGCAACCATTCTGCAATAGCAGAACTCGAGGCAGTTCACAGGGAAGCAGATTCATGCCTGCTTTTGCATGTTCACGCAAAGCAAACTGTCAGAGTTAACAGGGTGCTAATGTGGAGATTGGACTCAGATGTTGCATCTATGTACCCAAGATATTGCTCTGTTTCTGGAGTACATATCTATTCAGAAGAGGTTTTGGCCAAAAGAAGAGATTCATTCCCATGCATGGAGTGGCTACGGAGCTAAGAATGGACATGTGTCTTATGCTGCCAAACATTCATGCAGTCAATGGATGTGACTCTACTTCAGCTTTCAGTGGCATGGGAAAAAAGATGGCTGAAGACAGCAGATGAACACCCAGAGCTAACGGAGGGTTTGAAGCATCTTGGAAGCAGTGCATCTCAGACTGCTTCTGTCTATTCCTCTCCCTGTCTCACTGGTATCTTTATTATACTGTAGTAAGAAACATCTTTGGATAATGTGTACTATGAGTTGTTTGCTAAGAAAAACAAAACAAGTGAGAAACTGCCACCAACAATGGACTCCTTCAGGCAGTACCTGAAACGTGCAAATTATCAGTCATATATATAGACTCATGCAACAGTTCAGTATTTTCAAGTGTCCCCTGTCAACAACGGATAGGTGATAGATAACTCAGGACATCTTGTTCCTAAAATAAGAGTGCTGCTGTCACAACCCAATGGCCCCCTCCCCTTAGGGAGTCCCCTGGGAAGGCAGATCAGCACTGTATATTGCTAACACTGCTGCAAGCATCGCAAAGCATTTTGGGGAGGGTTACAAGGTGTGTGAGTGGAGAGTGGAAGGTTTTTTTGTAGGTCACGAGGCCGAAAAGGGGGGAGAAGAAAAAGAAAAGAGCAGAGAACGGGTTTACTCAACACTGCAATTAACAAGCTGAGTCCGAAGATAAGAAAACTCCTGCCCAAGGCCAGCTGCTATCCGCCAAGACAGAAGGGGGGAAGTCCAATCCCCCCCCCCAACCAGCTGTGAGAAAAGAAGAACTAAGTGAGACATGGAGCTGCAAAGATAACATGAGAACAGTGAGAGCAACTGAGACACAGAGCTGCAAAGATAACAGCGAGATCAGTGAAGGCCAAGACAGAAAAGAAAACAGTCTCCAGAGCCGGGATGTATTGGGAAAGGGAAAGAGACCACAGAAAGCGATTTGGACTGGCACAAGGAGCACCAGGAACAGAGGTTGCGGAATGGAAAACCCCCAAAGGAGCCCAGGACTTAAAACCCTCCTGAGAGCTGGAGCAATTCGGAGATGACAGCGGATCCCCCGGATGACCTGGGCCCAGGGCAAGAACTCCCGTCCACCCCTTCCCCTCTTCTTCTTACGTTACACCCAGGCCTGGCCAGCTTTGGGTAGTGGGGGTCTGCGTATGAAAGTGGGTTAGGGCTTGGGGCTCTA
This sequence comes from Terrapene triunguis, assembly GCF_002925995.2. Lineage (NCBI taxonomy): Eukaryota > Metazoa > Chordata > Testudines > Emydidae > Terrapene > Terrapene triunguis. Next base: position 1,035,182 of record NW_020664498.1, on the reverse strand, counting down.
ATGCTTTCTTTCTTCCCTTGAGTGACGTGGGAGCGTTCCCAGCACACTCTGCTGTATTTTTATTATTTTGTTAATAAAGCTTTAAAATTTACACACTTGGTGTGTTACGTCATCTCCTCCCCAAACGATCCTGCGGCATCAGCCTGATCACCTGACGCTCCAGGCAGATTGGTAACGAAAATCTGTCACACTGCCACCTGTTCCAGAAGCCATCCCCACCTTTGTGCAGTGTGGCTGTGTGAGTACCTGTGCAACAAGGAGATGCAAATGTCACAGGGAAGATTTGGTGCATTCAATGCATTCAATTGTGACAGTGACACGTGTATGTACTCATTAGACACAGGTTTGGAGGGTGAGTAGAACTGTTTCGACTATCTGCAAATTACTGTGACTATTTTTGTGAGTAAATATAGCTTGAGGAGGTGTTGCATTAGACATTCAGTAGCTCATAGTTATATGTAGGGGTAGTTGGCACCAGGTGCTACTACCCCTGATTGGATCTTTAATGGCTCCTGCCAGAGCAGATTACTGTCATACCAATGAAAAAGGTCCACAGTAATTAACTTGCATAAACTGCAGTTTATTTGAGAAGGAATTACACAAACGGTAAAGGTTACATTAAGCACATAACCCCTACGCTAGACATAAAAGAATTATACAGTAAGAGCTATACATTCCTCTTAGCGAGCCTCTCTTTCACAAACATACACAAACAGGCCCTGTGCTAGCCTCACACAGTTCCTGCTTGGCAAACAGAGAAGGAGGTTATCAATTCCATGGAAGACTTCTTCCCTCCAGGTCTAGTCTCCTCGGCCCTCTGATCTGTCTCGGATTTCCTCGAGGCAAGGCCTTGGCTTCACAGTCCTACTCGAGCCCACGGAGCAGAGTTTTGGCTACTCTGTCTAGCAGCGTTGCTTCTTTAAGTGTTAATTAAGGAATTCCCAACAGTAATTTAATTTGCTTGATTTTTATACTCTTTTTCCTCAAAGGCGTCACATGTCTTACAAGCATGCCCAATGGGCGTGTGGCTACTAATTTTTACCTAATTAATACTTTAGGAGGAGACTGCAGAGTGGTGCCAACTGAACATTACCCCACATTCACTCCCTTATCAATCATTCACTTCAGCCCCCTGCGTGATGCCCCGGTCAGCCCATACTCCACTCAGGATGTTCTACCTGTGTTGCTTGCTTTCAAGTGGACATATTTGCTGACCCAATGATCAGTACTGATCATACACGCAGCATGGAGCCAGTCAGTTTCAACTCTGCCATCTGCCTGATGCTAAGAGAAGGATTCTGCTCCCAGAATCCTCTTTCGCAGTTCAGTCATGTCAAGCCATGTTCTCACCATTCATTCAGTATGGCCACACCAATTCGGCACCATCCCAGCAGTCCCCCATTCAATATTCAATTAACAAAGATAATTGTAATATCGCATCAATCATACCCACAATTTGTACACTATTAGATTGTGTGTCTCCTTTTCTGGTTTTTATAAAACTCAAAGCATTATCTTACGATTTTTAGTAGCATAATCCAATAACTTAAGTTTTTTGCAAAGCTTGTTTTTTTTTATATTGCTTACACATTTGGTATTTAAAACAGAAACATACAAGGAATAATGCTGCAGTTTTAGAAATTTAAAATAACATTGTCCATTCAACTTCATTTTATGCTGTAACTTGACATACAACATTACACCAAGCACACATTTGAGATTTATTTTTTCTACAGATTTTTTAACAATTTTATGTTTCCGAGCAAGCGTACCTTTTACAGATATTATCAGTCTAGTTGACCATTCTATTTGGTCTAGTATGCCTTGATTAGTTTGTATTTTCATATCCCAATCTGTATCATTTCACTTTAATTTCCTTAAATTTGGCGATGCTAATCTAGGGTGAGTCATAAAGGTTTTAGTTATCTGAGGGTGCCATTGATATTGTTCATACTGGAAATGAGTTACATTTTTCACGAGTACGTTACATTCCTTGGTCCATAGGCCAGGTTATTTATTACTACATTACTCTTTTCCTTTTGATACCGACATATGTTTTGGTTTATTTTATATAATTCGCACCAATCCTTTTTCCACTGTAAATTCATGGTGAGGTTACCCCCTTTTTAATCCAAATTTCAATTTCCTTCTATGATTAAGGTGCCCTATTTTTACTGGGCTCCTATTATTTGTTTCCATTTCACTTTGGGTATTTACTATAATCCATTTCCTTCTGGTACTATTCCATAATATCCTGTTTTATTTTCCAGGTGCTGGCATATATTACCTGGTACATTTTTTTGTTGTGAATCTATGTGAGTTCTGACTGTTTTGCATAAATATTGTGTGGTGCCTTAGTTTTCCTGTGTGTTGCACCAATGCTTAGGTGGTAGGAAGAAGGGCATGTGACTTGCTAAGATCCTTGAGGGCAGGTAAGGCTACTACAGTTGCCTGCACATAAGCTATAGAAGGTGCTCTTCGTAACCTAAAACCTAGGCATGGGGGATGTGACCAGTTGACACTTTGTCCAGGAAATGAGCCAAAGACCAGGAGGAGGAGCAATGGGCGTGTTGGAGATCGGGTTGCTAGAAGCTGGGCAGTCTGTGGTTGGGAGAGAGGCGGGGAGTCCAAGATGGACTTGGCTAAAAGTTACCAATTCCCATGCCAACAAGTCCATTCCACATTGTGCACCTGTTAATTAATAAGCCCTCTGTTTTACAATGTTGGCTGAGACTTACAGCTCACAACAGAGTTGACGCGCAGGGCCCCTTGGCTTCTCCAGGAGTCGTGCCCAGGTGGACTCACTGCGGGGATGCTAAATTCCCCAAGGTCAGACACAGGAAGGCCAAGACCACTTAGGCCAGGGGGTCTCAAACTCAATTTACCTAAGGGCCAGGGCCAGTCCTCAAATCCTCCCAGCGGGCCAATAATGACACTGAAGATGATGTTCAGAAAAGAAAATGTTTATATTGTATTTTTTATTTTGAATTTCTTAGAAATAATAAAACTGTCATACAACTTTATATAATTCTTTGCCTGCCAGAGAGTTTTTAGTGTTTGCCAGACACCTGGCAATGATTCATTTCTGTCAGTTTGTTGATGTCTGGCCTCAGTGACTGAGCAGTTGAAACCTTCAGGATTGCAGCAAGGTGTGCATCAGATAGTTGTGTTCGGTATTTTGACTTGTTTATATTCATTGTGGAAAAAAGTGATGCTGCCTCCATGGCTAACTCTTTCTGGCAACTAATGATGCTGCCTCCATGGCTGATTCTGCCCGGCGACTAGTGATGGTATCTCTGTCCCTCTCCCCCAGCCAATGGGAGCTGCGGGGGGCAGTGCCTGAAGCAGACAGTGCTGGCCGCGTGGCTGCATGCGTCTCTCCTTCGCGGGCCGCAGTGGGGAGGTTCTGGGCTGGGACTTTGAGACCCCTGACTTAGGCTTTTTTGCCCCGGCAACAGTGTGAAGGGAGGCATGGTTTACCAGGGTTTTGACTGGCTTTTTAGAGAGCAGTTTTAGAGCATTAGTCTGGTGACTCTGTGACAGACTGTTGATTATCCACTTCTTAGGGATGAAGTAAGATTACAGAAATCTTAAATTTAGAATCCTTGTGTGTATATACTATGATTACAATCGGGAAATAACCATTTCATATGTTCAGGAACATTGTGGTGTTTTTGTGTTGAGTTGGTTACATTAACCCAAGTTTATACTTCCATATATTACATATTGTCCCCATATGTGGTATGGCATTTTAAAGCACATCTATGTTAGAGTACTTTTGTTTGGACACTTTAAATAAAGATTTATTACCATACCCCAGTAAATGTGTTCTGTGTGCACCAATTACATTTTCATTGACACATTTTCAGATTCTCAGTGATGTTATACAATTTTACACTTGATCCTATATTTATGACTGGAATTTTAGTTTTATTTTTAAACCAAGCCCCTTGAATTATGTATTCTTGGGGTGCTTTTTTCTGATGGTGTTGGTGTATCTGAGGGTTTTTTTTATGTGGCGTATGTGCATCCCACAATTCCCCAGTTTTGGTATTAATTGCTTGGGATACGTTGGCCCCCAATGCATATGCACCATTTATTACACTTGAGATCCCTAAGAACCTTTTGTCAGATTGATTATATTCCCTCTTAACTACTAAAGCATGTTTTCCTGAAGCTTCTTGCCACCCTTTTGTGAATATCTTGGCTATTAATCCTTGTACCCACACAGAAATACATGCCTTATTTGGTACATGAAATGTCCACATTCCCTGAGTGTCTTTTATGGCCTTAAAGGGAATGGCAGATTCTGTTACAATAGAGTGCCAGATTTCCCCATCTTCCAATTTCTTCCTTCTTATCATCCCCTTTACTGGGTTTAGCAACTTGATATTCCTTTATTGAGTTGTGGAGAGCTTTTGTACTGGAAAATCAGTTACCTGGATAGAAATTTCTTTTATTCCCTTTTACTTTGCTTTCTTTCAGCCTTTTTTCTTTTCCTTTGAGCTTAGTGAAATAAATGCTGCTAGAGTAAACATTATCAGGGTAACAACTCTAACATGACTTTTGTACAGGACTTTTTTGCAGAGGTTGGCTTCAAGTTGTTCCCACAGTAAGGTTTACTTTGGCTAGGACTTTGATTAAATCTGCACTTTTATCTATCCCAATACTGGAATTTAGACTTTCCAAAATCTTTTTTTTTTTAAACTTTCCCCTCCTCAGAGAATCAAGCCTGGAGGCTGCTTTCAGATTTTGAGATTTTCCTATACTGCTAGTATATCAAAAGCAGGAAGCCTACTACAGAACCAGTCAGGCCATTGGGTAATTAAGATCTCCTTAGCACCTTGGAACACCCAAGAAGAATAAAGCCAATATAGAAGAACTAAAGAAATTTGCATTCATCTTTACAGTTAAGAAATCATAGTAAAGATTACTTTACTAGAATTCTTTGAGAGGATTAACAAGGATACAGACAAGATGATTTAGTGCATATAGTACACTTAGATTTTCAGAAAGTCTTTGAACCCTTACTGAAGGTTTTTAGGCAAGGTGAACTGTTATTGGATAAGAGAGAAAGTTCTTTATGGATCCATAACTGGTTCAAAGATAAGAGACAAAAGGCAAGAATAACTGGTTAGTTTTTAGAACGGACAGAGGTAAACAGTGGCATTTCCAGGGGTCTGTACTGGGAAAAGGCAGTACTGTTAAATGATCTATATATTAAAAAGGCAAACAATGAAGTGGCAAAAATTTGCAGATGACACAAAACCTCAAGATAGTGAAGTCCAAAACAGACTTTAAAGAGTTGCAAAGGGATTTTACAAAACTGGGTGACTAAGCAGATGAAATTAAATGCTGACAAATGCAAAGTCATGCACGTTGGAAAAACATAATTCCAACTATAAGTATAAAACAATGGGGTCTAAATTAGCTGCTACCACCCAAAAGAAAAAAGGTTCTGGAATCATTGTGTATAGATCCCTAAAAACATTAACTTAATGTGCAATAGCCATATTCAAGAAAAAAAGGATAGGAAAAAAGCAACAAAAATAATCAGGGGTCTTATATAAGAAAAGATTAACAAGACTAGGACTTTCCAACTTAGAAAAGAGATAACTAAAGGGGAATACAATAGAGGTCTATGAAATCTGACTGTTGTTGAGAAAGTAAATAAGAAAGTGTTATTTACTTCTTTTTTTATATATGTAACACAAGAATTAGGGGTTACCAATTAAGATTGCTAAGCAGCAGGTTTAAAATAAACAAAAGGAAATAAACACAGGAAAATTAACCTGTGGAACTTCTTGTCAGAAAATGTTATAAAGGACAAGACTATAACAAGGTGTTTTGTTGTTGTTTTTTTAAAAGAAAGAGCTAAATTCATAGAGGCTATTAGCCAAGATGGGCAGGGATGGTGTCCCTGGCCTTTGTTTGCCAGAAGCTAGGAATGGGATGTTCTGTTTATTTTCTCTGAAACACCTGGCATTGGTCATTGTTAAAAGACAGGACGCTGGGCTAGATGGACCTTTAGTTTGACCCAGACTGTTTTTATGCCCTTAAGAAGGATGCTCATTGTATTGAAATTTGAGTAATTTAACAATCTTCTGGCTTATTCTTCAGATGGAATCCTGTAGCACAGACAGGTCTACTAATCACATCGCCAATTAGCCATAGCAAATTCCACAGCATACTTTATAGATTAATCTGCAAAAACATAAGAAAACAAAACACACAAGGCCTCTGACCAGACCTTATAGATTGGTACATACTGTGCATTTATTTCTGAAAATTGTTATATTTAGTCCTTTGGCAAGTTGTGACGGTGCTGCCCGTGGGAGCCAGCTGAGGTCACTCAATTAGGGTGAACTGCAAACCAAACGGGGCAGAGAAACCCCAAACGCTGGTGGATATTCCAATACTTAGATTTACCAAGCCAGCACCAAACAGCTTCTATAGTACCTCACTGGTTACTTAGAAGTCCAAACAACGCAGTTCCCTTGAAGTACCCAGCCTCAGGCCTCCATCCAGACTCACCTGTCAGATATGATGATGATTACTGAAAATCTTATCTCATCATATAAAAGAAAAGATTCTTCCAATCCCAAAGGATCAGCCACATACCCAGGTTCAATTATAACTTAGATCTTACCCAAAATACATGCTATAGCCAATTCTTATTAACTAAATGAAAGTTTATTAAAAAAGAAAAGAGAGAGAGAGTGTTGGTTAAAAGATCAATATACATACAGACTTGAATTCAATTCTTGAGATTTAGATACATGGCAGAGGTGAGCTTGTAGTTGCCAAAAGTCCTTTTAGATATAGTCCATAGGTTATAGTCCAATGTCCATATTCAGGGTGGCTCCAGTCAATGACTGGGGATCTCAATCCTTGTGGCTTAAGGTTTCCCCCTCTTGAAACCCAAAGCAGATCTGAGATGATGTAGGATCATGTCCTAGGGTTCTTATACATTTCCAGCAGCCTTTCGGCCTGAGAAAACAATAAGCTTAACTCTCCTTCTCCCAAACATCCTGGCAATTAGCACAGGGTAATTTATCCATTAAACAGTTCAGATACAGGTCACCACAACCTTCAAAGAGACATATAGACAATAATACTATTTCACTCAAGTATCATCATAAATGTTAATATTCCTTTTTTGATCTTTGAATTAAAGTTATAGCAATAGACAAGACTTGTTTGCTTACATCACAAGACCTGAGCAAACATCTACCCTTGAGATCTCTAACAATGCAGACTTGCATTTCAAAGCTCTATTCATTTACATATCTTCCTAACCAGTCCTTAAGGTTCACCCATGGGTCAGGTCAGTCTGTGAGTTAATTAACTCTTTCTGGCCCTGTCACCTTCCAATGAAATATTATATTACACTCATAACGTCACACAAGTATAACTGGATTTGATTAGAATGTTTTTACATGTCTCCATTCGGAGTGGTTATTAAAACTGCCACGGGACGGGCCATATACTTATCTGTTAACTGGAAAAGGTTTCATTTATATAGGAATTATTTTACTTTTGTTTACCATTTTTAAGCATTACCGTGTTTTCTATTTTTCATTGATATTTTAATTATTCCTTTGGCTCTTCCTTTTGTTTGTGTTGATTTCTCTGTCCAGATGTTTTCCAATGTTTGAATCAAATTTCTACCCAGATCATCTTCTGTACCTGCTCAGGCATTTGTTTCTTTGGTGCTAACAGGTACTCAGGAGTTCTTATAATTTAGCCTGTTATTAATTCAAAGAGGTTAACAACATAACAAGGAAACAATTAACAAATTCAGTACCGAGAACCATTTAGCCCTGGCCACTGCTCTGGCCATTGTAGTTGGAAGGCTGGCTACAAGGGTAGATTTACAATTATATTTTTATAATATAATCATGGGATGTCATCTGCCATCCGGTTTCTGTACAAGCCAGATTGGAGAGTTGCAGGGGCTTTGACACTTTACTGTTACCCCTTGTGCTTTTAGATCCTGCACCAGGTTGTTTTGTTTTGTTTTGTGGGGAACAGCGAAGAGGAATACTGAGGAACTGGCTTTACACATATTTTTTTCCCCTCTATCTTTACCACTTCCTTTTCTTTCTAGCCCAAACCAGGAGCAAATTCCCTTATCCACTTATTGTCTGGCTGTGCCACAGCTGCTATAGCTTTACAGGCTCACTTTCTTAATCCTTCTGAAATAACCTGGTTATTTACAGTTTCTCTCTTCACAACGAGCCTTTCTGCCAAATTCATCATTCACTTTTTCAGTTGTACCATATCTACTTTTAATACAGCTTTTTCAGTTATGCTGTTACAAACCACTGTATTTCTTTAAAATTTAGTTTGATCTACTACCCACAGCAGGTGTTTTAATACTTAAAGTTGCCTTTGCTCCTGTATTAATTAATGCCAGGAATCATTATATGTTTCCTTCTGTCCCTCTTCCACGTAAGATTTACCAGTTATGTGAGCCTGTAATTTGGCTACTAACATTTACCTTTGGGTAATGAAGGGGACAGGGGTTGCTAAAGGCGAGGCATTTTTACTGAAAAGTGGAGCCACCCTGATAGGGAACTGCCAGTTTCATTTGAGCCAATTCCGGGGATAACAAGCCATAAGAACTCACCGGCAGATCTTCTGTACCTGTTCCCACGGTCTCAACAGCCTTAACTCCTGGTTGCAGTGTTGACTGTGATCTAGTTCTTGCCATCAAATCATTTAAAGGAAAGTAGCAAAATACAGATCCTGGACTTCAGAAAAGCAGACTTTGATGGGCAGGATCCACTGGGAAGCTAATATGAGGGGGCAAGGAATCCAGGAGAGCAGTCTGTATATTAAAGAAGCCTTATTGAGGGGCAGGAACAAACCATCCCGAAGTGCAGAAAGAATAGCAAATATGGCAGGTGACCAGCTTGGCTTAACAGTGAAATCTTCAGTGAGCTTAAACTCAAAAAGGAAGCTTATAAAAAGTGGAAATTTGGACAGATGACTAGGGAGGAGTAGAAAAATATTGCTCGAGCATGCAGGGGTGTAATCAGGAAGGCCAAAGCACAACTGGAGTTGCAGCTAGCAAGGGATATGAAGAGTTGCAGCTAGCAAGGGATATGAAGAGTAACAAGAGTACAGGTACAGGTATGTTAGCAACAAGAAGAAGGTCAGGGAAAGTGTGGGACCCTTACTGAATAGGGGCGGCAACCTAATGACAAATGATGTGGAAAAAGCTGAAGTACTCAATGCTTTTTTTGCCTCGGTCTTCACAGACAAGGTCAGCTCCCAGACTGCTTCACTGGGCAACACAGTATGGGGAGGAGGTGAGCAGCCCTCAGTGGTGAAAGAACCGGTTAAGGACTATTTAGAAAAGCTGGACGTGCACAAGTCCATGGGTCCAGATCTAATGCATCCAAGGGTGCTGAGGGAGTTGGCTGATGTGATTGCAGAGGCATTGACCATTATCTTTGAAAATTCATGGCGATCGGGGGAGGTCCCGGACAACTGGAAAAAGGCGAATATAGTGCCCATATTTTAAAAAGGGAAGAAAGAGAACCCAGGGAACTACAGACAAGTCAGCCTCACTTCAGTCCCCGGCAAAATCAGGGAACAGGTCTTCAAGGAATCCATTCTGAAGCCCCTGGAGGTGATAAGGAAGGTGATAAGGAACAGTCAACATGGATTCACCAAGGGCACGTCATGCCTGACCAACCTGATTGCCTTCTATGATGAGATAATTGGCTCTGTGGGTATAGGGAAAGCGGTGGATGTGATATATCTTGACTTTAACAAAGCTTTTGATATGGTCTCCCACAGTATTCTTGCCAGCAAGTTAAAAAAGTATGGATTGGATGAATGGCCTATGTGACAGTGTACCCCATAAGGCTTTATGGGGGGTGTGCTTATAAATGTATCTATAATATAACTGGAATAGGGTTTTGCTACATATGCCATGTAACATATCTATGTAAAGGTTATGATTTACTGGTTATGTTTATTCTAGTTGTATGCAGGCACCATTTGTGTGTTCAAAGTTATAAACATTGGCTGTATAATTGCTTGATTTCTAAGTAGCAAACAAAGGACAGTAACTACAGGGGGTGTGAGTGATTGCTGAACCCAGGCTAAAAGGAGATTAGTCTGTAAAAAGGAGCATTCTGGAACTGGTGAGGATCTTAGCTATATTTAGATTGATTAGACATAGATTTGCGCATTTTATTTTATTTTGCTCGGTGACTGACTTTGTTCTGTCTGAAGTATTGGGAGCATAAGCTTTCGTGGGTAAGAACCTCACTTCTTCAGATGCAAGTAATGAAAATTTCCAGAGGCAGGTATAAATCAGTATGGAGATAACGAGGTTAGTTCAATCAGGGAGGGTGAGGTGCTCTGCTAGCAGTTGAGGTGTGAACACCAAGGGAGGAGAAACTGCTTTTGTAGTTGGATAGCCATTCACAGTCTTTGTTTAATCCTGATCTGATGGTGTCAAATTTGCAAATGAACTGGAGCTCAGCAGTTTCTCTTTGCAGTCTGGTCCTGAAGTTTTTTTGCTGTAAGATGGCTACCTTTACATCTGCACCATAACAACTCTAACTCAGGAACCAACCCATGCAACAAACCTCGATGCCAACTCTGCCCACATATCTACACCAGCAACACCATCACAGGACCTAACCAGATCAGCTACAACATCACCGGCTCATTCACCTGCATGTCCACCAATGTTATATATGCCATCATGTGCCAGCAATGCCCCTCTGCTATGTACATTGGCCAAACTGGACGCAAGAGGATAAATGGACACAAGTCAGATATTAGGAATGGCAATATACAAAAACCTGTAGGAGAACACTTCAACCTCCCTGGCCACACAATAGCAGATGTAAAGGTAGCCATCTTACAGCAAAAAAACTTGCATCTGAAGAAGTGAGGTTCTTACCCACGAAAGCTTATGCTCCCAATACTTCTGTTAGTCTTAAAGGTGCCACAGGATCCTCTGTTGCTTTTTACAGATTCAGACTAACACGGCTACCCCTCTGATACTTTGTTCTGTCTGTTACTACTTGGAACCACTTAAATCCTACTTTCTGTATTTAATAAAATCACTTTTTACTTATTAATTAACTCAGAGTATGTATTAATATCTGGGGGAGCAAACAACTGTGCATATCTCTCTATCAGTGTTATAGAGGGCGAACAACTTATGAGTTTACCCTGCATAAGCTTTATACAGGGTAAAACGGATTTATTTGGGTTTAGACCCCATTGGGAGTTGGGCATCTGAGTGCTAAAGACAAGCACACTTCTGTGAGCTGTTTTCAGGTAAATCTGCAGCTTTGGGGAAAGGGATTCAGATCCTGGGTCTGTGTTGGAGCAGAGGGGAGTGTCTGGCTCAGCAAGACAGGGTGCTGGAGTCCTGAGCTGGCATGGAAAACAGGGATAGAAGTAGTCTTAGCACATCAGGTGGCAGCTCCCAAGGGGGTTTCTGTGACTCTAACCCGTCACAGCCTATAAGGTGGATAGAAAACTGGCTAGATTGTTGGGCTCAACGGGTAGTGATCAACGGCTCAATGTCTAGTTGGCAGCCGGTATCAAGCGGAGTGCCCCAGGGGTCAGTTCTGGGGCTGGTTTTGTTCAACATCTTTATTAATAATCTGGATGATGGGATTAATTGCACCCTCAGCAAGTTTGCAGATGACACTAAACTGGGGGGGAGAGGTAGATGCGCTGGAGGATAGGGATAGGGTCCGGAGTGACCTAGACAAATTGGAGGATTGGTCCAAAAGAAATCTGATGAGGTTCAACAAGGACAACTGCAGAGTCCTGCACTTAGAAAGGAAGAATCCCATGCACCGCTACAGGCTGGGAACCGACTGGCTAAGTAGCCGTTCTGCAGAAAAGGACCTGGAGATTACAGTGGACGAGAAGCTGGATATGAGTCAGCAGTGTGCCCTTGTTGCCAAGAAGGCCAATGGCATATTGGGCTCTATTACTAGGAACATTGCCAGCAGATTGAGGGAAGTGATTATTCCCCTCTATTCGGCACTGGTGAGGCCACACCTGGAGTAGTGTGTCCAGTTTTGGTCCCATCACTACAGAAAGGATGTGGACAAATTGGAGAGAATCCAGCGGAGGGCAACGAAAATGATTAGGGGTTGGGGCACATGACTTACAAGGAGAGGCTGAGGGAACTGGGGTTATTTAGTCTGCAGAAGAGAAGAGTGAGGGGGGATTTGATAGCAGCCTTCAGCTACCTGAAAGGGGGTTCCAAAGAGGATGGAACTAGGCTGTTCTCAGTGGTGGCAGATGACAGAACAGGAAGCAATGGTCTCAAGTTGCAGTGGGGGAGGTCTAGGTCGGATATTAGGAAACACTATTTCACTAGGAGGGTGGTAAAGAACTGGAATGGATTACCTAGGGAGGTGGTGGAATCTCCATCCTTAGAGGTTTTTAAAGCCCGGCTTGACAAAAACCTGGCTGGGATGATTTAGTTGGTGTTGATCCTGCTTTGAGCAGGGGATTGGACTAGATGACTTCCTGAGGTCTCTTCCAACCCTAATATTCTATGATTCTATGAAAGCAGTTAGCAAAGTCTCCAGAGGTTGCCCATTCAAACAGATTATATCTGCCCCTCTTTCCTGAAGTGGAGACCATATCTGTGCTCGCAATGATCCCGCAATAAACACTCCACGTCTCCTACCATACCGTCCTTGGCCATGTTCTATGTCATTGAAACTAGCACGTCACATAGCAGTGTGGTTGGAGCCATTATAGCCTGCTTGATTGCTGTAGGGAGCCTCACTAATCACTTTCCGAGAAGAACTACCTGCTCCACTTCCTACCCTTTCTGCCTCCCGAGCTGCTTTAATCAATTCAACCTGATCTAAATCCATCCAGGATCCTATGAACACCTTAATAGGTTTTCTTAAACCATCATAGATTAAATGTCAGCTGTTTCTCCTTGATTTCAGCCAGAGACCATACCAACAACAACCTAGTACAATAAGCCTTAACAGAGTCTTCTTCCTTCTGATGTATTAACAAAGCTGTCCTCAATTCAGAGGGGGTCAGAAAATATCAAGCTACCTTCTGGATAACCCCATCTCTATCACCTTTGTTTAACTCTGCCTCAATTTCTGCCAACAAAGCCGTTCCTTCCGTAGGACCAGCACAAGTTACTATCAGTTCTTCTAAATCTTCAAGATCTAAAGGTTTTCTAGCCATGTATTCCAACAGCCAAGACAAACATGTTTTCTTAGTCAAACTGTTTAGCCAGTGCCTGTTTTATAGTTTCAGTCAGAGGACGATTTACTTCCTCTCGTATTTGCCGTGAAGGCTGAGGCATTTTTGCTATCACTAGTGGCTGGGTGCCGGAGGCCCTGGAAGGGGCTCCTCTTTCTCTTCCACATGTAGATGTATTCTTTCTGTACATGTATGGGTTAAAGCTGTTATCTGCTGAGCCTTGGTTACATTTTGTGCTACAGCAGTTTGCAAGTCATGTTTCAGGCTTTCATTCTGCAATTTTAGTTTTTCCAATTCCTGTTCCAAACTTTCTTGCACAACATCTCACTCCTTTACAAGATTATCTACAGCACAATACATAGCACAGATGACATGTGCTTCTGTTTGGGCTTTCTTGGGAGTGTAACCCTTTTGGTACCTCAACAACAAGTTGTCCAAAACTTTCTTATGCAGTGTGGGGACTGCATCAGCCAGACATGGATCAGACCCCAAGCTTTTAAACACCTGTTTTAACAAACACTCATCAACCACACACGCAGGATTCGGGGTGTCCCCCTCGTCCTCCAGTTCGACGACCCTTCCCTGCCTGCATTTGCAAAAATTATTGACTCTAGGAACGACCAATACAACCCTGCTCACTGGTATATTTCCCTTTCTGTGTACTGTAACTAAATCTGGTCCCTCGAGCTAAAATTAATATAAAGCAGAACTGATTCAGAACAATGTTTAAATTAGTTGGTTAACACCAGTGATTCAGGATACCAAACTCCTCAAAGGCCACCAGTCCAGAAAACAGTTTGATTCAGTTTAAAGACCCTTTTTTCTTGGACGTGACATCCTCTGCTACCAAATTTTGGCATCAGGGGCTACTACCCCTGATTGGATCTTTAATGGCTCCCAGAGGAGCAGATTACTGTCATACCAATGTTTATTTGAGAAGGAATTACACAAACGGTAAAGGTTACATTGAGCACATAACTTCTATGTTAGACATTAAAAAACTATACAGTAAGAGCTATACATTCCTCTTAGTGAGCCTCTCTTTCACAAACATACACAAACAGGCCCTGTGTTAGCTCACACAGTTCCTGCTTGGCAGAGAAGGTGGTTACCAATTCCATGGAAGACTTCTTCCCTCCAGGTCTGGTCTCCTCAGCCCTCTGATCTGTCTCGGATTTCCTCGAGGCAAGGCCTTGGCTTCACAGTCCTACTCGAGCCCACAGAGCAGAGTTTTGGTTACTCTGTCTAGCAGCGTTGCTTCTTTAAGTGTTAATTAAGGAATTCCCAACAGTAATTTAATTTGCTTGATTTTTATACTCTTTTTCTTCAAAGGAGTCACATGTCTTACAAGCATGTGGCTACTAATTTTTATCTAATTAATATTTTAAGAGGAGACAGCAGAGTGGTGACTACTGAACATTACCCTACATTCACTCCCTTATTAATCATTTACTTCAGCTCCCTGCGTGATGTCCTTCAACAGGGTCGAGATGCCCTGGTCAGCCCATACTCCACTCAGGATGTTCTACATGTGTTGCTTGCTTTCAAGTGGACATATTTGCTGACCCAATGATCAGTATTGATCATACACGCAGCATGGAGCCAGTTTCACCTCTGCCATCTGCCTGATGCTAAGAGAAGGATTCTGCTCCCAGAATCCTCTTTCGCAGCTCAGTCATGTCAAGCCATGTTCTCACCATTCATTCAGTATGGCCACACCAATTCGGCATCATCCCAACAGGTGTTACAAAACCATACATGGTTACACTTTGTTATTCACATGTTATATTCATACAAGACATTCTACATCCCTTCTACTAAGAGTTTTTACTGTTACATAAGTAGCTTACATGTATTGTCATTTTATTCAGTGATAGTAAGAAGATAATTACAGGTGTACTATGTGTGCTTTAGTGTTATGACTCCAGCTGAGCAAATTACATAAAAAAGTTCTATAATTAGGGGACAGGAGTCTTATTATCTACATAACTTCATAAAAATAGCAGATGGAAAAACTGTTCTCAAATAAATCCAAATATTTTGATACATTGCATGGTACAAACAAGCTCATACTGTGGTATGACTACAGACTTTTGCTTTAACCAGACACAAAGTAGTATGGGAAAATGGACAAAATATATTACCTGGGGCTAAATATTTCCCAACCTTTCCAAAACTGTACTATTTTGAGTACATAGTTGCATTATAAATTGTATTTTGAAGCTATCTGCCAATTTTGGCCAAAATTAAACTAAGTTTTTATGAGTTATGGCCCGTTGTGCAATTTTATGATTTTTTTCAGTCTTGGTGCTTGTAGACGTCCGGGGTGGGGCTCGTCCCTCGCAGGGGCGGCCGGGAGCCAGGCCGCCTCATGTCACGAGGCTGGGAAACCGTTCAGTCTTGCAAGTCCAAGCCCTAGGTCGGGGCGGCAAACCACCAGTAGTTCAGGGGCTCAGGCCCTCAGGCAGGGGCTGAGCAAACAAGCAGTAGTTCAGGGGCTCAGGCCCTCAGGCAGGGGCCGAGT
>NW_020664498.1:1011759-1019415 GCF_002925995.2 Terrapene triunguis | reverse complement strand
AGGGGCCGAGTAAACAAGCAGTAGTTCAGGGGCTCAGGCCCTCAGGCCTGGGGAGGGGGAGACTGCCACCCACGAGTTGGGTGGCAGGGGGGGACGCAGGCCCTCCCACTCCACTGCGTCCCAGCCTGGGGCCCTAACAGCAGCAGTCCGTCTGCCGCTGGGTCAGTGGGGATCCTGACCGCAACACACTGACATGGGCTCGGGGTCTGTTATCCCCGGGCCACTTCCAATCTCCCCCTCCATGGGTACCTGCATGTCCTCAGTCTCCTCCACCGTGTCCCAGACCATGGGCTCCTCAGGGCACTGAGCGCTGGGTAGGTTGGGTGGCTCCTCCGGACCCTCGGCGGGGGGAAGCTCAGGCCGCTCCTCGGGACACCGGGCTCGGGGCCGGCTCGGCCAGTCCTCCTCAGGATACTGGGCTCGGGGCAGGCTTGGCCAGTCCTCCTCAGGATACCGGGCTCGGGGCAGACTCGGCCAGTCCTGCTCAGGATACTGGGCTCGGGGCAGACTCGGCCAGTCCTGCTCAGGATACCGGGCTCGGGGCAGGCTTGGCCAGTCCTCCTCAGGATACCGGGCTCGGGGCAGACTCGGCCAGTCCTGCTCGGGCACCAGCGTCTGTCCTCTCCCGCGGCCGGCAGCCAACTGAGCGCTGGGGCTGAGCCTTTATACTTCCTGTCCCGCCCCTTGACTTCTGGGGGGCGGGGACAGGCGGCGGTGACTCCATCCACTCTGGCGGCTGTTCTGGCTCGTCCCTCGCAGGGGCAGCCGGGAGCCAGGCCGCCTCACTACAGTGCTCAATAATATTTAAACATTAGGTGATAAAGAAAAACTGCATAATTTCCAGTTCTATATCCACCTTGGTGATAACCACCACACATATGCCTAACATGTGGCAGCAATTAAAATTTTCTTGCTGATGGGTTACCGCTGAGTGTCAAAAATGGGTCCAGGGTGGTAGACTAAGTCCAAATGGTGTGTGGTCCAATCACTGTATATAATAGGTGTTGGGGCCAGCACTCAGAACCTCTCATAACCAGACCTGATGCCACCTGCAAACATCTGCTGTGTTTCTAATAAGGGAGGTGACAAATCTGAGGAACTGTCTCAGACTGAGGTATCAATAGAGGAGGTTTTGGAGCAAATTGATAAGTTGAACAGTAAAGTCACCAGGACCAGATGGTATTCATCCACGAGTTCAATAGAACTCAAATATGATATTGCAGATCTACTAACTGTGGTATGTAACCTATCACTTAAATCAGCTTCTGTACCAGATGACTGGAAATAGCTAATGTGATGCCAATTTTAAACGAAGACCCCAGAGGCAATCCTGACAATTACAGGCTGGTAAGTCTAACTGCAGTACCAGGCAAATTGGTTGAAACTATAATAAAGAACAGAATTATCAACCACCTAGATGAACATGATTTGTTAAGGAAATCATGCCTCACCAATCTATTAGAATTCTTTGAGAGGTCAACAAACATGTGGACAAGAGTGATCCAGTGGATATAGTGTACTTGACCTTTCAGAAAACCTTAAACAAGGTCCCATTCAAAAGGCTCTTAAGCCAACTGAGCAGTCGTAGAATAAGGGAAGGCCCTTTCATGGATCAGTAACTGGTTAAGATATGAAGCAAAGGATAGGAATAAATGGTCAATTTTCAGAGTAGGGAGAGGTGAATAGCAGGGTCCCACAAGGATCAGTGCTGTTTAACATATTCAGAAATGATGTGAAAAAAGGGGCAAACACTGAGGTGGCAAAGTTTGCAGATACAAAATTACTCAAGGTAGTAAAGTCCAAGGCAGACTGTGAAGATTACAAAGGGATCTCACAAAACTTGGTGACAGGGCAACAAAAGGACAGATGAAATTCAACGTTGATAAAGGCAAAGTTTGGAAAGGGATTGATAATAAGACAGAAAATATCATACTGCCACTACATGGTACGACCATATCTTGAATACTGCATGCACTTCTGGTCACCACATCACAAAAAAGATATATTAGAAATGGAAAAGGTACAGAGAAGGAAAAAAAATTAAGGGTATGGAACAGCTTCAATAGGAAAAGAGATGAAAAAGACTGGGCCTGTTCTGCTTAGAAAAGAAACAAATGAGGGGGGGATATGACAGAGGTCTACAAAATCATAAATTGTGTGGAGAAAATGAATAAGGAAGTGCTGTTTACCCCTTTACATAACATAACAACCAGGGATCACCCCATGAAATTAATAGGCAGCAGGTTTAAAACAAAAAAAAAAGACAGTACTTCTTCACACAACACATAGTCAATCATCTCCTTGCCAGGGGATGCTGTGAAGGCCAACACTAAAAGATGGTTCTGGATGCAATCCCATGATCTGGGTGTCCCTAAGCTTCTGATTGTCAGAGGCTGGGACTGGATGACAGAGGATGGATCGCTTGATAATTGCCCTGTTCTTTTCATTCCCTTTGAAGCATCTGGCATTGGCCACTACTGGAAGACAGGATATTGGGCTAGATGGACAATTGGTCTAACCTAGTATGGCTTGTCTTATGGAGGATGAGTATGGAGTTTACTTACCTGCCATTCCATAAGGAGGTCAACTGTTGACTTAGCATACAGTATTGCATTTGACCCAATGAGCCAAATTCACTCTGGTGCCCCTTCACTTACTTTACATTATACGATGGTATCTGGGAATACATGCCTTGAAGAAACTGGCAGTGAACCAGGGATGAATTTGACCAAATGTGCTCATAAAGGATTTCTCATAATCTTCATAGTTTTATATTGTATCCTTGCCACTTATCCCATAGTTATCTTTTTCTTCAGAATGACTTTGAAAGAAACTTTGTTGACAGCTTTTTGAAAATTCAGGTAAATTATGTCAATCAAGTCATCTTTAGCTGTTACTTTATTAATTTTTTCAAAGAACTCTAGCAGGTCTGAGAATTACTGTTTCCCTTTATAGAAACTGCACTGCAATGTTTTTAAAAAGAGAAAAAGAAAGGGGGGAATGATCTACTAAAGGCCGCATCCTGCTACCAGTGAGAATTATTGGAAATGTTGCCTTTGATTTCAACAGAGCACAACAGAGTCCCAAAAGAGCTTGTAGTAGCAGGAGATTTTGAAAATTTTGGCAAATACGGAATACGGAAACTCAATGGGAATAATTCTAAAATAATGGCTGAAATTTGCTAAAAAAGAGTTAGTAATGTATTAGTAAATATTGTTGAACTAAATGTTACTAATTTAGGGTGAGGAACTGCAACTAAGCTGCCAGACTGTGGCTTTTTGATATTTTGTAAATTGTTAATCTTACTAAACAGAAACACAACTTTCCTTTATAAACCAGCATAACCTGGCGCACCATGACATGGTATAATGACATACTGTATCATTGTAATAGTCTCTTAGGTAACAACAGGAAACTACATAGGATTAGGAAAGCACTTTAGTATCCTGGGCACCTCTGGATGTCTGTGATGTCAGAGTCACATTACACACCTGGGTGTGACTGTTTTACTTATTTCTATTTATAAATACTGTTTCATAATGGGTAATAATATGTTCCAGTCAATGCATTTGTAAAGGGTTGCTGTACACCATGGGTAGATAATTACTTTTCTTCTCTGACCTTGTGGCTCATCACACTACCCAATGCATGTGGTAATAACCAATTTAATTGCATTTCACATCTTAGTGCTCCAAGTGTGTGTCTCATCGGATGGTTGTTCTGGGACTCGGGAAATTAGTTGATGGCCTCTATTTAGCTCTTAGTGGGTAGATTGCCAACTCTCTCAAAATCCACTTTCACCCTTGTGCATAGTCTCAGAAGACAGTAGTACCCTGTCTTTGAGCTGGTCATTGCATGTCAAAGTTAAAGCACCTCCTGGGGAAGTTTGCCAACAAAAATTAAATAAATAAATAAAAAATAGCTGAGGGCGTATCCCACTTTTGGGCATGCTACAAATAATTATTATTATAAACATGTTGGGTCAGCCAAACTAGTTTAGGCCCTGACCCTGCATGTTGGTGGGCCGTCAATTGCAGAATTGGGGTGTTAGTTGGCAGAGTCTATTCATTCCCTTCTTAACACTTAATGGTGATGGCTATTCAGTTTTTTTAACTAATATGATGAATCACCCTTCTAAAAGTGGCAACTCTTAAGAATGTAGTTATGTATGTATGGTAAGAAATTAAACATCTCCTGTGATCATGACAGAAATGGTCAAGAAAAAGGTGTATGGCAATGAGAACCAGGCCCTAAATTTCAGTTTGGCAATGCCCCTTTATGTGGAAACCAGCCAGAAACTCAACCTAGTTTGAGCACTTTAAGTGGTGCTGGTTCTCTTTCCGGAGGTGAATTATGGTCGGTTTATGGCCCTGAGTTGTACACCCAGTTCTGACAGAATACCGACATATTCTTTGTTCCAAAACACCGACAGTCTCACTCTGAGGTTCTCAAACTTTTTTTTTATAGCATGACCCAGACCTCAATACCTAGACTGTCTCATCGCCCCCTTCTTTCCTAGTCACAAAGGTCTAAGACGGTGGCAATTCTAGCAATTGCTTCCATAGAAAAGTAGCATTAGGAAAGTATTTAATGTATTTTTAACTGTCTGGTGTGATTTAACAGTTGGAAAGATGGAGGCAGACAGGGGCAGCACCATGGGACCCGCCAGCCTGCCACGCACCTCTGTGTGGGAATCTCAGATCTAAACAGTTGCGCTGTCAAGTCTGAATCATGTATTAGTTACTAGCCCAGGGTGTCAGGGGTCAGTCCAGGATAGGGCTGTTGTTCAGGCTGGGTGCTGGGCAAGCAGGTGCTGAGGCAGCAAGGCAAGGGCTGTCACAGACTGGCAAGAGCCGTGTTTTCCCAGCTGCCCATCTCTCCCTGGTTCCCCCCACCCTTTTCCTACCTGCCTCTTCCCTGCCTCTGGCTCCCTGCAGCACCGGCCTGGCCCGTGCCCCGGGCAGCTGGCGCGCGACACCTCACCTGGCCGCCTCCTCCTGGCGCTTTCCACCCCTAGAGGCGCTGCGGAGGCTCCCGGCGGAGGCCATAAAAAGCGCCGCAGTAGCGGCCCCGCAGTGTTTTGCGGCCCCGCCCGCCCCCTTTCGCAGCGCAGAGAGCCGGCCGCGTGCGCACTGCTCCGCCGCGCCAGCATGTCCGCGCTGAGCTCCGCCCGCCGCCTGCTCCTGCTGCGCCCGCCGCAGCTCGCCTGCCCGCGGGCCGCCCGGAGCCGGGGCTGCAGCAGCGCCAGCCCGCGGAACCCGCTGGTCTACCTGGACGTGGGAGCCGACAACCAGCCCCTGGGGCGCGTCGTGTTGGAGGTAGCCGCCCCCCCCGGGGTCCCCTGTTCCCGGCCGGCGGGGCTCTGCTGGCCCCACGCTGGGAGTCAGCCGGAGCAGCCCCCAACCCTGATCCAGGCGGCTGGGGCGGTGCGAGGGGTGAGGGAGACCCCGGCTCGGGGTGATGGTGTCCGGTGCCCGAAGCAGGCTGGGAATCCAGAGAGCCGCCGAGGGGTTGTTCCTGGCTTCGCCACTGGCTGGCGGTGTGACCTTGGGCGAGTTCCGGCTGCTGCTTGAGCGCGCCCCCCTCCCTGCGCCTGGCCAAGGAGATCGGGGGGAGGCAGCTGTAAAAAGCTCTTTGGGAGTCGGGATTCAATAAGGATTGTTATCTGGAAATAGTGTTTGCTCCAGATCTGAACCACCTGTATCGTGCCCAGCTGCTACAGGAATATTTGCCTTACAAATAGCCATCTAAACACTCTTCCCGAGCGCCTTTGAAATCGCCAGGCCTGTGTCTCGCACGCACAGGGAGTGTGTGGTGGGGACATTGTCTAGTATCAAATTATGCAACAGGACAGTCCCCATCACTGCCCTTTAGAGGTCACTGGCAGGCTGAGTTCTTATTATTTACTTTGCACTTACCAAGGTCACACAAAAAGTAAGTCCGGCCAGAGCTGGGAATGCACACCAGATATCCTGACTCCCAGTCCTGTGCCTTAATTGCTAGACCATGCATCCTTTCAATATAATATGTCCCCTCCTGCTCCTGAATGCCTGTTCTAGGCAGTGCCAGAAGGAACTCCAGGAGGAATTGGTTTAATATCTAGTATATAAAGTGTCTCAGACAAGCCTGGATATCCAGACTTATTTGTATGTTGATTTACTCTAAATTGATGAGATGGGGGCAAAAAGTCCTGTCATGGAGGAGATGAGTGCCTGGCTTTGAAAGTGACACAGGCAAGGTCATGATTGGCAGAGGAGCAAACTTTACCACATGAGCAGAACTGTCATTTACCAAGGGAGAGCACCAAAACGTTCAAACAGGAAATGTTACTGAGTAGCGTGTTGCAAGTGTATTCTCCCTAGCCAAACTCAAACAGCAAAACCCCCAGCTGATGTTGTTTGGGTACATATTGAGCACTCAGTGAACTGTTGCTCTGTCTTCAGGAACTCACCTATGAAAGTACATGAATACTGACCCAATGGAGTAGTTAAGACTGTAAAATTCTCCTTTGTAGAATCACTCAATCTACTGAAATTCAAGCTGTACAATTTTAGTAACTTCCACAGACTTTGGATCCTCTTATTTTATCTCCCACTCCTCCCCAAATCCTATTTCTTAAACTTAAGTTTCAGTATGAAAATGAAACAGCCCACTTCCTGTATGTGCCTATTATTATTTAACTTCCTCCCGCTCTGATAGGGCAGTTGAGAACTTTTCAGTGGTAGGCTTCTGGCATTATATATGTTGTTTGTCTTCTTTCAGCTAAAGAGCTTTGTTAAGGCTGGCTTCTTTGTTAAGGTGAAGTATGAAAATTACCTGTAAAAGAGTCATAGAAATTGTGGAGAGATGGACAATTATGAAAGGTCCTGGGAATGAGCATGTTCGTAATACACACAGAAAATGATCCATCTGTTTTTGCTTTCTCAGTTTTCTGTTGGGTTATGTCCCCACAATTTCTGTTGAGAAGTTAAATAATGCATCTAGAGATGGAGAGAAATGAGTAATACTGGTTTGCTTCAACTGTTAATCTTTGAACTAAGAGGCAAGTTTGGACTAAAATGCTTTGAAGAAAAATTCTGAATTTTTAAATTGATTAAAAACAAAATATGTATCTAGAAAATTATGCTTAAATTGCATAGAGTAAGCAAAGTGTTTCTGAAATAATAAAACACCAGAAACTATTTCAGTTGTCCAAAACTGCCTTTCCAGCTGCAGTCTTCAGTATAGCTTATGTAAACGCACTTGAGACTTTTGGGTATGTAGCTATTGTCTCTTTCTTTCTCATAGGCTCAGGGCCGGCTCCAGGCACCAGCCAACCAAGCACGTGCTTGGGGCGGCACCTGGTAAGGGGCGGCCAATCTTGGGGTGGCGGGGGGCAGCGCAGCGCTCGGCGGGGGAGGTGTTCCGGCGGTGCAGCGCTGGGCGTGGGGTGTTCGGCGGTGCTCCGTGGGGAGGGGTTCGCCAGTGCGGCGCTCGGCGGGGGTGTTTGGTGGTGCTCCGCGGGGGGGGGGGTGTTCGGCAGTGCGGCGCTCGGGGATGTTCAGCGGCGTGGCGCTCGGTGGGGGTTTCGGCAACACAGCGCTCCATGGGGGACGGGGGTTTCAGCAGCGCGGCGCTCCGCGGGGGTTTCAGGGGGGGGGGGGGGGGGGGGGGGGG
>NW_020664498.1:963495-1011359 GCF_002925995.2 Terrapene triunguis | reverse complement strand
GGCTAGGTCTACACTACAGCGGTGTTCCGACCTAAGATACGCAACTTCAGCTATGTGAATACCGTAGCTGAAGTTGCGTATTTTAGGTCGGCTTACCTGGTGGTGAGGACGGGAGAAAGCCGACCGCTGCCGCGCTGCCGCCGACTCCGCTGCCGCCTCTTGTCGAGGTGGATTTCCGGAGTCGACGGCAGAGCGATCAGGGATCGATTTTACCGCGTCCTCACGAGACGCGGTAAGTCGATCCCCGATAAACCGATTGCTACCCGCCGGATCGGCGGGTAGTGAAGACGTAGCCTTAAAAAATCCATGCTGGCTATTATGACGAGTTTTGTAATGTCTACAAAAGTACTTCCTGTGAAATCTTTAGAAACAAAAACTTATTAATTTGCCTGTGTGTGACTTTGGGAATTAATTTTAGGTGTGCAACGTCTGCTCTTCTTTCTGTTCCTGCAACCTCAGTTTCCCTAATATAACTATTTTTAAGCAGGCTTCAAAGTTTGGTCTCTGCTGGAAGTAATTTAATTGCAGTGATAGTCCAAAATAGTTTTGGTCAGTGATCCGGAGTATTTCCAGTCAAATTTCAAATTCTTCCTGAATTTCATGTTGTATTGTTAATTACAACTGCAATCAGTCTTAAATGACTGACCACAGGCCCAACAAAAAATAGTTGCTTCGTAGAGGTGGTCTTTAATTACAGGTCAAACCGCATTATTGTAGAATCTATTAGGCTATGTTAAAATGGTTGTTTAGGACATGAGGTGGCTCATTGTATAATAAAAGGTCATCCTTAGTACAGGTCTCCCCCTCCTTGCATTGGCTTAGTTCATGAAACAGATGTAGGTATCTTTTTAACTTTTTTCATGTGTCTATTTTGTTATGTAAAAGCTGACTTTTTGTGCTTGCTCTCTCTCTCTCTTTTTAACAGCTGAAAGCTGATGTGGTTCCAAAGACAGCTGGTAAGAAAGTGTTTTGAAAGTTTCATACTTTGTGATTTTAAGATTTAGGTTAGATTGGGGGAGGGGGAGGAGGGAAGATGCATTTTCCCTTCCAGTTTCATCAAAATTAAAGCTTTAGAGAAACTTTAACTAGCTCAATAGTTGGTTGAAAAATAGGAAAATATTAATGTATGTTTCATCACAAATTTTTCTAATTTTTTTCCCGACACAGTTGGGTTAACTTTCATGCACAGGCAAGGTAGTGATGTGTGTTGGTTACCAACACTGGACAAAAATGTTTAACAAAAAAACCCCATGCACTTCTTTCACTGAAATCCAAAGCAACAGCAAACTGGAGGAATTGTGGAGTGGGGATGGTGTGGTTTGGGAGATTGGTAATGGGATATAGACTTTTTCCCTTTCACCTCTAAGCTGGTTTCAATCCTCCTACCCTGATAGTGATCAAAAGGTTTTCTTTGAGGGCTCTTCGATGACCCAAGTGAACTTGAAGTCTTTAAAGTATGATTTGAGGACTTGAGTAACTCAGCCAGAGGTTATAGGTCTGTTACAGGACTGGGTGGATGAGAATCTGTGGCCTGCCGTGTGTAGGTCAGACTGGATGATCATGATGGTCCCTTCTGACCTTAGTCTATGAGTTGGTTGTCTTGGTCTACTTCCTAGTAGACAAGTATCTGTGGGAAAAATACCACTTTCACAACTGGTAGCAAGAGCAAAGGTTTAAAAGGCATGGAGACTGAAATCTCACTCCTAGAGGGGTTATTTCAAACTGAGATTAAGGGCAAATCTAGACTACAAAATTAAATCGACCTAATTTTGATGTACAGCCACCTCAGTGATTGAATTGCTTTTGCATGCCCAAATTACTCTCCTTGTGCCAGCAGTGCGTGTCCTCACCAGGACCCCTTGCACTGATTTAACTGTCAGTGTGGGGCATTGTGGGATGGCTTCTGAAAGGCAGCAACAGTTGATGTAAGCAACACAGTGACTGCACTGACGCTGCATCGGCCTAACTATGTAGACCTAAGCTCTACACCTCTCACAGATGTGGAGTTAAGTCACTGTAGCTGGCGAGTTACATCGGTGGGAGCTACGTTTTAGTTTAGATGCTTACAGAGTTAGGTTGAAGTAAGCTGCTTTCTGTCGACCTAACTGTAGTGCAGTGTTCCCTCTAATTTTTCCCACACATATGTGGAATGAATTGGTGCACATAACAAAATTCATGTGGTGGGGGTGGGGGCCGAGGGGTTTGGAGTATGGGAGGGGGACTCAGGGCTAGGGCAAAGGATTGGGGTGCAGGGGGGAGGTGAGGACTCCGGGGTGGGGCTGGGGATGAGGGACTCAGGGCTGGGGCAGAGGATTGGGGTGTGGAGGGTTGAGGGCTTTGGCTGGGGGTGTGGGCTCTGGGGTGGGGCTGGGGATGAAGGGTTTGGGGTGCAGGCTGCCTGGGGGCTACAGTGGGGAGAAAGGACCCCCCCCCCCAGCTTTCTCTACCCTCAGCAGCACCTGGGCTGGGGGACGGAGGGAAAGAGGGGGCTCAGGGCTGCAGTCAGGGGAGAGGCACTTAGCTGTAGTGTAGACCAGGCCAAAAGAGTGCAAGTGAAACGAGAAACCTTGCATTGCAGCTACCTATAATACTGCACAGTAGTGGGGGTAAACAAACTCTCTTTCATCAAAACTCTCTCATCAGCACCTTTCACTAATACAAATCTCTCAAGCATGAGCAATAGAAGAATTAAAAAAAATTCATAGGACTTTATATTCCTGTTGGGCACTAAACTTTTTTAAAGAATGTGCATTAAACGTTTTTTAAAAAACACTGATGTGGGACCTAAATTACCTGCCAGTTTATTTTAATTTGGTTGTAGGGTACTGTATAGTGCTGATGTTACATGATAGTAGTTCATATATGTTTTTGTTTTACCAGAAAATTTCAGAGCTCTTTGTACCGGTGAAAAGGGTTTCGGATATAAAGGATCCACCTTTCACAGAGTGATTCCTTTATTTATGTGCCAGGTAATGTAACCTTTAGTATTTTCACCAACTTTTATTTTGGGAAACATATTATAACGGATCTATTATACTGAATTCTGATATATGGTTAAGAATGATTTTTATTTGCATTAGAACACAAGTTTAACTTTTAAGTAGTTTTGCTGTGTAACCTCTTAACAGCAGAAGGAAGATATGACAATGTGCCTTGCATTTCTGATCCTGTTGCTATGGCTGTTGTGTAGCACATGGGTTTGTACAACTAAATGCAAATACCGCTCAGACTGCTTTAGAAATCCTGACTTCGGGAGCTGTGCTTTTGTGTAGTGATGTATTTTAACAAGTGGTGTGCTCAGTAAAATGGCTCTTGGTTAGGAAAACAGTCTGTGTGTAGAATTATAATCAGTGTAAAGTAGCACATATGAGATAAGAGAACAATGTACCCGTTCTTTCTTTGCTGACATCATCTTGTTATATTTGCTGTTGATATATAGGCATTTAAAAGAAAACAATCAGAGGTTTCCTATGAACACCTCACCTGGGGAAAAAGAACACCTACTGTGTTTTCCAAGTAAATAGGCTGACTCACTAAAAGACTACTTGGTGTCTTAAGAGATTTTGAATGTGGCAATTAC
Organism: Terrapene triunguis; assembly: GCF_002925995.2. Classification (NCBI taxonomy): domain Eukaryota; kingdom Metazoa; phylum Chordata; order Testudines; family Emydidae; genus Terrapene; species Terrapene triunguis. The sequence goes on along the minus strand of NW_020664498.1, from coordinate 1,007,779 downwards.
TTCTAATTTGAAGACTGAATCATTCTAAACTGCTATAAAGTATACACAAACATGACAGTGATCCTGTTTAAAATAAAGTGTATATATGCTTTTGGAAGATAAATTAATCACCTATCTGTTTTGTATGGATGCTGTATTAACATTCCATGATGCTGTGCATGACAGTAGGGGTTTGTTCCATTGCACTTGGACAAAATTCCCCCCGCCCCCAATTGCTGCAGTGTACTGGATAATTGGTTGCTTTCTCTCACCCCAACGAAGGCTGCATTTCAACAGTAGTGTATTTATAGAGTTTTTGAATGGCTTTGATTTATTTGAGGTGAAAGGCTTTATAAACATGTAAATAATTGCTGTTATTAATTGATAACCTTGGAGGCACTTGCATCTTGAGCAAAAAACTGCATTTAAAATTTAAAAAATACCAAAAAGCAAATGTTCTTATGTTGTCCTACTTTTGATAAGGGAAAGTGGACAAATATGCTGCAGTAGACTGACTTTTTTTTTTGAAAATACATGTTGGATCTTTTGGTGGTGGTGGAGAAGAAGCAAGGTCTAGACTCTGACCTGGGGTCAGGAACTTGAAAATATTGATTGCTGCTCCACCACTAACTTACATAGTTCTATCCAAATCATATAGTCCTTATTGCCTCTGTTTGCCCATTTGTAAAACAGGAAAATTAGTTGCCTGTATCTCAAGTGTTGAGATGATGAGTTAGTGTTTGTAAAGTGCTCTGTATTTGTTACAGATGTGTAACTGCTGCTATATGCTTCAAGGCCGATATAATAATTCTAGGACAATTTTCCTTTTAACATTCTAAAGCTGGTGGAAATGGTGAAGGCCATTCCACTTGTAGGAGGTGCAGTGTTAGTGTGATGCAGCCTGATGAATACACCTAATTAAAGGTTGCCATGTACTTTACTTTGCAATTCAAATGCCTCTTGATGATACACAGCACGTAAAGCATGCTTCTGGGATTACACAAGAATTGCCACACTATTATGTAAAGCACAACTTCGGGCTGCTCAAGGCAATCTTAAAAATGTGAATGTCATACACAATATCTTATGATTCCAAAGAACATAAGAGCTACCATACTGGGTTAGACTATGGTCCGTCTTGCCCAGTATTATGTCTCCAATAGTGTCCTGTGCCAGAGCTTTAGGGGAGATTTGCAGAGCAATTCTAAAGTGATCCACCCCTGTCTTCCACTCCCAGCTTCTGGTAGTCAGAGGTTTTAGACCTGCCCCAAGCATGGAGTGGCATCTGACCATCTTGGCTAATAGCAATTGATGGACCTATTTCTCCATGAACTTTTCCAATCCTTTTTTGAACCCAGTTATACTTATGGCCATCACAACATCTTGTGGCAATGAGTTCTATGGGTTAGTTGTTTGTTGTGTAAAAAAGTACCTCCTCTTACTTGTATTCTACCTGCCACCTTTTAATTTTATCAGGTGACCCCAGTAAATAACACTTCTCTATTCACTTTTTCCACACTTTTCATAATTTTATAGACCCCTATCATATCCCCTCTTAGTCATCCCTCTTCTAAGATGAAGTGCTCTAATCTTTTTAAGTCTCTGCTTATATGGAAGCTGTTCCATACCCTTGATCATCTTTGTTGCCCTTCTCTGAACCTTGTCCAGTCTATCGTATCCTTTTTGAGATGGGTTTTAAAGTACGGGACACAGTATTCAAGGTGTTGGCACACCATGGATTTATATAGTGGCATTATGATATTTTCTGACTTATTTTCTATCCCTTTCCTAATAGTTCCTAACATTGTTTGCAAGGATTAGCTTTCATTTGCAGCAGTGTGCTTGGCCCTGTACATACATAAGAAGTCTCAGTCTGTGTCTCAAGGAACGTTCAGACTATGGTAGTTACAAGGCAGATAAAACAGGTCAGATACCTGACATGTCAGGTGATCCTATGAATTAGGATTAATTGCCTAACAATTTTTGTCCTGTAAAAGAAAAGCTATCGGGGGCCTGATCCTGCTGTCTCTACGAAAACTCCCATTCAGCTCCGAGTGTGACTAGAATCAGATCTTCTTTCCAAATTTAAAACTACAAAAGCAAAATGTTTGAATTAAGATTCCCACAGTATCTGAATCTCTTCCATTAAGGGTAGGAAGTCTGCCAATACTGCATAATCACCAGGTGAATCTTCAGTACCTCTGTATTGAAGTGGTGAATAAAATATCCATTGGGGACCTTCTTTCCTGCAAAGTTATCCTAATTGTGAACTCAACTGGAAAAAGTGAGTGAAAGTTTATAAAATTGTTACAAGAACCTATAACAAATGATGAGAAGACTTTTTTGGGGAAATTATCAGAAGGAGCTGTCTGACAACTGCTGACTGAGAAATGGGCAGACAGGACAGGAGCAAGGTATATGATCCTTGCTGCCACCCCCATCATTTCCTGATACTCTGGGATCCACCACATCACTGAGCCTTCATCATCCTAATCCTGACCAGACCAAGCCAGAGAGAGGGGGACCCAGATGACATAGCCACCTTCAGTGGCTCTGGCTAACTGGGATGTGAGACTTTGCCACCGATCCCCACTCTCACACGTGTCTTTTTTCTTCCCCACTTTATTTCTTCTCTTTCCTAACCCTCTCCTTTTGCCTTCTGTCTAATAAGGGTCAATGCTGGCACGAGTTTCCCAGGTCCCAGAGTGGCTAATAAGACCAAGTGCCATGTATTTGTTTTTCCAGCAGTGAGGTAGCAAGTAAACATTGACCCACCCAAGACAGAAGCTGTATTTTCTATCTTTGCTATTCTTTTCTCTCCCATCTTGTGTGTGTTTCTTATTTTGTCTTCTAGGAAACAGGACTGGGATTTTAACAAAAACAGCACAAGCCTATCTCAATTAACTTTTTTCCCCCAAAAAGGACAGTTATTTCCATCTTTAATACCATCTAAAAAACTGTCGAACGATGGTTTTGGTTTTTTCCCTTTAAGGACTCTCTACAGCTAAAGGGAACAAAGATGTTAAAATGAAAGCGCAACTTAATACTTTATTTCAAATGTGTTAACTGTTTTCCTTCCTTTCTATATCTTTAATAAAAGCTTTAAAATTTTTAATCATGTGTTTGCTGTGGTACTAAGCAGGATGAGGTCTCTGTATACCAAAGCCTGAACCTTGCTTAATGTTGTTTAATGTTGGATGGTGACAGGGTCATATTAACTCCTTTGGGCCCGTATATTCCATGTAAATTTAATTACAAAAGTGGGTATATTTTTAATAGCACCCATTCTAGTATAAAATGCAACCTGTACATTAGTAAAGTTAAAAACCACTTATGTTTCAGGCTGGGGACTTTACCAACCACAATGGCACAGGAGGAAAATCCATTTATGGCAGTCGATTTCCAGATGAAAATTTCATACTTAAGCATGTTGGACCTGGTAAATAAACGTATTCCTCTTCCCTTCTGCTGAGTAACCTATAATGATTGTTACCTGTAGAAAATGTCATTTTAAGGAGCACATATTTGAGGTGGGTGAGGTACTTGATCGTTACAAAAAGGTCATTGAGGTGGTGTCGAAGTGGTGAGGTGTTACTAGTTCAACTGTGCTAGTATACAGTGATCATGTAGACCGCCTCTGATGGGTGACAGTCAGATCATCACACCTATTTCTTGCAGTTTGCTTTAAGTGGCTGCTATGCAAATTATCATAGCCTAACGTGATTATGTTCTGTTTTATGTTTACAAACTCCCAAATGTGGAACAACTTTTTGTAATGGAATGGAATTTGGCTAAGTTTTCTGTTTTGTGAATCTCCTGACTTGAATTTTTACGCAGAGTGAAATGAAGTGGTCATGGGTCTATCTGACTCGTCACCATGGTGTTGGCTGTCCACCGGCTAGATGGTGTGGAAGGGAGCACAAAAGCTTTTAGCCAAAAGATCAGTTATACCAACAGACCAATTATAACCAACTATAGCCAAAAGAGCAGGTGGATGTTGGGGGGGGGGGGGGGGGAAGAACCCAGTCATCTAGGAACATACACTTAGGAAATGTCTTTGCAATTCTAACATATCAGACCAGACCATTCCATTTATCATGGGGACCAAGTTGGTGTTGGTTTTCCCTATTTACCATGCAAACCACAATAGACGTTACAAGGTAGGAGCCACCTTCAGGGTCCCAATGGCAGATGAACTAGCCCCATACTACCATTGCTGGAGGAGAGAGGACAGGCGAAGGAAAGGGTGGGACATTAGCAGTCAGGTTGAAGCAACATGCCTCTCCCCTATTCCGCATCTCTACTAGCCTTACGTATGCAAAGGAAAAGTGCATTTTCTCTGCAGCACATTTTTCAGATGAATACATTGCTAAAACATTCATGTTTTTGCAGGTATACTCTCAATGGCCAACGCAGGACCCAATACAAATGGGTCTCAGTTCTTCATTTGCACTGCCAAAACTGACTGGTAAGTTTTCCATAGAAATACATGTGGTAACACTTAACCCATGGGTCTGCAGTTCTTAAAAATGTATCTACATTAATTGCTTTGTCATTAGAAGCCTAGCATTTCTGCAGAAAAGGACCTGGGGATTACAGTGGACGAGAAGCTGGATATGAGTCAGCAGTGTGCCCTCGTTGCCAAGAAGGCTAATGGACTTCATATTGGGCCTCATTAGTAGCAGCATTGCCAGCAGATCGAGGGAGCTGATTATTCCCCTCTATTCGGCACTGGTGAGGCCACATCTGGAGTATTGCGTCCAGTTTTGGGCCCTCCACTACAGAGAGGCTGTGGACAAATTGGAGAGAGAGTCCAGCGGAGGACAACGAAAATGATTAGGGGGTTGGGGTACATGACTTACAAGGAGCGGCTGAGGGAACTGGTCTTGTTTAGTCTGCAGAAGAGAAGAGTGGGGGGGGGTTTGATAGCAGCCTTCAACTACCTGAAGTGGGGTTCCGAAGAGGCTGGAGCTTGGCTGTTCACAGTGGTGGCAGATGACAGAACAAGGAGCAATGGTCTCAAGTTGCAGTGAGGGAAGTCTAGGTTGGATATTAGGAAACACTATTTCACTAGGAGGGTGGTGAAGCACTGGAATGGGTTACCTAGGGAGGTGGTGGAATCTCCATCCATAGAGGTTTTTAAGGCCTGGCTTGACAAAGCCCTGGCTGGGATGATTTAGTTGGTGCTGGTCCTGCTTTGAGCAGGAGGTTGGACTAGATGACCTCCTGAGGTCTCTTCCAACCCTAATCTTCTATGATTCTATGATTTGGGGAGGTTGGAGGAAACTGAAGACATAAGGGAGATAAATCAAACAGTTGATGTTGCTCTGTGCATTTGAATGGGTCCAATAAGATGGGGGTTTTTTTCTATTCTAAAATGAAGGCATCATGTTGATTTTTATTCTCATTTTCTTTGGATGCAGTAGTGTACCTCCTGCTGTTTCCAGCATACTTCAGCAATACCTCCCTCATTGCTGGAACAAGCCTTTGCTTTTTCCAAGTCCAAAAATGATTAGCATTGGTAGAGCAGGGTGAAGCCATAGGTCAGGAGTGGCAATTAAGAAAAGAGAGTCAGCCTTAACCAAATATTTACCTTGTGAGTTGTGACCTTAAATTTCTCCATCACTTCCTAGGAAATATTCTGTTTGAGCCAGAAGCTCTAAACATAAGTTAATGGGATGAACATAGGTGGAGGACTGCTCTCCATTGCATGTTTAAAAAGTTCACTTTTTTTAACTTCTAAAGAAATTACAAGTGATTCTGGACTCTGGGACTACTTCACTAAGCATTATGTGAGTTAGAAAATATAAAACCTTGGTTAGCTGAAGGTTCATGCATCTTCCCCTCCCACCCCCGCCACATAATTAAATAATCTTGTAAGTGTATTGAGACATCCTACAAAACTGCAGGACAGTAATGAATGCAATGTATGCTTTCCCCTCCCCTCCATGCGAAAAGATTCCATGAACAAATTCTCACTGTAGCCCCATGATGTATAGAATGCTTACTGACAAGTGGAGATAGAAAGGTTAAGTGATTTGATCAATCCTAGGGCCTCCAGTCTCCCAGACCTGTTTGGTTCACTATACACCATACTGCCCTACAGTCCCTAAAGGCCTGATCCAGATTGAATTGTACTCAAGAGAGACGTCTGTTGACTTCAGTGAGCTTTGGATTAGCCCCACTTAGAACAGCCTTTGTTCAGATAGCCCTCTCTACTGCTCCTGCCATCTGGAACACATTTTCTGTATCTCTCTGCCTCATTATGTCAGTACGTTTTGCTCCAATATTTAAGACATTCTCCTTGCCCACCCTCCCCAACTATACCACTTCCCTTCTATATCCATCTTCCTCTGCTATTGGTACTTAAGGCTTGCAACCTGACATGCTTTACGTTTTTAAGTAATGGGCACTACGCAAGATAAGGTCATTATGCTGCTAACCTTTATTCATGTGAGGAAGGGCCTGTAGGATCAGGTCCTAAAGCTGTATTGTATTTTACTTTTTCGGTAACTAGAGTTGGTCAGAATGTCATCAGCTAGTCTGAATATGCATTCGTATTCAGCATCCCCCTTACTTTGTGTGTATTTAGTTTAATATTGCTTTTACTTACACGTATTTATTATTTATTACAGGCTAGATGGAAAACATGTTGTGTTTGGCCATGTAAAGGAAGGAATGGAAGTTGTGAAAAAAATCGAGAGCTTTGGCTCCAAGAATGGAAAGACATCAAAGAAGATTGTCATTACTGACTGTGGTCAGCTGTCGTAACCCCACTGCCTGTAACTCAGGAGAACTTAGATGCTGTGAAAAAGAAAAATGAGGAAGAAGTATATCTGATTTCACTTTTAGGGTTGTTAATTGCTGATGTGAAAATATATTTATTTCTGTTCAAGATAATTCATTGAAGGTACTATGATCAGGGACAGTAGAAATGTGAGGAATTCTAGTTAAAAATTTATTCAACTTATTGTGGGTAGGGTCTAGAGAGTCCACATTTTCTATCTAACTTGGTCCAACTTTTACATTGTTGTATAGTATTATTTACTAAGAACAATGAGCATTTTCTTAAAATATGTATTAGCGTGTTAAACAAAACTACCAAAATAGAGGCTGTCAGGCCAAGTTTGATAGAGAACCCCATAGTATCCTGCAAGCTGAAGTGCAGTCATTCAACACTGTATTTGGCAGCAATATGAATATTAATTTTGTCATGTGTTACAAGGAACATTGTGAGCCTTATCAGAATATTTGAAAGATTACCTTGTTGTCCACTTGGCTAGTCAGTGTTTGCACCCTTCTCTATTTCAAATGAATGTAAAGTTAGTGTTTGATAAATACATTCAGGTACAGGGGATAAATTCATTAGCTGGATATTTCAGGCTGTAGGATCAACAGTGAAATAATTAAGGATGTTGCATTTAAACTTTTGTAAATTGGGGTTAAAATGCTTCATGAAGATGAAATAAAGAATGCTGCCTTTCCTTTGGTGCTATGTTTCATTCCCATCTGGTTGCAGACTTGAAGTTGTATTGATAAAGCAAATTAGTTAATGCTCTCAAGGCTATCTCTGCAACCAGAAGGGCTAAAATCTTCTTTCTGCAAAAGATGACAAAACTTACAACGCAACTTAAATACATGGATTTCTATTGTCTTGGACCATTGCTAATTCTTCAACGGGGGGGGGGGGGAAACTTAAGACATAAAGTATCTTGTATCTAAGTTAATTGATCTTAACTTTTTGCTTGACATTATATGAAACTGAGTTGGTGGGCATACTACCACAGCTCCAGTCGTTTACTTGATAGAATCAAGAGATAACCAGAACTGATCAAGTGACTTTTTTTGTACTGTAGCTGCAAACTAACCTGCAGTGCAGCTATACTCTGAAACCTGACTAGGTAAAAATAGCAGCAGATTCCTTCCCTGTGTGTATTCAGAATGCTATCCCAAATGACAAATAAGTTTTACTGCTTTTTGTTTGTTAGCCCATCAGAGCCAATTCATCTTGGGGATTAGCTGGATTCCGTTTCTTCTGGTGCATCATCAACAGAATTACTAATTTAAAATTGGTTACTCAGTGTAACTGAGGCCTGGTTTAATCTGCAGAACCATTATTACTGGGCTTGATGTGTGAGAAGGAAAGAATACAGATGGACTGATGGGAGTCCAGCAAGAGTTTTCAGGACTGGCAGTTAGAAAATACATCTTTTCACTTGTAAACTGTGTACATCTGATAGGGAAGCATTGAGAAATAATGATGATAAAACCTTATAATGACATTTTTAGAGTAACTTAAACTGCTAAATATATATGTATTAGTGGTGGAAGAAGCACCTTGGTGGCTGGTACAGTAATTATTCAGGAAATAAAAATAAAATGTGAAGGCTCTTTCCAAATGTGAGTTAACGTCCATCATATAGAACAACAGTATGCAAGTTTAAAATGTATCTTGCACTAGATCAATGTCTTTTTAGCTAATTGAAGATTACATACATTTGTGTATGTGTGTGATGGAATTTCAAGTATAATTTCACAGAAAATGGACTGAACAGCTTTTTATTATAGTTGCACTATTGATTTTTCTTTTGAAATGTTTTTTAAATATTAATTTTAACTGTTTTAGCTAATGTTGAATTTTGACATAAAATATTTTATGTTCCCTTCATTTGTATGTGGAAAATCATTAAATAAATTTTTTTGGTTTAAAAAAGTGTCTGTTTCTTATGTGAGTAGAATGTTGCCCATTGATTGAAAACTGGCATGTCAACAGCTGAAATATCACTGCATTGATTGTGTTTTACTCAGGCTGCACTATTCTCTGAAATTCCCCTTTGTCATATGGTCTATATCAATGGTCCTCAGAGCTGCCACTTCTTCATTTAGTAGATACTGAGGGCCACAAAACTGGTTGTAGTCAGCAAGTCAAACTTTTATGATCGTCTTACACTGGCAAGATAGCTCTTCTAAAATGGGTTAATATGTGCTTGTGGAGATTAAGGCCAGAAGGGATCATCTGGCCTGATCTGGATAACACAAGACACAAAATTTCACTGTTATCCCTGTACTGAGCTCAATAACTTCTGTTTGACTAAAGCATAACTTCCAGAAAGGCCTCCAATATTGATTTGAAGATATCAAGAGATGGAGAATCCATAACTTCCCCTGGCAATTTGTTCCAGTAATTAATTTTTATTTTGTTTGTTTAAACAAGTGCCTTCTTTCTAATTTGAAATTTGTCTGATTTTTAGCTTCCGGTCATTAGTGGTTTGCATACCTTTCTCCGCTAGATTAAAGAGATCTAGTATCTTTTTCCCTGTGAAGGTACTTATACACTGTAATACACTTATACACCGTGAAGGCACTTATACACCTCTTAATGTTTTTTGACACAGCACTCAATCTTGTTTAGTTTATCTCAATGGAGGGAATTTTCACTAGCCTTCAAATCATTTATTTTTTTGAACAGTCTTCAATTTTTCAATATCCTCTTTAAAATATGGACTCCAGAACTTGATGCAGTATTCCACTATCTGTCTCTCACTACTGTCATATGAAGAGGTAAAATCACCTTCCTGGTCCTTGTTCTGTTTATACATCCACAGATTGCATTATCCCTTTTTGCCACAGTACTCCACTGGAAGGTCACGTGGGAGTTGCTTGTCTAGTATGACCCCCTAATCTTTTTTGGAGTCATTGCTTCTCAGGATAAAGTTACCCTTCCTGTAAGTCTGAGCTACATTTCTTGTTCCTAGAGGAATAACTGCATTTGGCTGCATTAAAACACATTTTGTTTGAGAGGGCCTACCTTACCAAGCGATCACTGTATGACTGCCCTGTCATCGTTATTTATAATTTTCCCAATCTTTGTGTCATCTGCAAATTTTATCAGCAGTGATTATATGTTTACTTCTGAATCCCAGGCCTAGTACTAATCACTGCTGAATCCCACTAGAAACAATTATTCAGGGATGATTCCCCATTGTCTGCTACTACTTTTTTGAGATTTGTCAGTTAGCCAGTTCTTAATGCTTTTAAAATGGAATCATAGAATTGTAGGACTGGAAGGGACCTCGAGAGGTCATCTTGTCCAGTCCCCTGCACTCAAGGCAGGACTAAGTATTATTTAGACCATCCCTGACAGGTGTTTGTCTAACCTGCTCTTAAAAATCTCCAATGATGGAGAATCCACAACCTCCCTAGGCAATTTATTCCAGTGTTTAACCACCCTGACAGGAAGTTTATCCTAACGTCCAGCCTAAACCACCCTGGCTGCCATTTAAATCTATTGCTTCTTGTCCTATCCTCAGAGGTTAAGTAGAACAATTTTTCTCCCTCCTCCTTGTAACATCCTTTTATGTACTTGGAAACTGTTATCATGTCCCCCCGTCTTCTGTTCTCCAGACTAAACAAACCCTTTTTTTGCAATCTTCCCTCAGAGGTCATGTTTTGTAGACCTTTAATAATGGTTTCTCTTCTCTGGACTTTCTCCCATTTGTCCATATCTTTCCTGAAACGTGGCGCCCAGAACTGGACACAGTACTCCAGTTGAGGAGTAATCAGCGCGGAGTAGAGTGGAAGAATTACTTCTTGTGTCTTGCTTGAAACACTCCTGCTAATACATCCCAGAATGATGTTTGCTTTTTTTGCAACAGTGTTACACTGTTGACTCATATTTAGCTTGTGATCCACTATGACCCTGAGATCCCTTTCTGCAGTACTCCTTCCTAGGCAGTCATTTCCCATTTTGTATGTGGGCAACTGATTGGTCCTTCCTAAGTGGAGTACTTTGCATTTGTCCTTATTGAATTTCATCCTATTCACTTCAGACCATTTCTCCATTTTGGCCAGATTGTTTCAAATCCTATCCTCCAAAGCATTTCAATCTCTCCCAGCTTGGTTTTGTCTGAAAACTTTAAGTGCACTCTCTATGCCATTATCTAAATCATTGATGAAGATATTGAACAGAAAGGGACCCAGAACTGATCCCTGCAGGCCCCCACCTGACATGCCCTTCCAGCTTGACTGTGAACCACTGATAACTACTCTCTGGGAGGGTTTTCCAATCAGTTATACACCCATCTTCTAGTAGCTCCATCTAGGTTGTATTTCCCTAGTTTGTTTGAGAAGATCATGTGAGATAGTATCAAAAGCCTTACTAAAATCAAGATATACCACATCACTATGTTAGACATCTAATTGCTTGTAACCCTTTTGGTGAAAACTGAAACAAGTCATTTAGCACTTGTGTTATTTCCTCATTTTCTGTTACTGTCTCTCTCCCTGCCCCCCCACCCCCATTGAGTAATGGGGCCTACCCTATCCTTGGTCTTCCTCTTGCTTCTAATGTATTTGTAGAATGTTTTTTTGTTACCCTTTGCCTCTAGCCAATTTGATCTTGTTTTTTGCCTTGCCCTGTCTAATTTTGTCCCTACATGGGTATGTTTTGTTTATATTTATTCTTTGTAATTTGACCTAGTTTCCACTTTTTATAGGACTCTCTTTTGAGTTTCAGGTCATTGAAGATCTCCTGGTTAAGCCAGGGTGGTCTCTTGCCATACTTCCTATCTTTCCTACAAAGTGGGATAGTTTGCTCTTGATAAGGTCTCTTTGAAAAAGGGCCAACTCCCTTGAACTGTTTTTCTCCTTAGACTTGCTTCCCATGGGATCTTACCTACCAACTTCTGGAGTTTGCTAAAGTCTGCCTTCTTGAAATCCATGTGCTTTATTGATGTAGTGCTAATTTTTTAATCCACCATGTGGTACACCTTACAAAACACCTTAAAAAGTCTATTACATCTACATGGTTACCTTTTATCAACCAAACTTGTATTCTCAGAAAATATCAGGTTTGACAAGATCTATTCTTCCCCCCACCCCGCAAAAAAACAAAAACATATTGACTAGCACTGTTCTGTTCCTATCCTTTAATGGAAAAGCTCGTAAGTGATTCAACTGATAAAGAATTACTTTGCCTGGAATTGATATCAGGCTAACTAGCAGTTCTCCAACTTCATTGCACTGTGGCCCTGTTCTAACAATGACTACACAGCCTCAGGAGGGGGGGCCAAAGACTGAGCCCACCCGAGCCCTGCCACCCAGTACAGGGGCCCGAAGCCTAAGGACTTCAGCCCCAGGCCCAGTAAGTCTAATGCCAGCCCTGGCAACCCCATTAAAACAGGGTTGTGATCCTAGGGTGACCAGATAGCAAAGGTGAAAAATCGGGACGGGGTGGGGGGTAATTGGCACCTATATAAGACAAAGCCCCAAATACCGGGACTGTTCCTATAAAATCGGGACATCTGGCTTAGTTTGTTAGCATTTTGATCCCTATTAATTGATGATGCTGTGGTTGAGTTATTAATTAATTTAAAACAGGTAATGGTTTCTTTAATAAAGAATGCCAATTACTAAGGATGTATATTTCAACTGAGAAGCTCAGTGTTTAACAAATATTCATTACTCTGTCAAGGCCTCCGTGTGGTATAAATAGATGTGGCAAAATTAGTTCAATGCTGCACTTGTAAATTACTGGAAAACAAAGATCATTATGTAAATTCAATTAAAGAAAAATATGATCTGTTACAGGTGATTAATGCAATCATCATGGTCTGATTTTTATCTACAAACTTAGCCTTAGATAGGAAATCAGCATGGTAGAAGATAAAACACTGGTGCCAAAATTTTCAAACAGCTACCTAAATTTAAGCACCTAAATAAAAATTGCTTTATTTTCAGATGTGTAGAGTACTCTCAGCACCCAAGTACCTTAATTGCTTGCAATTAAACTGGTGCAGATTCCTGTGTGTATGCTCTGATTTTCATTTAGCTTAAACTTGTTCCCAGTGGATTTAAACTGAAATAAGTCTGTCCACACCCCAGTTTCACCACATCAGTTTAATTTCAGATGTTAGGGTAAACCAGTGCAACTTTCTTATGTGGCCAAGCCCTATCTGGTAGATCTATTATGTGCTTAGACGCTATAGGTCGCTGAAGCTGTTGTGGAGTTTTAAATAAAAATAATTTTGGATATTTAAATGGTTGTTACCATGATAACGCACCCCAATGTGCAACATGGATATTAATTAATTTAAATTGTGAGATTTAAAACCCCACCTCATGCATTTGTCCAAATGCACTTAAGAAGGTAAAATCCCTACCTGGAAAGCGCATTGGGTGTGGTGATATGGTGAGGATTAAAGATATAGCTGAGGATCTCAAAGCATTTTACAGACAATGAATATGCGGGGCCTCAATTCTCCTGTAAGGTAGATAACTATTCCCTATCTTACAAATAGGGAAAGGGAGGGGGAAGCTTAGAGACAGAAGTTTTCAACTTGGGTGTACAAAGTTTAAGTACTAAATCAATATTTAGGCCCCAGTTCAGGATAGCACTTAAGCACATGCTTAAGTCCCTTTGTATTCGGGCAAGCTATGGGAGTCAAGCATGTCCTTAAGTATTGTCCTGGATAGGCATGCTGTCCTAAATTGGGTCTCAAGAACCTGAAAAAGTCCTTGATCCCCAAAACACTTAAGCAGGTGCTTAACTTTAAGCATGTGAATAGTCTCAGAAGTTAATTAGCCGTCTCAAATAAATTAGGCATGTGAGGAGTTGCAAGAGTAGAGCTGAAGTGTGATATGATTTTTTTTGAAGGAGCTACAGCTCCCAACGCTGTGGCTTCTGCAATAGCATACAGGAATCCTGCAGCAGAACTGGGGACAGAGTGGAATACTAACTACTCCACAAAATAACAGGAGCACAATTACTTTGGGTTTAGTGAATAGGTCAGTTATGGTAATTTTTTCATGTATTTAGATTTTAGTTGTCAAGTAAAATTTTGAGTCTTGACTTGGAATTTTCTTCACTAATGTATCTAAATTGTAAAGATGGAGATTTGAGTTGTGGTTTTAATCCTTCTATAGGTGTAGTATGTTCTATGGCTGTGGTGCATTTGATAGTCTTGCAATGCTGTGTTCAACTTGCTGATTGTTATACGACACAATTAGTATGCATTTTTATTTATGAACTGATAGTGGGCTGGTACAATATTGCTTTAGCAGAAGACTTTAAAATTATCTAAAATATTATCTTGTATAGAACTTGTACCTTAACTATCAGTTTCTCATATATAAACTAATTTTCCCTCCTACTTTTTATTGAGCACATTTCATATAACTCTTTCAAGAGGTGATACTTAGTACCCCAAGGCCTTTGCCATGAGCTCCCATTAATGCCTTATGATCCTAAATCTATAGACGTAGGTCTATACTTACCTCCGGGTCTGGCGGTAAGCAATCTATCTTCGGGGATCGATTTATCGCGTCTTGTCTAGACGCGATAAATCGATCCCGGATCGATCCCGGAAGTGCTCGCCATCGATGCCGGTACTCCAGCTCGGCGAGAGGAGTACGCGGCATCGATGGGGGAGCCTGCCTGCCACGTCTGGACCCTCGGTAAGTTCAAACTAAAGTACTTCGACTTCAGCTACGTTATTAACGTAGCTGAAGTTGCGTACCTTAGTTCAAAGTGGGGGATTAATGTGGACCAGGCCTTTGCTAGCAAAGGGAGGTTTTATTTAGTCTTATTCTACCACTAGGTGGCACCAAAGGATTGTCCATTGCTCAGTTGACAGCTGCTAAGAGCAAGTGCCAATGATAGACTTGCAAATGCATTTTCATTAACATTCAGAGCAGAAACCTTGAAGTCACAGTATACAGCTTTTATTAACTGCATCTGAATTCTAAGTAAAATTCTAATACTGTTTCTATTTAATGCTCTTAGTTCTCCCTCAGTTACATTGCATTCATCTCATCCCACTAGTCTAGTCTCTGGAGGTACTAAAAGTGACTGCAATTTGATTTGCACGACTTGCTAAAAAGAAGCGTAGATTAGTTTAGTGTTTTGGCATTGGGAGGTCGGACAGTATTATTAATCTAATAAAATTTTACTAAGTGCAATCGCACCACATTATCATAATCTAACTTAAAGATGACATGGGAGATGTTATAACAATGGAAATACATGTGCTAAGAGTCTTTTTGATTTGACTCATCTTCTAAAAGCCTTGAGCAATTCTAATTTTCCTTGTTCGAAAAGGAAAAGAGTGCTTCTAAAAGACATTGTAGATAGTTTTGTTAATAAACTGTGCTAAGAAAGGTCACCATGCTCTTAAGGACAGAAGTTTACACCTTAATGTTTATGGTGAGGATTTTCACACTGAAAGAATATTTTATTATGCCCTCTGTAGCCAACACTGAATTCTTCTGGCATGAGATATGAATGCAATGAAAGAATACAAGTGGCAGCATTATTTGTTAATGTGGATGTAATTCCAAATGCAATACACATGTGTTTAACATCCTTTACAGATTCTATTTTTTTTAGTGTTACCAAATATTCCCCACTAAAATAAAATCAGATTTTAAAGTTGTTCCAGCTGTTCAGCAAGCCTTTTTGTTTAGCCTTGTGATGTAATTCTTTGTTCCAGACCCACAGCTGATGTAAATTGATTTTACTGTTGCGACACTGAGGATCTGTCCTCTTGTTTCGAAAAATTAAAATACTTGGAGAAGAGGCACCCAAAACGCAACTATTGTTCTCTCTTATGATCCTGTAGGATTTCAGCAGGTGGCAGAACTTCAGTATTTAAGGACTTTCAGCAAAGTGTATTTACACAAATTTGCAATGATCACCTTATTTGATTTTAAAAGAGAACTCACTTTGCTCAGTTCTGCATTCTGAAAATTCCCAATGTAAAAAGCACTTCTCCACAGATTAAAACTAGATGGGTTCTGACTAGTCTCAAATCTACAACCCTTTGAATCTTGGATGAGTTGAAGTTGAAATCCCCAGATCTCAATCTACCTGGTTTGGAGTTTGATCCAAAACAAGAAAGAGCCTAATTCCCAGTTCCAGTTTTAAGGAAGGCACCATGTCAATATAGGTGAATTTATGAGATTTTTCACCATTCATGATGGCAGAAGTCTTGTGAGATCAACTGATTTCAGAAGATTTCTGCAACTTTGGGCCAAAATCTTTAGAAGATCCCACAGCATTTTGGCACTGTCAAATTCAAACTGGAACCCAGCTGAAAATCTTAAAAAGTCCTAGTGAAAACCACCCCTTCAGCCTTCTCTAATTTTAACTGACATTTCTGAGAATTCCCTCCATTTTCTAGTACACTCTTACTGTGAGATGGTGTCCTGACATCATGCTGTCATTAAATCCTCTGGAAAAGACTTCACAAGATTCTTTCACAACATGAGGTCCATTTCATGCTCCCCTCCCCCATTACCAATAACTGTAGAGCCAATCAACAGAAGCACAATAAATCAGATGCACTGACAGTAGCATAAACATTGCTCATGTAACCACCTCCTGTGTGGATCAACAGTGAGAATTGGACATGGGTCCTCTGGATCAAAAGCATGAGTGTCTAGTGTTTGAGCTAAAGGACCCACCCAGGTACGTTAGTTCAGAGGCAGTAACAGACTCACAAACCTTACTATGAGGTCTAACCACTAGACAGAGACACTCATCCAGCTTTTAATGTGGGTTTCTCTCTCTCGTACCACAGGAATGAGTCGACAGCTGGATTAGAAGGGGAGCACCAAGGTGTGACTGGAAAGAGGGAAGGCCATGGGGTGGGGGGAGGGACACAGTGTGCAGGGAGAAGTGACATAGCTACACTCACCTCAGGCACCAATTACCATGAGCCAGTAGAGTGCTTTTTTTTTGTTAGGGCTGAGAGCTCCCTTCAGGGGTAGCCATTCCACATAGTTGTTACCTGACCAAACCTCAGCTCCAGACACCCAAGTGCTTAAGATGAGCTAGCTTGCGCTTTCATGCTCTGCATCTGTTCTGTTAAAACCCCTCATTCTTGAAGGATTTCTCCTTCTTGTCTCGTCAGTAAGGCCTGGTCTACACTACGAGTTTAGGTCGACTTTAGCCGCGTTAAATCGACTTAAGCCTGGACACGTTTACACTACGAAGCCCTTTCTGTCGACTTAAAGGGCCCTTTAAACCGGTTTCCTAACACCACCTCGACAAGGGGATTAGCGATAAAATCGGCCTTAGGGGGTCGGAATTGGGTTAGTGTGGACGGAATTCGACATTACTGGCCTCCGGGAGCTATCCCACAGTGCTTCATTGTGACCGCTCTGGACAGCACTCTCATCTCAGATGCACTGGCCAGGTAGACAGGAAAAGCCCCGCGAACGTTTGAATTTCATTTCCTGTTTGCTCAGCGTGGAGAGCACAGGTGACCATGCAGAGCCCATCAGCACAGGTAACCATGATGGAGTCCCAGTCCCAGTCCCAGTCCCAGGATCGCAGAAGAGCTCCAGCCTGGACCGAACGGGAGGTACAGGATCTGATCGCCATCTGGGGAGATGAAGCAGTGCTCGCCGAACTCCGAAACAGTAAAAGAAATGGCAAAACATTAGAAAAGATCTCCAAGGCCATGAAGGACAGAGGCCATAACAGGGACGCGCGGCAGTGCCGCGTGAAAATTAAGGAGCTAAGGCAAGCCTACCACAAAGTCAGAGACGCAAACGGAAGGTCCGGGGCTGAGCCGCAAACATGCCGCTACTACGCGGAGCTGCATGCCATTCTAGGGCGTGCAGCCACCACTAGCCCAAGCGTGTTCTATGAGTCCCTCTCTGCAAACGGGGAAGCGGGTTCGGCGGACGAGGAAGATGAGGATGGAGAGAACATAGATAGCTCACAGCAGCAAGGAAGCGGAGAAACCAGTTACCCCAACAGCCAGGATATGTTTGTCACCCTGGACCTGGAAACAGTAACCCCCGAACTCACCCAAGACCCTGAGGGCACACAGGGGACCTCTGGTGAGTGTACTTTTGTAAATATTACACATGGTTTAAAAACAAGCGTGTTTAATGATTAATGATTCATTTGCCCTGGCAATCGCGGCCAGTACAGCTACTGGAAAAGTCTGTTAACGTGTATGGGGATGGAGCGGAAATCCTCCAGGGACATCTCCAGAAAGCTCTCCTTCATGTACTCCCAAAGCCTTTGCAAAAGGTTTCTGGGGAGGGCTGCCTTATCCCGTCCGCCATGGTAGGACACTTTACCACGCCAGGCCAGTAGCACGTAGTCTGGAATCATTGCATAACAAAGCATGGCAGCGTATGGTCCCGGTGTTTGCTGGCATGCAGACAACATCCATTCCTTATCTCTCTTTGTTATCCTCAGGAGAGTGATATCATTCACGGTCACCTGGTTAAAATGGGGCAATTTTATTAACGGGACATTCAGAGGTGCCCCTTCCTGCTCTGCTGAACAGAAATATTCCCCGCTGTTAACCACGCGGTGGGGGGGAGGGGTGAAGTGACCATCCCAGAGAATTGGGTGTGTGGGGGAGGGGAGTTAGTTGGGTTTGTGCTGCATGTTAAACCTGAAATCGCAGCCCCTCCTTTTACATTGCAAACCCATTTTAAATGGCACAGGTGCTTGGTATGGGAAATGAGGGCAGAACTGTTTGAAACCATCCCCTCATGTTAAGAAGGTTAAAAAAGCCCAAAGACTATATGTCTTACCATGGCTGCCTGCAAGCTGAAATCTGTGTCCTGGCACTGCGTGAGTGATCTCTCACAGCAAACCAGGAGACTCTCAATATAAGAGGAAAAATGCGACCTTGTAACGAAAGCACATGTGCTGTGTGATGTTGTGAACAGCAAAATCTAACGTGAAAGAGTCTACCCATTGTTCTCTAAAATGTATCTTTTTTAACAACCTCTCCCTTCTCCACCAGCTGCAAATCTTACTCCTTCGCAGAGGCTAGTGAATATTCGAAGAAGGAAGCGAAGGACACGTGACGAAATGTTTACTGAACTTCAGACTGCCTCCCACGCTGACAGAGCACAGCTGAATGCGTGGAGGCAGTCAATGACTGATTTTAAAAAAGCCCAATATGAGCGAGAGGAGAGGTGGCGTGCTGAAGAAGAGAAGTTGCGTTCTGAAACGCGGGCTGAAGAGGAGAGGTGGCGTCAACTTGTACTCAGAAAGCAAGAGTCGATGCTCCGGCTGCTGGAGCATCAAAGTGATATGCTCCTGCGTATGGTTGAGCTGCAGGAAAGGCAGCAGGAGCAGAGACCGCCGCTACAGCCCCTCTGTAACCAGCAGCCATCCTCCCCAAGTCCCATTGCCTCCTCACCCAGACGCCCAAGAACACGGTGGGGGGGCCTTCGGCCACCCACTCACTCCAGCCTAGATGATTTCCAGTGCAATAAGTTGTAAAGTTTTAAATTGCAGTGTGTCCTTTTCCTTCCCTCCTCCCCCACCCATCCCGGGCTACCTTTCCAATTATCCCCCTAGTTGTGTGCTGAATTAATAAAGAATGCATGAATGTGAAGCAACAATGACTTTATTGCCTCTGCAAGTGGTGCTCGAAGGGGGGAGGGTAGTAGGGGAGGGTGGGGTGGTTGGTTTGCAGGGAAGTAGAGTTAACAGGGTGGTGGGGGAGGGGCAGAGGGTTCATCAAGGAGCAACAAACAGAAGTTTCACTCCGTAGCCTGGCCAGTCACAAAACTGGTTTTCAACGCTTCTCTGATGCGCACCGCGCCCTGCTGTGCTCCTCTAACCGCCCTGGTGTCTGGCTGCGCGTAATCAGCGGCCAGGCGATTTGCCTCAACCTCCCACCCCGCCATAAATGTCTCCCCCTTACTTTCACAGATATTGTGGAGCGCACAGCAAGCAGCAATAACAATGGGGAGATTCTTTTCGCTGAGGTCTGAGCGAGTCAGTAAGCTGCGCCAGCGCGCTTTTAAACGGCCAAATGCACATTCCACCACCATTCGGCACTTGCTCAGCCTGTAGTTGAACAGGTCCTGACTACTGTCCAGGCTGCCTGTGTACGGCTTCATGAGCCATGGCATTAAGGGGTAGGCTGGGTCCCCAAGGATCACGATAGGCATTTCAACATCCCCAATGGTTATTTTCTGGTCCGGGAAGAAAGTCCCTTCCTCCAGCTTTCGAAACAGAAGAGACTGCCTGAAGACGCGAGCATCATGTACCCTTCCCGGCCAGCCCACGTTGATGTCGGTGAAACGTCCCTTGTGATCCACCAGGGCTTGCAGCAGCATTGAAAAGTACCCCTTGCGGTTTATGTAGTCGGCGGCTTGGTGCGCCGGTGCCAAGATAGGGATATGGGTTCCGTCTATCGCCCCACCACAGTTTGGGAATCCCATTGCAGCAAAGCCATCCACTATGGTCTGCACGTTTCCCAGAGTCACTACCCTTGATATCACCAGGTCTCTCATTGCCCTGGCAACTTGGATCACAGCAGCCCCCACAGTAGATTTGCCCACTCCAAATTGATTCCCGACTGACCGGTAGCTGTCTGGCGTTGCAAGCTTCCACAGGGCTATCGCCACTCGCTTCTCCACTGTGAGGGCTGCTCTCATCCTGGTATTCTGGCGCTTCAGGGCAGGGGAAAGCAAGTCACAAAGTTCCATGAAAGTGCCCTTACGCATGCGAAAGTTTCGCAGCCACTGGGCATCGTCCCAGACCTGCAACACGATGCGGTCCCACCACTCTGTGCTTGTTTCCCGGGCCCAGAAACGGCGGTCCACGGCATGAACCTGCCCCAGTAACACCAGGATTTCCACATTGCTGGGGCCTGTGCCTTGTGAGAGGTCCATGTCAATTTCCTCATCACTATCGTCGCCGCGCTGCAATCGCCTCCTCCTCAGCTGGTCCTGGTTTGGCTTTGGCATGTCCAGGAGGCTCTGCATGTTTTCCAGGACAATGCGCGTGGTGTTCATAGTGCTCATAATTGCCGCGGTGATCTGAGCGGGCTCCATGATCCCAGTGCTGGCTATGGCGTCTGGTTTGAAAAAAGGCGCGAAAGTAGTATCTGACGGACCAGGGGAAGAAGGGAGGGAGGGAGAGAGGGAGGGGCGAGTGACGACATGGCGTACAGGTACAGGGAATTAAATTCAAGAAAGGTGGCTTTGCATCAGGGAGAAACACAAACAACTGTCACACAGAATGCCCCCCCCCCAAAGATTGAACTCAAAAGCCTGGGTTTAGCAGGAGGGAGGGCGGAAGCAAATGAATGCAGAATAAATCTATTTTTTACATCTTAAGACGACGGTGCAGCATGACTGATAGCCCTTGGCATTTTCTGGGTGCTTGGCAGCAAATACTGGGCGCTTGGCAGTAAGCCTTCAGGTCTATTGCACCATCTGATGCCCACTGCAGTATGACAACAATGGATACCAGTCGTAATATGCTATCTACTGCCCAAAAGGCAAGGGGTTGCTGCTGTGTAGCAATCTAGCCCCATCCTACGCATAGTACATCTGATAACCATCATCGTCAAGGCAAGGGGGCTGGTGCAATGCAGCCCCACGGCTGCCAGCCCCATGTCTGCCAGCACCCAGATCGCCATCGGCCTCTTCTGGGTGCTTAGCAGACAATATTGGGCACTTGGCAGAAAATAGCATACTACGACTGATAACCATCATTGTCTGCCCGGGTGCCCATGATCGACAGCCGCTGCAGTACGACGACGACGGATACCAGTCGTAATAAACCATCTTCTACCAAAAGGAAAGGGGCTGGTGCAATGCAGCACCACGGCTGCCAGCCCCACGGCTGCCTGCACCCAGATCGCCAATGAAGGCTACCAGTCATGCTGCACCGTCTACCGCCAAAAGGCAGTAAGCTGCTGCTGCTGTTTAGCAATGCAGTCCCACGTTTGCCGGCACCCGGAAGACATATGGTGACGGTGAGCTGAGCGGGCTCCATGCTTGCCGTGGTATGTTGTCTGCACAGGTAACCCAGGTAAAAAGGCGCGAATCTATTGTCTGCCGTTGCTGTGACGGCGGGGGAGGGGCCTGACGCAATGTACCCAGAACCCCTCGCGGCACTGCTTTGCATCATCCGGGCATTGCGATCTCAACCCATTATTCCAATGGGCGTGGTGTTCATAGTGCTAATAATTGCCAAGGTGATCTGAGCGGGCTCCATGATCCCAGTGCTGGCTATGGCGTCTGGTCTGAAAAAAGGCGAGACATCACAGTCTATATGTATTATGTGTGCTGCCAACCCTGACATAACAACATCCTCCCCATACTCTGTATGTTCCCCCAATGACCGACAACTGACTCCTCAAATCTTTTGTACCGTTTATTTTTAAATATTCTGTAATAAAATTTATATCTGACGGACCAGGGGAGGGGGAGGGAGAGGGGGAGGGAGGGAGGGGCGAGTGACGACATGGCGTACAGGTACAGGGAATTAAAATCAAGAAAGGTGGCTTTGTATCAGGGAGAAACACAAACAACTGTCACACAGAATGCCCCCCCCCAAAGATTGAACTCAAAAGCCTGGGTTTAGCAGGAGGGAGGGGGGAAGCAAATGAATGCAGAATAAATCTATTTTTTACATCTTAAGACGACGGTGCAGCATGACTGATAGCCCTTGGCATTTTCTGGGCGCTTGGCAGTAAGCCTTCAGGTCTACTGCACAATATGATGCCCACTGCAGTATGACAACGATGGATACCAGTCATAATATACTATCTTCTGCCCAAAAGGCAAGGGGTTGCTGCTGTGTAGCAATCTAGCCCCACGTCTGCCAGCCCCATGTCTGCCAGCACCCAGATCGCCACCGGCCTCTTCTGGGTGCTTAGCAGACAACACTGGGCACTTGGCAGAAAATAGCATACTACGACTCTGCTAACGTGCAATGAGCCAGCAGGGCGCCTGGCAGAAAATAGCATACTATGACTGATAACCATCATTGTCTGCACGGGTGCCCATGATTGACAGCCGCTGCAGTACGACGACGACGGATACCAGTCATAATATACCATCTTCTACCAAAAGGCAAGGGGCTGGTGCAATGCAGCACCACGGCTGCCAGCCCCACGGCTGCCTGCACCCAGATCGCCAATGAAGGCTACCAGTCATGCTGCACCGTCTACCGCCAAAAGGCAGTAAGCTGCTGCTGCTGTTTAGAAATGCAGTCCCACGTTTGCCGGCACCCGGAAGAGATATGGTGACGGTGAGCTGAGCTGAGCGGGCTCCATGCTTGGCGTGGTATGTTGTTTGCACAGGTAACCCAGGTAAAAAGGCGCGAATCTATTGTCTGCCGTTGCTGTGACGGCGGGGGAGGGGCCTGACGCAATGTACCCAGAACCCCTCGCGGGACTGCTTTGCATCATCCGGGCATTGCGATCTCAACCCATAATTCCAATGGGCGCCGGAGGCTCCGGGAACTGTGGGATAGGTACCATAGTGCAATGCGCCGGAAGTCGACGCTAGCCTCGGTACTGTGGACGCGGTCCGCCGACTTCATGCACTTAGAGCATTTTAGGTGGGGACACACACAATCGGCTGCATACAACCGGTTTCTATAAAACCGGCTTCCATAAATCCGACCTAATTTTGTAGTGTAGACATAGCCTGAGTCTCCTGTAGACCAAAGGCCAGGACAACCTCCCAAACCCAGAGTTATGCTGCCCCTCCCCAATGCAGTTAGTATAGCCTCAGCATATCAGGAGAACTCTTTTTGGGGGGGGGGGGATCCTGTTTTATACAGTGCCACGCATACTACCAGAGAGCTTAACAAATAGCAATTACAACAGTGATGCCATTCAGCTGATGCTAGGGGAGGTACAGTCTAGCAGCTCCTCCCTACAGGAACACGGAGAAGAGTAAAGACAGAGAGGTTTCTCAGCCAACTGAAAAAAGAAAGTATGGACAGGAAATGTATTAAAACTGGTTACTCCCTTTGCTGACATGCCCCCCAAATGGGGCTTTACCTCACACCCAACTCCTAGAGAAGGGGCACTCCCACCTTCATGTCTTAGTGGTGTTCAGTATGCTCTTGTTTTACAAGATGTCTCTTCCCCATATTGCATCATGATGCCACCAACAGTGGGAGATGGCAGAGACGCAGGCCTGGACAACGGCAATGCTTTGTGGACGGAGAAGGCCCAGCACGAGGGAAAAAGCAGAAGGTGGTGTAGGGAGTGGCAGCAAGAAGGTAAGTGGATTGACCTCAACTCTGGCAAAAACAACAACAAAAAACCCAGCCTCTAGGAAGGAGAATCTATTGGAAGGAATGTGATTTAGGAGTAAGGGGCTAAAGATGAGACTCTGGAATTTGGCAGGGTGGCGGAGGTTCCAGGGGAGCCTAACTGGGAGTGATCTTTAAGCTTTGGGTGGGGCAGAGGCTTTGGGGAAGCATCAGGTGTGATTGGAAAGCTTATTGTGGACATTGTAAAGAACAGGGAAATGGGGGGATTGGAACATTCTCTGTCATGGGCGATGTGGGTGAATGGGGTAGGATGAGGTCATATCACATGACCGGATGGAGCCTGGTTGTAGAGAGTTATTAGTAGCTAATGTATATGGGCTGAAGCAGGAGAGCTCCTGGGCCATTCTTGGTATTGGAAACAAAATGTTTTTTGTGTCTTGGACCTGATTTCAGGGGCATTACTCCAGGGATGAATCTGCCCCCACATTATTGTTTGTTTGAAAGAAAACTCAAGCAGTTTTAGCTCAAACAGACTAAAGCAAAGCTGCTTGTTATCAGTGCTCCTAGTCAGTCAATAAGGCTCTAGGAAAAGTCCCAGGTCTCAACTGTTTGTTTTAGAAGTGCAACAAATCCAAGACAATAAACTGAATGTAAACAAAATTAACTGCACCCCATCCCTCAGCATAACCCATTCAAGAGGCAGTTCTTCCTCTCCACTAGCAATGTGCAATGCATTTTGTTTTACTTACACAAGCCTAGCTGCACTATGTAGCCTTGTTGGGGATTACAAATAGATGCAGTTTGTAGTGTGTACGGGAGAGGGTTAGAGTAGAAACCACATCACAATCTGAACTGTAGCATTTGTTGTGATTGTGTTAATGTGTGTGCCTTTAAGCCCCACGCTTGCATAATGCCAGGCTTTCGGTCTGAGATTCAGGCTCTTGTAGAGGTCTCTCCATCCTGTCTCTAAAATCTCAGGAGTTTTGGTGCTACAGCTGTGAAAGTGACATTGAACAGAGCAGAGGAGGGATAGACAGACAAATCCTGTTAAGGCAGAATACCAAGGAGACAGTTCTTGAGCTCTGAGACATTGGTCCACACTCACCCTAAAGTGGGGGAATAGGTTATTGAGATTTGACATAATTTACATCAAACAGAAACTTTTGGGGCAAAGGTGCAAGCAATAGCTAGGAGGAAAATCTCTGGCTTTTCAATTTCTCTCTCTCTCTCTCTGTGTGTGTGTGTGTGTGTGTGTGTGTGTGTATACACAACGTATGCCCCTATGCACATATACACTCATTAGGGAGGCAGTGTAAAACATGCCAGTGGGTTGAGGTATGCAGTTCTAGCGGTAGCAAAGCTGAAGTGTAGCTATGCATTAGGATTTCAGTACCTTGTCGACCAAAGGGCATTGAAAACAGTGCTCTTTTGGCCCCCTGTAGCCAGTTCCTCCTAGTTTAATAGGTGAATAATAGGCTCAGTTACTGTCCTTAGTAGAAAACTATTTTACATGCTGTATATGCTCTGCTTAAACCAGCTTCTTGGCTGAAAACATACACCAGTTTTGGAAGAGTTGGGTTATGTGCAAGTCAATCTCTGCTCAGATATCCAGTCCTCACTGGAGCGGGAGACCGCCACCACTTCCAAGAGATACCTGTCCCAAGCAGGATGCCCAACCCTCAGGGGAATGAACAGGAACCCCCTGATTCCTATCGGAGCACTCAGCCTAATGGGTCAGCATCAGCCCCCACTCCACTTTTGTTCAGAATGGTAGATGAAAACAGATAAGTTGCCTTGGATATAATGACTTGAACAAGAAGAGACTGGTAATGATGTTTACATGTAGCATATCATTTAGCCACTAGAGGTTCCTGGGAGCTGTGCAGCATGCTAGGCATGACATGCTCCCTGGCAAATCAAGTAGATGAAGCTGGAACTTAAGCTGTGTGGAAGCCTTGATGTCAGTGAGCCAAGTTAAGCAAGCATGTTAGTCTTTGTAGCATAGGGGACTATATCTTGGATTTCTTGCTATATACTTGCCATGTAGGCTCTATCTATATTTACATATAGCTGCTCAACATTGATAACAGACATGTCATGGAATCTTCCTCACTTCTGTGAAGTATTATGGATTTGAGAGAGAGCAGATAAGAGACAACAAGAAATAAACCTGGAGATAGCTATTTAAGCTAGCATTGGTTACCAGCAGAAAATAAATCCAAGTGCGTTGACCTAGATCGTTCTGTGTTATTTATTTTGAAGACCGATTCCATTATTAAGCACCACAGTAAGGATATGATGCTATATATTTGGCCTGCAGTTATTCATTCCCATGTTTAAAAAGCTCCAAATTTGTTCATTTGTATCCAGTCTTAACACCTAAAACTGAAATTTCCTGTTAAGTGAGGGGAGGGAGGGGAGAAGGGACAAGCCAAGAGCAGCTGTTCAGCTCATTCTAACGCTCAAGTGTCGTTGTTTTCAACCACACTTGAGACACATGAGTTTGAATATCCAGCTATTTTCACCCACCTGGACTAAAAATATGTGGCTGGGAAAGATGGCTGTGTGTCTTTGAGAAGAGGTCACTGAGAAATTGAAATGTGTGGAGATAGAGGTTGAGGGAAAAACCCTGTCACAATTCTCATTTTCACTTACCTCTTACTTAAAATGTATCCAGCAGGGTGGGCAGAGGGACACAACAGCTGCTAAAATTACCAAGTGGGAATCATATTTAGTAGGCGCAAGTGTTTTGTGGTTTTCCTGCTGTCTCTATCCACCCCTGCCTCATCCCCTACTCACTGCAGTATCCTCCAGAGAAGCTGTAGAGCCGCTGGTGTCTCTCTAACAACAGCCACTGGAAGAGCCAGACGTAATCTGTTTGTGATATGTGTCAGCTGGAACATGAGCCTCCAGTGGGACCTCAGCCCATAGGAGGGGCTCTGAACAAGGCCTAGCATGGACCTCAGAGGAGTCACTAATCCAGCCCCACCACTGGCACAGCTGATGTGAGGGGGTCCTTTGAGAGACGGAGGAGTGCGATGAGGAGGCAGCTGCTAATGTTTAGGGTTTGCTGGAGTAATAAATTGTACATTAGTGCTAACCAGCACGGGGTCCAAATGAGGCAGCGTCTTGGATTTTTTTTTTCTGCCGAAAGTCAGTATGTGGTTAGGGGTTTTTTTTTTTTTTTTGGAAGTGATTTCGCTGTTAGATTGATAATTGCCAAGGCCAAATAAAGTGCAAAGAGTCCTCTGAAAGAGCTGTGTAACTCTGTACATTAAGAGTCACGGGATGCCAGCACATAACCACACTGCTGCAGACTGTCACAGGACAGGGCTATACTGCCAAACTCTCAGAAAGCTTTCAGTGCTTCCTTTTTGTATTACCAATGTTCTTGTTCAAAGTGCATGGGCGAAATATTTTCAGATCTGTTTTTCTTGAGCACACCAAGGGCTGTGCAGCCACACTTGGATGGTTATGTGTGTGAGCCGGGTGTGAGAGGGCTGGCTATAAAGAGGTGCAGAAGATGTAACTTGGATCCAGCATTCAAGTTACACCCAACGCTCAGTTACACCCTATATTCCACACCCTAAGTGTGAAATGTTTGTTGAAATGACATTATGCCTGTCTTCACCCACTAACCCGTGGCCCTGTTGACTCCCTTGTGTTCGTGAACACTAAACACATGTTCAAAGCTGTAAAAACAATGCATATTGTTACATCATGTACACAACAGTGTGTGCATTTATTACTCTTTATGATCACGCAGTCTGTTTCAGTTATTATTTAAATTACAGTAGCACCTAGAGATCCCAGTTGGAACCGGGGCGCCAGTGTACTGGACTCTGTATTTATGCATAGTGAGAGATAGCCCCCATCACAAAGAGCTTACAATCGAAGTAGACAAAGAGTGTGGGATAATGGAGGTCTTATTATCCCCATTTCATAGATGGGGAAATGAGACTCAGAGAGATTAAGGGATTTGTCCAAGGTCACACAGAAAGCCAGTGGCAGAGCTCAGAATTAAACCCAGGTCTCTCTGAGATCCAACCCAGTGTCTTAACAGCAAGACCATCCTTGTCTTCCTGGAGTCCTTAAATTATGAACATTAAAGCTTGATTTGGCACCAAGACCCACACATTCTACTTTTGGTAACGGGCATTATCTACTTGATTTACCTGAATGAACAGCTAATTGTAGCTTAAGTTAATTGCAAACTGTATCACTAAAACATATATATATATATATATATATACAGGAATTGCGACCACTAAATTACAGCTGCCTCTCTGGTGGAACAAAGCAGCCATTTATGAACAAATCTTATGATCCTATGACCACTGAAGTCAATGAAATGCTTCCATTCACTTCAGCAGACATTGGATTGAGTTCTACAGTACAGAGCAATAAAACATAATGGTATTGTATAGGAACAGTAATGTATATCCAAAGCAGTATTTCAAATAGTTCCTTATAACTTAGATTGGAATTTGATCCAGGCACTGATGCTAACAGTCCATCAGTGAAAAAAAGTCATGGGATCATTAATGGCAACAATTCTTCCACAATAGTTGTTTTGAATTCTCTTCAGTATCCCATTACAGGGAGGAATGAAAAAGTACCCAGCAAATTTCTCTGTGGCTAACCCAAAAGTCCACTGTTATTTCTCTCTCTTTCTCACGCCAACACACACCGTTTCTCTCTCATATGGGAAGAAGATAAAACATATTTAAAAATCTGGACAATAATGGCCCAGATCATTGTCAGGGGCCAATGAGTGCACAGAACAAATCAGGAAGGGGACAGCAAAGGAGGCTTTAAGCTATCTTGATCCTGGGCTGGTTACGGGCCGGCCAGTCCCCTGAGGTAAGACCAAGCAGGCAGCCTGAGCGCAGCTCTAACTTGCACCAGTTGCCAATAGTCCCAGTAGGTGGATATGGCAGCCAATAATCACTGGGGTGCAGGTACACCCATGCTCTCTCTCTACACTGGCTGCAGGGAGGTGAAATGTGGTAGACACTGCTACCCCAGCTTTATACGCCAAGAGGATCCTCCAGCGCTGGGATCATTCTCTGAGAGCTGGCTTTTGGGATGTCTACACCAACAGGGCACCAGAAGCTAGCTGCATCACAGCTCTGTATCTGGCCTTAAATACACGCCCGGCCTAGCCTTAAGAAGGAAGGGCAATGGAGGGTTTCATGAACTGTCTTATTTGAAGCTCAGATGTACTCGGATGCCATCTTTCTCTCTATTAAGCCTCTCTTCTATTCAACATCATTTTCACAGCTGCAGTGCCAAAAGCCCTGAGAGTTTGGAGACAGGCCGAAGGAATCCCCATGAGGCCTGAGTCCAAGGCCAAAGACTCCTGGCTAGGCAGGTGTGGTTCCCTGTCATCTCACAATGGAAGGTGTAGTAGACTGTAGCTATTCCTGTCTTTCCTTTGCAGGCAGTTACATGTACTGGTCAGCAAGGGCAGCACATCATGATGGGAGAAGAAACCCACCTGTTTGGCAAAAATCCTTGCCCTCAGCTGCTAGTGTACAGAATGTTCCCATTGCAGCTTGATTAGCCAGGAACAGATGCAGCTTCACAGTTAGATATAGGACAAGTCAATTAAAAGCCTTGGGGTTTTTTTTAAGTAAACATGCAATTAATTGTGGCGACTTCAAGTACACTTGATTCAGTGAAACTTCCAGTTGAATCTTAATGAGAATCTTTTGTTTTAAAGTAAATTCCTTACTTTCACAAAGACAAAGGGCAGTACAGATTCTTGGACTTCCTGTGATTCACTGTCCTCAGGTCAACTCTACCATTATTAGCTCATTTTAATTTTTTAAAGCAAATCTAGTGCACCTGGAAGCTGTTGGATTGGCAATGTTGGAAACCGAAATCCTCTGTTTAACCATAGCACAGGGTCTTCATGGGTAACAAATTACTGAGCAAGCCTCCTCCCAGAACCTCACTCTTTAATTTGGAGGGACTGCTGCTAGGAGGGGTTCAGTATCTGAGCTCCTTCACCTTGGCACCTCAGTGGTGTTTGCCAATAAGGGTGCCAGCTGTAGTGGCAGGTATGTTGGTTGACAGAGACAACCAATCCGTGCCACCTATGCCATTGAAGTAGCTTTGGACAAGGGACTTAGATGTGAATGTCTCTGTAGCTTAGGACCATCTCTCAATCAGAGTCCCCTCAGAGCTAATATGAGGCTAAATCTTGACTTGGTGTAAATCTACATGGCTCAACGGAGGTCATTGTTCCACTGAAGTCAATGGAGCTACACTGATTTATACCAGCTGAGGAACTGGCCCTATAATGCAAGGCCTCTTCCTGCACCCATTTCACTTAGTAGCAAATATCCTATTGACTTCACTGGGAGCAGAAAAGCAGGCTATCTTGTCTTATACAAAGCAGAGACATAACTGTTGGCCTATTTACATTTTATTTTGCAGTGGATGTTTTTACCAATAGTTCATTGGAATGAACTGAGTCATATTGGGTCAAGACATAGCAGTTCATTTTCCAGTTGTCTTAATTCTGTTTCATTTCCAAGTATTGTGACATCATGATGCTTCTAAGCTTTGGAAAATAGTATTCATGCACACATATGCAGCAGGACATCATGAAGGAAAACAAGATGTTTCCTTTACATGGAATGAAGACCTCATTTCTGGCATAAATTGGGGGATTATGTTGTGTTTTATTATGGATGCGTGAACATTGATTTGGAACTGGTGTGAAGATATTTTTGATTTTGGTTGGGATTTAGCCTATCATTGATTAAAGCGAAGTGCACGTTATTTTTAACTTGAGCTCCAAGTCTTATTTCCCCACACCATTCTGGCTTCAGAATGAATGGAAGAAAATAAATTATACCCTTATAATGAACTGAAAGAATTTGGTAAAAAATGTACCCCACCCCACCCCACCTATTATAGATACTGTGTATATGTCTGATGTCACTTATTTGAATTTAATGTAATTCAGTAAAGATGGGGCCCTAACTGGAACCCTAGAGCTAAATGTCTTTTGGTCTGGGGGTGTTTAAATATTCAATTCTAAATCCCAAAATTTGTAGCTAGCTCCTATTTCTATAATGGGTGAACCAAAGACCAGATCTGAACATACTCGATCTTCGGGGGTTTCAAAATTTGTTTTTCAATTTTGCAGCCCAGTCATCCCTATAAAATTTTAATCTAGGCCAATCACATTTCTCCCACTGCTGCTCGCTTACACCTGCCTCTGAATGATTCAGAAGAATAGGGGGTCATGGGATGCATTCCATCAATCTAATCACAGACTGAAAATATAATCTAAACGCTATCCTTTGTTGTTAATGAAAAATATAAGCTATTTCAATAGCACATGAGACTATAGGGTAGGGAAGACGCGTGTATTTTTTGCCATTTCTAGTTTGCGTGCACGATTGTTCCCATGAGCAGCACAGTACAGATGGAAGGGTGCTGATGCAAGCTGTGCTAGAACTCTGGAGGCAACGTGGCCTAAAAGATAGTATGCTAGCAGGGGCGGCTCCAGGCACCAGCGCAGCAAGCGCGTGCCTGGGGCGGCAAGCCGCGGGGGGCGGTGTGCCGGTCACCATGAGGGCGGCAGTCAGGCAGCCTTCGGCAGCGTGCCTGTGGGAGGTCCGCCAGTCCCGCGGCTTCAGCGGCAATTCAGCGGTGGGTACGCCGAAGGTGTGGGACCAGCAAATCACCCGCAGAAACGCCACCGAATCCACGTTACCAGCGGACCACCCGCAGGCATGACATCGAAGGCCGCCTGACTGCCGTGCTTGGGGCGGCAAAAAACATAGAGCCGCCCCTGTATGCTAGTCTGGGACTCCTAAGACCTGTGTTTTAGTCCCAGGTCTGATGCTGGGTGATCTTGGGCAAGTCGCTTCCCCGCTCTGTGCCACTGTTTTCCTATCTGTAAAAGGAGGGATAATGAGACTGACCCCTTTGTAAAGCGCTTTGAGATCTACTGATGAAATGTGCTACATAAGAGTTAGGTTTTATTAATATATGCCAAATCTGCTGCTGGATTACAAGTAACACTAAACAGATGGAAGAGATATTAGGAGATGTGGTCATGGCTAAAGAGGAGGGGCCAACAGTAACACAAGATACACTTTTTTTACCTGGTCTCTTGCTCTGTATCTTAGTAGGCAAAAAGGATGACAGAAATGAATTGAAGTTGGCTGGTAATTCTTCTCCGTGGTTAAACAGGATACATGTTTGAGTCTGCAGGCAGACTAGAAATGTAGACAGACCATGTGGATTTGTGGGGTACAGGAAGCTCATGATTCCTAGGGGCATATTCCTATTCATATTCCATACTCCTCAAGCTGATTGCTCTGTGGACATTTCCCATGTGTTTTGGATCGGTGTACTTTGGACAGGGGTTGTTTCCCCTATGGTTTGTGGCATAGTAGTTTACACATTGAGATGATGGCATGGCGCAGTGCATCTTAAAAGGCCCCCTAAACCATGGCAAGCACAAGCAATGTATAACATGTAACCAGTAGACCAGAAATGGCTTCCTTACATAGGCCCTGCTCCTGTAATGAATTCTATTTGGGTGGCCCCCTCGGGTTCCATTGATTTCAATGCAGGAGCAGAGCCTTGGTACAGACATGCACCTATGGGGCCATTTAAGGTGGGTCCATTGTATTTTAAAATATTCATTGTAATGTGCTTTTTTTTATCCTGTCAAAGTTTGCCCTGACATCTGAACTGAATGTGCCCTCAGCGAATTGGAACTTGGCACAAACTCTAGGGCCGTACAGCACTGTCATGTCTTGTAAGTGAGAACTCCGTGGTGATGCTGATCTCAGTCTAGTTCCTACTGGATGGGGTCCACATCACAAATATCTGTCCCCTTGTTGGCAGTCCCAGAAGAGAGGTTGTGGATTGAATGGCCATGAAACTATCCTCTCATCCTTGGAAGTGGTTTCTCAATTCAGGGTTGAGGTACATAGCTGGGGAAAGTTGAACACCTTCTGCCTTTACAATTCATGTTCTTTCACATATAAGGAATGTCAACCTGATCCCTTCCACAGGCACTAGAAATAATCAATAGCTTGCAGAATTGTCCTTTAATCTTTTAGCTGTGTCTTACATGTACAGCATAACGGCTATTCCTTTATATCAGTGAGGATTCTCAGTTGCAACCATTGTTGTGTGTCATCACCTAAGAGTGATTCAGTTCCTTCTTGTCACATTGCAAAAGAATTGAAGGACCATTCCTTGCTGGCTTAGTCAACCTCCAGATAGTCATGTCTCGATTTCCCAAAAATGAAGCAGGCAGGTTTGCAATGGCTGTTAGCAGCCTGCAGATACATAAACTCACTCCATGTTACTCTTTCGAGAGTAGGCGCCTAAAAAAAAATAGACTGAATACTATATCAAGGAGTCAAACAGGTTATAATAATATTGCCACAGCATGAAATTGCTGACTAAGGTCCTAGGTTTAACAAGATCCCAAATTGTTCTTGTTCCAGTGATGTCATTTGTTATCCTGTTTTTTAATTGTTTGACTTCTCTTGTCTCTAAAACTATGGCTTCAACATGTATCCTTTGGTCAGTCAAGCCCTCAATAGCTCTGGGAGAAAAAAAAATGTGTCTGGATGATAAACTAATTACACTAAATGGAAACAAGAAAGGCAATTAAGACACCCGCTTCCCACTGATCTGCACTTTGGGCCTGATTCTGTTCTCACACCAATAAATCAGGAGTAACTTCATGGAAGTCAGTGATGTTCACCAGTGTAAAGGCAGGCCCTGTGTGTAGTCATTTATACCAGTGCAAGGTGGGTGTAAAAACGCTACCAGATTAGTAGTGGTTTATAACCACTTTGTACTGGTGCAAATGCTGCCACAAGATGCAGTGCAAAGGTGCCTTAAAATGGAATGGAAAAGAATAAAAACAAAAAATAAACGGGACCCCTTACTCTCTCCATCTCTGATCCCAGCAACTACTAATACTCACCAGTGGCACACCAATTATCTACCTTGCAGGACAAACTATACAAGGTATACTTTAGTTTTATAGATTCATAGATTCATAGATTCTAGGACTGGAAGGGACCTCGAGAGGTCATCGAGTCCAGTCCCCTGCCCGCATGGCAGGACCAAATACTGTCTAGACCATCCCTGATAGACATTTATCTAACCTACTCTTAAATATCTCCAGAGATGGAGAATCCACAACCTCCCTAGGCAATTTATTCCAGTGTTTAACCACCCTGACAGTTAGGAACTTTTTCCTAATGTCCAACCTAGACCTCCCTTGCTGCAGTTTAAGCCCATTGCTTCTTGTTCTATCCTCAGAGGCTAAGGTGAACAAGTTTTCTCCCTCCTCCTTATGACACCCTTTTAGATACCTGAAAACTGCTATCATGTCCCCTCTCAGTCTTCTCTTTTCCAAACTAAACAAACCCAATTCTTTCAGCCTTCCTTCATAGGTCATGTTCTCCAGACCTTTAATCATTCTTGTTGCTCTTCTCTGGACCCTTTCCAATTTCTCCACATCTTTCTTGAAATGCGGTGCCCAGAACTGGACACAATACTCCAGCTGAGGCCTAACCAGAGCAGAGTAGAGCGGAAGAATGACTTCACGTGTCTTGCTAACAACACACCTGTTAATACATCCCAGAATCATGTTTGCTTTTTTTGCAACAGCGTCACACTGTTGACTCATATTTAGCTTGTGGTCCACTATAACCCCTAGATCCCTTTCAGCCGTACTCCTTCCTAGACAGTCTCTTCCCATTCTGTATGTGTGAAACTGATTTTTTCTTCCTAAGTGGAGCACTTTGCATTTGTCTTTGTTAAACTTCATCCTGTTTAACTCAGACCATTTCTCCAATTTGTCCAGATCATTTTGAATTATGACCCTGTCCTCCAAAGCAGTTGCAATCCCTCCCAGTTTGGTATCATCCGCAAACTTAATAAGCGTACTTTCTATGCCAATATCTAAGTCGTTAATGAAGATATTGAACAGAGCCGGTCCCAAAACAGACCCCTGCGGAACCCCACTCGTTATGCCTTTCCAGCAGGATTGGGAACCATTAATAACAACTCTCTGAGTACGGTTATCCAGCCAGTTATGCACCCACCTTATAGTAGCCCCATCTAAATTGTATTTGCCTAGTTTGTCGATAAGAATATCGTGCGAGACCGTATCAAATGCCTTACTAAAGTCTAGGTATACCACATCCACAGCTTCTCCCTTATCCACAAGACTCGTTATCCTATCGAAGAAAGCTATCAGATTGGTTTGACATGATTTGTTCTTTACAAATCCATGCTGGCTGTTCCCTATCACCTTACCACCTTCCAAGCGTTTGCAGATGATTTCCTTAATTACTTGCTCCATTATCTTCCCTGGCACAGAAGTTAAACTAACTGGTCTGTAGTTTCCTGGGTTGTTTTTATTTCCCTTTTTATAGATGGGCACTATATTTGCCCTTTTCCAGTCTTCTGGAATCTCTCCCGTCTCCCATGATTTTCCAAAGATAATAGCTAGAGGCTCAGATACCTCCTCTATTAGCTCCTTGAGTATTCTAGGATGCATTTCATCAGGCCCTGGTGACTTGCAGGCATCTAACTTTTCTAAGTGATTTTTAACTTGTTCTTTTTTTTATTTTATCTGCTAAACCTACCCCCTTCCCATTAGCATTCACTATGTTAGGCATTCCTTCAGACTTCTCTGTGAAGACCGAAACAAAGAAGTCATTAAGCATCTCTGCCATTTCCAAGTTTCCTGTTACTGTTTCTCCCTCTTCACTAAGCAGTGGGCCTACCCTGTCTTTGGTCTTCCTCTTCCTTCTAATGTATTGATAAAAAGTCTTCTTGTTCCCCTTTATTCCCGTAGCTAGTTTGAGCTCATTTTGTGCCTTTGCCTTTCTAATCTTGCCCCTGCATTCCTGTGTTGTTTGCCTATATTCATCCTTTGTAATCTGTCCTAGTTTCCATTTTTTATATGACTCCTTTTTATTTTTTAGATCATGCAAGATCTCGTGGTTAAGCCAAGGTGGTCTTTTTCCACATTTTCTATCTTTCCTAACCAGCGGAATAGCTTGTTTTTGGGCCCTTAATAGTGTCCCTTTGAAAAACTGCCAACTCTCCTCAGTTGTTTTTCCCCTCAGTCTTGATTCCCATGGGACCTTACCTATCAGCTCTCTGAGCTTACCAAAATCCGCCTTCCTGAAATCCATTGTCTCTATTTTGCTGTTCTCCCTTCTACCCTTCCTTAGAATTGCAAACTCTATGATTTCATGATCACTTTCACCCAAGCTGCCTTCTACTTTCAAATTCTCAACGAGTTCCTCCCTATTTGTTAAAATCAACTCTAGAACAGCTTCCCCCCTAGTAGCTTTTTCAACTTTCTGAAATAAAAAGTTGTCTGCAATGCAGTCCAAGAATTTGTTGGATAGTCTGTGCCCCGCTGTGTTATTTTCCCAACATATATCCGGATAGTTGAAGTCCCCCATCACCACCAAATCTTGGGCTTTGGATGATTTTGTTAGTTGTTTAAAAAAAGCCTCATCCACCTCTTCTACCTGGTTAGGTGGCCTGTAGTAGACTCCTAGCATGACATCACCCTTGTTTTTTACCCCTTTTAGCCTAACCCAGAGACTCTCAACACTTCCATCTCCTATGTCCATCTCTACCTCAGTCCAAGTGTGTACATTTTTAATATATAAGGCAACACCTCCTCCCTTTCTCCCCGTCTATCCTTCCTGAGCAAGCTGTATCCATCCACACCAACATTCCAATCATGTGTATTATCCCACCAAGTTTCAGTGATGCCAACAATGTCATAGTTGTATTTATTTATTAGCACTTCCAGTTCTTCCTGCTTATTACCCATACTTCTCGCATTTGTATATAGGCATCTAAGATACTGGTTTGATCTTTCCTCCCAGTTTTGTCCTGACCCTCCTTTTCCTCTGCCAATATAGCCCACACTCCCTCTCATTTCCGACCCATCTCCCAGGTCTCCATGTTCCCCACTTACCTGCGGGCTTTGCTCACCTGTCCCCGTCGAACCTAGTTTAAAGCCCTCCTCACTAGGTTAGCCAGTCTGTGTCCAAATAGGGTCTTTCCCCTCCTCGAAAGGTGAACGCCATCTCTGCCTAGCAGTCCTTCCTCAAATAGCATCCCGTGGTCTAGGAAGCCAAAGCCCTCCTGGCGACACCATCTTCGCAGCCAGGCATTCACCTCCATGATGCATCTGTCTCTGCCCGGGCCCCTACCTTTGACAGGAAGAATCGAAGAGAATACCACCTGCGCAAAGGTATAGATCTCTCTTTGCACATTCCCGTGTGTGGATATGTTACAGCAGCCATCAGGGTTTGAACTGGGGATCTTCAGAATCATAGAATATCAGGATTGGAAGGGACCTCAGGAGGTCATCTAGTCCAACCCCCTGCTCAAAGCAGGACCAATCCATGTTCTACATCTCCCCTTCCTGTGCTGTACGCACTAGTCTATTAAAAATCGAAATGGGCCTAGACCAAACCACTGGATCTGAACATCCCTGAACTTTGGAAAGGGTAGATCTGTACGTGGAATTTGCTGCTTGTTTAAAATATGCGTCAATGCTGGGTTTTTTTAAGGCACTCATAAACATCATTGCTGTAAAGCTTGTGGGCGAAATCCTAGCTCATTGAAGTAAATGGCAAAACTCCTGCTGTGGAGAGCGGAATCTGAAGCTGTTCTAGTTTTGTGGTTCCTTTTAAACTCGTCCCAGGCCAGGCAGGAATCAGTGATTTTATTTTTTTATAATTCATTGATGTTTTGTTCTGTCTGAAAAAATAATTTACAGTGAAAGTATTAATTTCCCGTGCCCGTGCTCCAAAATGTCTTATTCATGTCCAACTCTTTTTACTGTGGATTCTTTAAGGAATTTTGGTCTTCTGGCTAATTTTTATTGGCACTACTTTTTAATATTCAGCACTCCTGCCCAGATTTTTTTTTGTAACAAAACTGAGGTATCTTTAAAAAAAAGCTGACAGCTTGAAATGCAATATATTTTTAAGACAGTCATAAATAAAGGCCTGATGGTAGCTCTGTAGTGGGAAATGCTCCCAGCTTATCCAGAAATTACTGTTTTTCAGTCTACACTGCTAACAAGATCACTGACGTTTTTTTCTTTCTATATTAGTTGCTAATGGTTACTAAGGCCCTGATCCTGCAAAATGATCAACATGAGCAGCCCCTTGTGCATGCACAGCTTTCCCATGGACTTCACTAGCGATCTGCTCATGTGCAAGGGTCTGCCTGTGCAAAGCAATGTTCAGGACTGGGGCTTTATTTAGTAAATGGAACTGTAGCTATTCAACAAAAGATTCTCTGCTGCTTGATTCAGCTTGTGGGGAACTTTATCATGAATTATTGTCATAGTTAGTTACCATTTGCATAGTACCACAGACGTGCACGGAGCTGTACAGAAAGCATAAAAAGGCACCACCTTTGCCCCTTGACACTGAATATCTACTGTTGTTTGGATTCAATCTGATGTGACATTGGGGGAGGATACCATCAGGCAAAGGGAGTGGAGGAGGAAAAGTTCACACAAGATGCTTGTTTGCACAATGCATCATGCCAGTTCTATTTCATGGTGATTATTAGATTTGGGAAGGCCTAAAGATGATTGGTGTGTGCTGCTACACAACGGAACTTTTATTTACAGATAGGCAAAATTCCCCTCTATTTATATATTTTTCACCAATTATAACATGGCAGAAAGTGAGATCACTTCATCTAAATCAAAGGGCTAATTTTAGCCTGGGACAACCCAGACTCAGTATGGAAAAGAGTTGTTAGTCCTTCGTCCCCACCTCGTTTAGTTTCCCTTAGTACAGGGCCGGCTCCAGGCACCAGTGGAGGAAGCACGTACCTGGGGTGGCACATGCTAAGGGGCGGCATTCCAGCCATTCTTGGGGCGGCACAGGCCGAATGGCTTTTTTTTGCTTCGGCAGTTCGGGCGGCAGTCTGAGTGGTTTTTTTTTTTTTTTTTTTGCTTGGGGTGGCAAAAATGGTAGAGCTGGCCCTGCCTTACTAGAGATGAGCCTCCAGAAAGCACCATTGAGTTATCACTAGCAAATGCAATAGTCTTGCAGAGAGGGTTTTTGGGATTGACTAGAGTCTATTGGCAAGGACAGTCAATGATTTTGATTGGAGGTTACTACAGATGGGCATGACAAACTCATTGCATGGATTTTGAAAAGGGGGGGAAATGCTTAGATGATTAAAAGTAAACATACAAGGCCAGATCCTCCACTGCTGTAAAGTGGCATAGCTCGACTGAGTTCAGTGGTGCAATGCCAGGGCGTACCAGCTGAAGCTCTGTCCCAGATTGCTCTTTTTATGGGCATAGCAGATTGCTCAGGAGACGGAGACTTGGAGAGGGCTTCACTGAATAAGCTGGCAGAAGTCCTTAAGGAAAACTGTGGGTTGTTTTTCCCCACCAGTCATAGGAAGGGTCAAAGGGTAAGAAGCCTTTGTCAAAACGAATTAACTGTGAAACCCATTTGTTTATGCTGTTTTTTTTTATATTGCAATTGGCATTTCTGACCCTAGTGCTGGAAAAGAGATGTCATTTGTGAAGCCAGAGGTGTGACAGTGAGCAGAGCTGTCCCTTGGGTAGGGCAAATCGGGGTGACCACTCCAGGCCCCACAGGCCAGTGCAATTGGCCCGTGCGGTCGGTCCCAGAAGAGACGAATCCATCACTTCTGCC
The DNA here is from genome assembly GCF_002925995.2 of Terrapene triunguis. Taxonomy (NCBI): domain Eukaryota; kingdom Metazoa; phylum Chordata; order Testudines; family Emydidae; genus Terrapene; species Terrapene triunguis. The sequence goes on along the minus strand of NW_020664498.1, from coordinate 968,053 downwards.
CCGGGCTCCGCACCCCCCTAGGGATGGCCCTGACAGTGAGCGAGTTGAGTCTGCTTTAGTAATCAGAAATGCTTCTAATCTTTTAAAATTAGGCAGTTTTTCTTTGGACTATTCAACTGTTCTAGAAGTAGGTTGGGATCTAATTTACGTTTCTTTGAGTCATCCATTCCTCCCAGTACAATGTGTTTTTAAAATCTTCCCCATGAGGCTTCAGTTCATTTTCAGCTGCCTCACAGCACAATGGGACTGTCTTCCCATTACCCGGTAGACTGAGGTCTGTATCAGAAGAAACACACACAGTTTTAAAGAGCTTACACTTGCCACCCTTCCAACAGGTTTTCTTTCTGCGTTTGCCTATCTATGTAGATCCCAATGAGACCTGCCCCTCCCATGCACCCTTTACTCCAAATTCAAGACAGGATCTGACACTGAGGACTACATTGTGACTCTGACAATGTCCCTTGGCAAGGGAGTATGGTATGGACTACACTTACACTGGCAGGATTTTTCATACCCCTGAGTGCCGTAACTATGTCAATGTAATCCCCGGTGTACAGTGATGGAAAAACTCTTTCCTCCGTCTAGGCCAGTGCTTCTCAAACTTTTGTACTGGTGACCCCTTTCACACAGCAAGCCTCTGAGTGTGACCCCCTTTATAAATTAAAAACACTTCTTTTATATTTAACACTATTATAAATGCTGGAGGTGAAGCGGGGTTTGGGGTGGAGGCTGACAGCTCGTGACCCCCCATGTAATAACCTCATGACCCCCTGAGGGGTCCCAACCCCCAGTTTGAGAACTCCTGCTCTAGGCTGTGTCTACACTCTGGGGTTATGCCGGCACAAGTATGGTTCTGTAGCTATGCCACTATAGTGTCCGTAGTGTAGACATGGCCTAAGTTTACACTTATAAGTTAATTCAACCTAACTACATCACTCAGGGCTGTGAACAATTTCACAACCTGTGCGACGTGGTTAAGTTAACCTAAGCCCTGATGTAGACACTGATAGGTCAATGCAAGGATTCTTCCATCGACCTAGCTACTGCCACTTGGATAAGTGGATTTACCGCAGTGATGGAAGAACCCCTTCTGTCACTGTAGTAAGTGTTTACATTGGAGACGCTACAGAAGCACAGCTGTAGCATTTCTAGTGTAGATATCACCTTTGACTTCAGAGAGTTAACTTGAATCCTGTCCACACTCAAAATCCCTTAATTCCAATGTAGTGGCACTTCTAACTCAAGTTGCCTGGCCCATCAGGGGGCACAGGCTACAGTCAGAGTGAGCACAAATTGTCATCTGCCTACACAGTCACTCTCTGCTGCTAATGCAATCACTGCAGCTAATATAATTATTCTGCAGGTTGAGTGTTAATTCTCAGGCTGTGTCTATACTACAAACTTTGGTTGTCACAAGTTAATCAGCATACAGCTGTCGAAGTTTGCATACTCGGCTGCTTGCGACAGCACTGTGCATACTCATCAGGAGTACTTGTGTTGATGTCACATGTGAGGCACCATGAATAAGTATCCCAGCATGCAACTCTCTCCATCTCACTGGCCAGTGCAGCTGGGGCTGCTAGAACTTTTGTTGGTATAAACCAGGAACAAATTGCTACCCAGCAGGGCAAGCAGGAAGTAAGGGAGGAATCAGAATGCCTCCCACAGCATTGTAGTTTACACACCACTGCTTGCTTGGGGCTGAGCCAAAAGTCGCAATCTGGCCTTCTCTGTATACGCTTCTTGTCGCAGTTAATCCTGGGTAGTGAATGGGAGATAATTTTCCATATTTTTCTCAAATTTAATCCTCTGTCTAGTCCAACCCTCACATTTATTCCTGATGATGCTGGTGTCTCTAACTAGGTGCCACCCAAAAAAAAAAAAAAATGGCGCGAACAGCTTCCTTCTAAATAACTGCGATAACATACTGCACTGGTCTCACACGACATGTGGTAACGTCTCTCAGGTAGTTTGTGAAATACTGTAGAATTCTGGGAATAATCTCCAAGTGCATTTGTAGGCTTTTGCATCAGGAGGAATGACTTAGCACCCATGCAGAACGCACTTTTTCTCTTTCTCAATGCAGAAGATTAATTCCACTTCTGTGACATGAAAAAAACAACATTCAAACCCCTCAAGAAAAGGCCCTTACATAAAATGCACTGGAATCTCATGGTGAGATTCTCTTTCACAGCCATCTTCTCTGCTCTTAACCTTGGCTTCCAGATCCCTCCCTGTTATCTCTTCTTGATTCTGTTCTGTAGAGGTTTCTCCTCTCCCCTTGTCCGGTTATAAGTCCCAGCTTTTCACTGTTCTGCTGCAGACTAAGGCCATGTCGACACTAGGGGTGCTTCAGTTGCATAGCTCTGACGCTGTAACCTTGTGGTGTAGATGCGGAAGAGAGTTTTCTGTTGCTGTAGGAACTCTGCCTCCTTGAGTGATGGTAGATAGGTTGACAGAAACATTCTTCCATAACTTAGCCTCATCTACAGCGAGGGCTAGGGCAGCAGAGCTACAGCAGTCACTGGTGTGGGATTTTCAAAGGTTCTGAAGGGAGCTGGGTGTGATGGATTGGATCACAGAAACCCCCTTGGGAGCTGCCACCTGATGTGCAAAGACTACCCCTGCTTCTGTTTTCCCTGCCAGCTCAGGACTCCAGCACCTTGTCTTGCTGAGCCAGACACTCCCGTCTGGCTCCAACACAGACCCAGGGTCTGAATCACTTGTCCCAAAGCTGCAAGTTTACCTGAAAACAGCTCACAGAGGTGTGCTTGTCTTTAGCACTCAGATGCCCAACTCCCAATGGGGTCTAAACCCAGATAAATCCGTTTTACCCTGCATAAAGCTTATGCAGGGCAAACTCATAAATTGTTCGCCCTCTATAACACTGATAGAGAGATATGCACAGTTGTTTGCTCCCCCAGGTATTAATACATACTCTGAGTAAATTACTAAATAAAAAGTGATTTTATTAAATACAGACAGTAGGATTTAAGTGGTTCCAAGTAGTAACAGACAGAACAAAGTAAGTCACCAAGCAAAATAAAATAAAATGCGCAAATCTATGTCTAATCAAACTAAATACAGATAATCTCACCCTCAGAGATGCTTCAGTAAGTTTTTCTCAGACTGGACACCTTCCAGGCCTGGGCACAATTCTTTCCCCTGGTACAGCTCTTGTTCCAGCTCAGGTGATAGCTAGGGGATTCTTCATGATGGCTCCTCTCCCTCTCTGTTCTCTTCCACCCCTTTATATATCTTTTGCATAAGGCGGGAACCCTTTGTCCCTCTGGGTTTCCACCCCCCCTCACTGGAAAAGCACCAGGTTAAAGATGGATTCCAGTTCAGGTGACATGATCACATGTCACTGCAAGACTTCATTGCCCACTTGCCAGCACACACATATACAGGAAGACTAACAGGTAAACACAACCATGTGCAGACAATGGTCCTGGTTAATGGGAGTCATCAAGATTCCAAACCATCATTAATGGCCCACACTTTACATAATTACAATAGGCCCTCAGAGTTACATTTTATATTTCTAGTTTTAGATACAAGAGTGGTACATTTATACAAATCAGATGATCATACTCAGTAGATTATAAGCTTTGTAATGATACCTTACAAGAGACCTTTTGCATGAAGCATATCCCAGTTACGTTATATTCACTTATTACCATATTTTCTCTAAAACTATCCCATTTACATTATATTGACTTATTATCAAGTTTTTATAAAACCATATAGACTGCACAATGTCACACTGGGCACCTAGTTCAATGAGTGTTGGGCATCTAGTTCTTTTAGGCTCCTTTGAAAATTCCAACCTAAAGCCTTGAGCTTGGCTGATCTCACATCTAATGTTAAATGTATTTAAGGTACCGCTTTGAAGGCATCATAAAAATGGGTACTTTCTGAGAGCAAGTTTTTTTCTTTATTTTTTCTTTATTTTTATCTTTAGTTAATATTCCCCAAGCCCAAATACCATGGTGATGGGTGCCCTATAGATATTTGCAATAAGAAAAACAATAATTAGAAGTTAGAGAATAAATGTCTGCTGTCAAGTATGAATTTTCTGCAGTGAAAATTATCAATGCTGTTTTACTGGCTGGTTATCTCAAAGCAGCAAGTATCCAGACTGTGGTCTCCAACTTTTGTTATTAAGGTCAACAGGAAATCCATCCTGTCCAGAAGAATTATTAGTTTCCATTGCTCCTGGAGATGTCCAGAGATGTTAATTTTTTTGTTACTCAAGTAGCCTGCCAGTGAGTAAGGCTCTGTTTTGATCTCATCCCTTAGCTCTGGGAACTAGGTAGCAGATGCAGAACTGATGTCAGCATCTGGTCCAGTGGTTATTTATGAAGCAGCTCTCCTCAAAACACACAGATTACTCAGACTATAAATACATTGTTGCATAACCAACCAACAGGCAAAATTAGTATAGCACCTAGACATGGATCTCAGGTGCAAGTAGTCTACTGTCATTGCCATTAAGAAGTCAGCATTTGTGTCATAACTATAAAGGGAAGGGTAACAGCTCTCCTGTGTACAGAGA
>NW_020664498.1:893413-963485 GCF_002925995.2 Terrapene triunguis | reverse complement strand
CCCTACATTTGTACCCTAAAGTTCAAAGTGGGGATACAGCCTTGACAATTTGTCAATCATTTCCACAGAATATTGCAATGATACCAAAGTTTTCTCTTGTACTTAGAACAGGAAACAACAGTAGTAACAATAGCTCAATGCAGCAGTTGCTAAGTCACAGAAGACATGGTCCCTCCTGCATCATGAGGTATGTGATTGAAGACTGAATAATCTACAAAAAGAACAGGAGGAACACAACTGGGAGAACCTTACACCCACTTAAATGCCATTTGCCTGATCCTCTTCCATGGATACTATTTTCACACCATCAGCTGCAATAGCATAGCTACTGGCTGTCAGCGGTGTCAATAAGAACGAGGAAATTGTGCCCTGTGGGCTTGATTTGTCAGTGCACCCTGGCTACCCTGATGTAAAGAGCTGTAAGGGCTACCTGATGAATTCCCTTGATTTAGAGGGAGTACTTGCCAGGTATAGAATCAGTGGAACTGCTGCCATGCTATCCCAGCAGAAGCCGGAGGGGTCTATGCTTAGACTATTCCTGGCTGCTGCAACAACCCATAAGGGCTAGGGGCAGCCAGGCACAAGTGAAAGCAGCCCCTGAGACTTCTCTAACCTGCAGTGGTAGCTGAACTGCCCTCTGGTATCCCCAGCATAAAAAAGTTCCCTAACGCCTGTCCCTCCTCCTCACCATAGGCACAGTGCACTTTTAGATGCATCTACTACTCTTTCCAGCCAGACTCCTGTCCACAGGCAGACTGCCAAAGGAATTTGAGAAAGAGGAGGGGTTTGGAATGTTGCATGCTGAATCTTGACCTGTCCCTGTGCTGCAGTATTCTCTCCCTCTGGTAAATCCAGTTGGTCACTTTTCCTGGAGTGATAGATCTCTCCTGCTATGAGCAGGAAAGCTTGTCAGTGCAATAGCAGTGCAGTGTCTGAACACTAAGTGCTCCTCCAAGGGATTCTTCCAGGCTCTTAAATAAAAACCTAAACTTGCTTCAAAACTCAACCTCAACAGGAAAATCATTTTATTCTGGCAGACTAAATCCATGAACATTGTAAGTAAATGTACCTGTCAGGACTGCATTTGGCTTTTAGAATAACACCATGACCGGGTGGTCTGGCAAAAGTCTCCTAGAGAAACATTACAGCACTACTGTGCTGATGTAGCCTTGAGCAGGTAATAACATAGTGCTGGAGCTGTCAAGATGTTTGATTTACAAAAAAAAAAAAGACTTGTGGAGGTAACTGTAACAGGCCCCAGAAAGCACATATTGTTAAAGGCACATTGTTAGCATTGCAAAGTAATACACAGTGTAATGAATCAAGCATTGCAATAAGGGGTGCAGAATGTACTGTAGCAATTGCTGGTTCCAAGTAATGAGGAAAATGTTCCCAATCTGTCTTTCATAATAAAACACAAAAGCCCTAAATAGCTTGGCTTCAAGCATAAACTGTTTGGAAAGCACTGCAGCCTAGGTAAAGCTGGGGACAAAGCAGAAGTGAGGTAGCAGGCACCAGCCAGGGGCTCAATTCTTGCTTTACTTACAGCAGTTTATTCTTTGACTTCAGTGAAATTACACCTGATTTACCCACAATTGAGCTGGAAAAAGGAGTAAACAGTGAGGTGGCAAAATGTGCAGACCCTACAAAGTTACTCAAGATAGTTAAGTCCAAAGCAGACTGAAAAGAGTTACAAAGGGGATCTCACAAAATTGGGTGACTGGGCAACAAAATGGCAGATGAAATTCAATGCTGATAAATGTAAATTAATGTGTATTGGAAAACATAATCCCAACTATACATACAAAATGATAAATTAGCTGATAACACTCAAAGAGATCTTGGAGTCATTGTGGCTAGTTCTTTGAAAACATCCACTCAATGTGCAATAGCAGCCAAAAAAGCAAACAGACTGTTGGAAATCATTAGCAAAGGGATAGATGATAAAACAGCAATATCATAATGCCAGGGCTGCCCAGAGGGGAGGGGGGGGCAAGTGGGGCAATTTGCCCCAGGCCCCGGGCCCCACAGGGGCCCCCACGAGAATATATTATTCTATAGTATTGTAACTTTTTTTTATGGAAGGGGCCCCTGAAATTGCTTTGCCCCGGGCTCCCAGAATCCTCTGGGCAGCCCTGCATAATGCCACTGTATAAATCCATGGTACCCCCCACACCTTAAATACTCTGCAGAGTTCTGGTCACCCATCTCAAAAAAGATATATTAGAATTGGAAAAGGCACAGAGAAGGGCAACAAAAATGATTATCGGTATGGAACAGCTTCCATAGAGAAGAGATTAAAAGACAGGAACCTTTCGGCTTGGAAAAGAAGCGACTAAGAGGGGATATGATAGCGGTCTATAAAATCATGAATGATATGGAGAAAGTGAATAAGGAAGAACTTTTTCACACAATGTACAGTCAATCTGTTGCCAGGGATGTTGTGAAGGTCAAAACTATAACTGGGTTCAAAAAAGAACTAGAAAAGTTTATGGAGGATAGGTCCATCAATGGCTATTAGATACTATGGGCATGCTCTGGGTGTCCCTAGCCTCTGATTACCAGAAGCTGGGAGTAGATGACAGGGAATGGATCACTCAATGATTGCCTGTTCTGTTCATTCCCTCTGAAGCACCTGGCATTGGCCACTGTTGGAAGATGGAATACTGGGCTAGATGCACCATTGGTCTGATCCGATATGGCTGTTCTTATGCTCTAAGTGAAAGGGCAGTGCATAAAGGCCTGACCTTGTATCCTTAGTTCCACAGGTGAATGGCAGAGTTTAAGGGATGATCAAAGGGACCAACTAAACTGAATAAGGCAACCAATAAGAATATTTTGCTGGCTCTTTGTATCATTTTTCCAGCTCCCCACCTCTTCAATTCATGGATTTTGTCCTCCATTAGCAACTCACTCATGTTTTGATTTTGTTTGTTTAATTTTCACAGTGTGTGCCTCCTACCACTGTATCTCTTGGTACATCGAGGACAACATTTAAATAAAATTATTATAGCTGTAGTATTGTATTACCAAAAGCTAGAGGTTGCTTAAGCATTTCTGTGCTAAACCCACTTTTGTTCATGGTGTTGTTCATAATTTTCTGAAACTTTCCATGCATGGTCTTGTAAAGGGAAGAATTTGAGCACAATTGGCTGAACAGTGAATTTTTCCTCTTATAAAAGGGTATGCATTTTTTGAACAGTCGTACCACCACAGCAGGCAGGGGTGGACAGTGGGATGGGGAGTAGTGAAAAAGGTAGGGATACTTAGTGAATAAGGCAGGGGTCTTGAAGATTCCTGCTTTTTTCTGGAGCAAAAATCAACAGGCAGCATAAATCCATAATCTGAATTTACACTGAAGTAAATGAAAGCAAAATTTGGCCCTCAGTACATAATAATTTTGGGAACGGGCCATATTATCTGTTGGTGTAAGCCAGTGTAGCTCTGTCAACTTCAATGGCATTATATCAATATACTCCAGCTGAGAATTGGTCCACAGTATTCAGTGAATGAGGAAAAGGTCTTATTAGAGGGGAAGACAGGCATTGAAGGAGGCTAGTGCACTCAGTTATTTTTAGCCTCACTGTTAATTGTTAAGAAATTATTTAAAATAAGCATTTAACTTTGGATAGGCAGAAAATTGTAATGTGTGCAATTGTCTTACCTACATGTTTACAAATAAGTGACAACTCTTCCGTCATCACTGCAAACCATTGCCAATTGAATGAGGCAGTGGTCCTATAACTGAAAAACACACTGGAGTGCATACATATAGAGAGGCAGAGTTAAGGTTGTGCTTGCAAGATAAAGCCCTGTTCCAGTGATGTGGGCAGAACCCACTGATTTAGATGGGGCTCAACGAAGGGATAGAGTTCAGTGCATTAAACTGTTTACTTTACTCCCACATGCTCTTACAATAGCTGTTTCTTTGGATATATATAGCATTGCAGTAAAATACTTCACTGTGCATGTGTTATTAGTGATAACCACACCTCTAAGTGAGTATACTGTGCAATGGGGGCGAATATCTGATACCCTTACTTAATTATCCATTCCCTGATGGAGGTGCACGCTAACTGACCAGCCACATTTTAGTATTGTTTGATAATGAAATTCACCAGCTTTTTGTTTACAGAGCTGCAGATCTGTAATGCTTGACCTAGTCCATACCAACCATCCTCATGAAAGGAGTGTGCTGGCTGGCTTTCATTTCAAGCTGACTGCCAGCAGTAGTTTCCAAGGTTCTAAATCCAAGCCAAGTTGGTTACAGGGAGGGAGAGTGGCTCAGAAACTATTCCCAGATGTTGTAACATGTCTCCAATTCCCACCCAAACTGCAGGGGGTTTTCCAAACAATTTACCACTACTTGGGAAACTGTTGTAGGGGACAGAGAAGCCTAAGAAGTTCAGGTTTGACTATTCAGTACAAACCCTTATGAACTTGGACCCCTTTCTAGAGCTTAGGATTTTACAGATGACTGACTACAGGGATGAAGCAGAAGGTCTTATCTTGCAGATCACTTACTGGTATATGGAAGTCTTATTGAACCATTTTTAGATGTTTTTTTTCTATGCCCCCCTTATGTGCCTCACTCTGATGTTGTGTTCCTGTAGCAAGTACCCCATAATATCGATACATTTGGGACATGGGACCACAATACTACATTATGTGTCAACATGCAGATTTTCTCTGTTGAGCCAGCTTTCAAATTATATCATCCCAATCACTGGTCTTGAAATTAAATCAAGAGTTCCCACAAAGTGTGCAGGCTGAAGCCAGTTGTTCTTTACTCTCTATACTCAATTATCAAAACTGACTTCTATTTCTTCAATGGAAAAATCTAGGATCCATCATGAGGAAGGATCTCCTCTGTCATTTACAGCACGTGTGGAACATGCTGCACCAGACTGACCGAATGCCAGACCTCCCTTCCTCTTAACTCATCCTTTTTGCTCCTCCTCGGTCCCCTTCTTCTTTCCTTTTCCTATTCATGTCTATCTTCTATTTTATTACTGTTACACCACCCTAAAATGTCACGTCTATGTAGTATTGTCTGGTTGTGTATTGTCTAGTCTTGCAGCTTTGACTAGTTGTAGAATTCCATCATTCTATTGGAGATCCCATAAAGCATGCGGTATACAAGCTGTAAGTCTTTACCTTTTTGTACTTTGTGTTTCTTTAGGAAATCAATAATGCATTAATCACACACAAAAAGTAGTATTGTTAGTGATTCAACAATACTGTACCAATGACCAGCATAGTGTTGAAGGCCATGGTGCAGCGGGAGGAATGATTGTTCAGTTTGAACATGCACCAGAACCGCCAATAACTTATGATCATGAGGTTTTATGCAATAGCCATAGCATTAACCTGGTAAAATTCCAGCTTGGGGAATTACATTATGTGCCTATATTTCTCCTCTCTGCTGCTTGCATTGGATACAGAACAATTTATTTCCTGACCTAAAATATTGTCTATTTTTGTAATGTACTGTTAAACAGCTGCACCCCAGAAGTGGCTGCATTTCAGTAATAGATTAAAGCCATTCTTCTGTAACTACATGTAAATTGTAAGAAACATGGCACTTTCAGCTCTCTTCAGATAAATAGCAACGTATTGATTTATTTTTATTGCTTACAAAAAGTCCTGTTAAAATAACTTAAATACAGCAGAATATACAATTTATTAACAGTAAAGCACATTCAGCATGACACTAGGAAGCCCTACTGTATTACTTAAATTATAAGCAATTTGCAGCAGGGTCTAACTTAGGATGATGTATGTGCAATGCTAAGCACAATGAGGGCGCCTATCATGGCACTACTGCACTACAAATAATAATGCTGCTGCTTCAGCCTTAAATCAAGGAAACTGCAGAGCAGGGAGTGTAGCTAACCCCAGATTTAAAGTACAGAGGCCCACAAGAGACAAGTTAGTATGTCAACTATTACAAAGCACAGATTATTTTGGGGGTACAGGGAGAAAATGGGTAAGAGGCATCTATAGACTTTTATGAGTTTACAGTTTCAGTTAACACCCCGCCCCCCCCGCACACACACACAAGCAAGTTTGTAGAGAAAGGAACCTCCATCAAAATTGATAAACTTTGTTATCTAAATTTACCTGTCTCATTACTGTGGTTAGGAAGATTTTAGCCAGATGTTCACTTAAAAGTTTAGCTACAGAGAAACCCTGCTTGGGGGAGGGAGGAACTGAAGGAATTAATAACAGATTATTTATTTATTTATTTGACCATTAAATTTTCCTGAAAGGAATTGCTAATAATTTTAAGGAATATCACCACTGTGGGGGAGGGGAACTTTACCTCCTAAGAAAACAAAAATACCTTCTACAGGATAAATTGCATTTTTATACCCATTGTTGTAAAGTTAAAATGATACCAGCTGTATTCTCTGCTTACAAAATGATCTCAGGTGACAAATTTCTCCTGTTTCACCCGTTTTGCAATATTTAGAAAGCTGTTTAAAGACTACCAGCTTTTTCTGGTAAGGTGTTAAAGAGGAAGACTGAGTTTATGGAACACATTAAATTCTTATTTCAAAATCTTTAAATTGTATTTCATGTGTATAGTCCTTGAGGGGACAAAACCACACATACCTTAGACTGAACTTCATTGTTTATAAATCTTGATTTGAATGTCTATTTCTGCAATTGTGATAAATTCTAGAAAGCATACAGACTCTGAATGTAGGAAGGAAAGTGGTGGGGGATAAAAAGTTCAAGTTCTTCTCTTGGCTAAGTTTATTTCACAAAGGCCTCCAGATGTAACTCCTTATGTCTGAACACTTCTATCTTGCTCAGGCTGACACTTCCTTTCATAGGAGTGAGATGAACAGAGATTTGTGAAGAGGAAGAGGCCACATTTTAAATGGTTTCTTAATCCAGCCTCTGCAATATCAGACATGTATGTTTTTTCATGTTTACTGTACATTTTTGCCTATACAAAAGAGGCATAGGACTGGGAGAGACAGATCCCATTACCACCTCTACTGCAGATTAAGGACTTGTTTACACCCACAGTTCCACCAGTTTAACTAAAGGTGTGATTTAAGATCAGTTTATCAGGAGATTGATGGCAGACATGTGAGTGAATTTAAAGTGGCAGGCCACAACTTTATTAAATTTTAACATTGAAAGGGAGGGGTCTGACCCCCTCCCTCTAACAAGCTGGTATTAATCAGGTCCAGAGCAGGAGTGAATGGCCTCAAGCCATAAAACCAAGGAAGGAGGGTTGGCTCACTTAACCCAACCTTCCTAGTATGTCACTAATGAGCCTCCTGGCCAATGAAGGGGAATGAGAGTACAGATGAGGGGAGTTCTGTCTGAGGGAACTTTAAGAGCACCTCTTGGCCCACAGGGTGCCATGCAGGGTCTGTGTTCACGTTTACCTCAGGAACTGGCCCTTTAAAGCCTCTTACTCACACTGGATGCCAGCTGTGACAATATTTGAGATTTCTACATGCTTCCTCTTATTTTTTAAGCTGTATCATCTCTTCCTTCTTAACCCCGCCTACCAGGTCTCCCGCATGCGGTGAGGAAGGCATAAAACTCCACCTGACACTTTCCCTAGAGGGTAACATTCCTTCCTGACTCCAAAAGGCGACCCTGGAAACCCTACTCTGACCCCTATAGGGTAAGGCAGTTTTCTGCTGTTATGTGCCCAGCAATGCTTAAACACCCAGGAAAGGGGGATTAGTGGAGCCAGTCAGCTCCCACACCCTCTCTGAATTGGCAATTGGATGGTTAGAAGAGGTGGAGCTCCCTGCCACTCATCCTGTCTCTCTCTCTCTCTGCGGCTCGGGCCAGCAGCAGCGCGATGGGTAAGTGCCGTGGGCTTCGTACTGCTAGAAAGCTTCGCAGCCACCGCCGGGATCAGAAATGGCACAACAAGCAATACAAGAAGGCTCACTTGGGTACTGCCCTGAAAGCCAACCCCTTTGGAGGAGCTTCCCATGCGAAGGGAATTGTCCTGGAAAAAGTTGGTGTAGAGGCTAAACAGCCCAATTCTGCCATCAGGAAATGTGTCAGAGTTCAGCTGATCAAGAACGGCAAGAAAATAACAGCCTTTGTTCCTAATGACGGTTGCTTGAACTTCATTGAGGAAAATGATGAAGTTCTAGTTGCTGGCTTTGGTCGGAAAGGTCACGCTGTTGGTGACATTCCTGGTGTCCGCTTCAAGGTTGTCAAAGTAGCCAATGTTTCTCTCTTAGCCTTGTACAAGGGCAAGAAAGAGAGACCACGATCATAAATTCCTGTCATGCCATCTAGGCTACTAATAAACTTCAGTTTGGTTAAAAAAAAAAAAAAAAATCCTGTCTTCACCCAACCCCCATGTGCAAAGAGGCACAGGAAGGGGAGGGGTGGTCAAAAGAAGACACTCATCTTCCCTGTAGCAGAACCTTAAAGGCTAGCTTGTCTTCTCCCCAGCCAGTCTGATCATTCACCCTTCCCATGGCCAAGAAGTAGTACTGAGTTAAACCAGTGCAAAAGGCTGTGTGGACACTCTTCCAATATAAACCTGGTTTGTATTGATTAAGCTTAAAGTGATTCATTTTAAGGGGGTGGGATAGCTCAGTGGTTTGAGCATTGGCCTACTAAACCCACAGTTATAAGTTCAATCCTTGAGAGGGCCACTTAGGGATCTGGGGCAAAATCAGTACTTGGTCCTGCTAGTAAAGGCAGGGGGCTGGACTTGATGACCTTTCAAGGTCCCTTCCAGCTCTAGGAGATAGGATATCTCCACTAATTTATTTATTTATTATTATTATTTTTCAAATAAGAATGCCTGCCCAAGGTCTTGCACTGATTTTCAAATGATTACTTTAGTTAAACTGGTGCAACATTTATTTCTAGACTACAGTTTACAGTGCTATTTTAATTAGTTATTTGCTTACTGACTCAATTTAACACTTTTAAAATACTAATCTGGACACTCCACACAAGTTTGTTGCAGTACACAAATGTTTGTAAAGTATCTAGATGAGCATTTAATAACTTGAGTTAAAACTACACCACAGACTCTAACTAGGCACCTTTATTGTGTAACCTTGGGCAAGTCAGTTTTGGGGGGAAGACTTTGTTTCAAATGACAGTAGAGTGCCTAATTCCCACTGAGAATCAATGAGAGTTAAGCACCTGAGAGTATGTCTACATTGCAATAAAAGACCTGTGGCTGGCCCAGGCTGACTTGGACTTGCGCTGTGGGGCAAAATATTGTAGTGTAAATATTTGGCCTTGGGCTGGAGCCCAGGCTCTGGAGCCTGGCAAGGGGGTTGGGTCTCAGAGCCCAGGCTCTAGCCCGAGTCCAAACATCTACGCTGCAATTTTTAATCTCACAGCCCAAGCCCTGTGAGACTGAGTCAGCTGACCTGGCCTCTGAGACTCGGTGCCATTGTTTTTTTTATTGCAGTGTAGATGGATACTGTGAGTCCCCTAAATCTGTGCCTCGGTTTCCTCATCTGTAAAGCTGTTGCAAATCTAAGAGCATGCCAGTTTTGCACTGATTTAATTAAATCTGTAGGAAAAATTGGCTTAATTAAAGTGGTGCAATTCCCTAGTGTGCATGGAGCTATAGTGAAAGAAAAGAGTATATAACACTTTTCTGTTGGTATAACTGCCTTTGCATTTGTTGCACAGATTTAACTATGTTGGCTAACTACAGTTGTTGTTAAACCTGTGCAAAAAGGCCTAAGTTAAACAAAGCACATGCGGACTTCAGACCCAATAAATGTGGAAAACATTAACCAGGGCCGCCCAGAGGAGGGGCAAGTGGGGTAATTTGCCCCAGGCCCTGGGCCCCGCAGGGGCCCCCACGAGAATGTCGGAGGCTCGCCCCGCCTTTGCCTTCCCCCATCCCCCGGCGCCTCAGCGCGCCGCGTCCAGGAGCGGCCCTGGACAGCGCTGCAGCGGCATGGCCTGAGGTCCTCCTGCTCGGAGCCGCGTGGTAAGGGGGCAGGGCTGCAAGCTCCGGTGGGCCGAGCTCCTGGACGCGGCTCGCTGAGGCTCTGGGAGAGGGGGTAAGTGGCATGGTAAGCCCCTCTGAGCCGGGCACCCCCCTGACCCCATCCCCCCACAGCCCTGACCCCCAGCTCCAAGCCCAGCCCCTCTGAGCCGGGCACCCCCAACCCCATCCCCCCACAGCCCTGACCCCCAGCTCCGAGCCCAACCCCTCTGAGCCGGGCACCCCCCGACCCCATCCTCCCGCAGCCCTGACCCCCAGCTCTGAGCCCAGCCCCTCTGAGCCGGGCACCCCCCGCCCCCCCCCCCCCCCAGCCCTGACCCCCAGCTCCGAGCCCAGCCCCTCTGAACCAGACACTCCCCGACCCAGAGCCCAGCTCCCCACCCAGCCCTGGGCAACGGTAGCGTCCCCCCAGGCAGCAACAGCCCATTGGCACCAGCCATCACCATCACCCAGCGACAGCCCATTATGTAATTGCAAATGTATACATACCATTAAAGCATTTAATGTTTTTTAATAATGTATTTCGTGTATTTTCAAATTATTAAAAATTAATTTTTGAATGTATTTCACTGGTTACTTTTTACATTTCCAAATACATGTTACTATAGTATTGCAACTTTTTTTTATGGAAGGGGCCCCCAAAATTGCTTTGCCCCAGGCCCCCTGAATCCTCTGGGCGGCCCTGACATTACCTTCCCAATTTTGCACTTATGGGGGAAAAATGCACAAGAGAGGTTCGATGCAGTTTGAGTCTGTTCATTTAAAAAAGTATTTACAGTAAAACTTTCTTTAAAAAAAAATCTTACGTTTGCCTATTTCCTATGATGAAAATTCTATAGCTGACCAAGCCTATTCTGTGTTGCTTGTAATTATTGTGAAAATGAAAGCTTCTGAGCAATATTCCCTAATTACGACAGAGTGATCTGTCTCACCTCACTTTTCCCCTGAAGCAGTCAGGTTTATTGTTCTGGGTTTTTTTGGTTTGTGTGGTTTGTATATGTGAATAAGTGGGATATAAATGAAGTGTGAAAAATAGTAGTTGTCTTTGTTCTTACTGCAGTATTTTCTATCCTTCTAAGAAAAAGCAGCAAAGGACAAATAGGCAACTTAAACATACAGACCTGTGGACAGGTTAATGCAGATGATGGCTTCCAATGTCTGGAAGAGTCAGATGCAATAAGTCAGCAATAGGGAATATTAAGGAAGATAGAAAGCTCACAGGAGCATGTATCTAGCTCTGACTACTAAGCCAGGGTCTTTGTGCTGGTATTGATTATCTAGGCTGTGTGGTGTTTTGGAAGCTTTTCCCCCAGGTAGGAAGGACAAATATATGCAATTTTCCCTACTTTGATAGCGGCACATTTTATTTGTACTTTACAAGAAGCCAGCCCAGCTATTTGGTCTGACACCAATAAACCAATTTATTTCAAGGCTTTGATTCAAACTAATATGCCAAAGTTCAGAAGTATACTCACATATTTCCCAACGGCAGTAGGCCAAATTCAGACACAGTGTAAGTTATGTCCAACTTTACTGAAGTCATCTGAGTTGCACTTGCTTATGTTACATCTGGATTTTGCCCATTAAGTTTGCAAAACTGGAATGGAAACCTATGAAAACTGGCTAATATTGGACTGCTAGTACCTGCCACTTTAGGTCAGGCCAGAAATAACACTAGGGAACAGTTCATTGTGGTAGATTGGCCTTTTTTGTTTTTCATCTCAGCTGGAATCAGAAAGGGCAGAGGCAAAATGAAAAATAGTTGGCGAATGGTGCAAGCCAAACTTTTGAAAACCTCTAAAAAAGCTTGGCTCTGGTTTTCTTTGATTCTTGGGTTGGGCTTTTTAAAAATCCATTTCAACTCACCCATTCTTAAAGAAGTCATAGTGCTTTAACAAAAACTGGATGAAACTATGAAGGTTTAGTCTAATGGAGAGTGGAAGCCAAATAAATTTAAGTTTTCCAAAGTAGGGCCATGTTTGATGGGTAGGCAGTCTAAATCATTTTAAGTCCATAATTACTGCATTGTTTCTCAGCATGGGTCACAGAGTGTCTACAGAGAATGACCAAGGTCATGGCTGTTCCCATGGTCTGCTCATCAGCCAGTTTGGGTTTGTTATATTTCTGGATTGTGCTTAAACAGTTAAGAGGGTCAATCTTTTTTTGTTTCGTTCAGAGAAGCAATGGACCTGGAGTGTAACTCAGGGAGGTTCTGACATCCAGGAATCTGATTGTTGAGTCTTGCATTTCAGCTCATTAAAGAAAGAACTAAACAGTACTGATGGAGGTAGGTTTTCCCATTGCATTACATCATCACCAACAACCTTTTAGATTTTATGATGTTTTGAAGGGGAATTTTGTTTTAATTATGGTTTTTAGGGTCTGTCCTTTCTAAGAAGGCTGTGCCAAGCATCAAAACCGTTGAGGCAAAGATAATAAGTGAAGATAATTTTGTCATTTTCAACAAGCTAAACACTATGGGGTCAATTGTGAGTCTGAGCCCTTAGATTATCAATGTGTTGGGCCACAAGATATCTGTTTACATTCACTCAGAACTGCGTGCTAGCAAACAATGGAATTGAAGGGGATATTATTTTTTCAGTACTGCAAGTTACTCATTTGTTATATTTATATGTTCTTTATGTAATACTTTTTATGGGCTGCTGCTATGAATCAACACAACAGACTCTAAGCATTACCAACATTCTGGGATTTGGTGGTTCACTTTCCTCTCTACCCCTTGCTTTGCCGTCCCCATATCTGGGGATAGAGATAAAAGGGAAACTCTTTGCTGATTTACTGCATGTACAATGCAATACTGGCGGTAGTAATAATCTTAGATGGCTTGTATGTGTTTGCTATGCACAGGGATGCACAAGCTTGAATGTGCATTTTTCTTGCTGGACAGCAGATTTAGGCATAAGTCATATAGTTTATACTTAACCCCATAGTGAAGTAGAATAAACCATAGTAATAGTGAAAAAACTTATTAAAATGTGATCTTACTGTGTTTTGAAAGGATGTTTTTGAGCTTTTGACCTCTGCGTACTAAAACTGCATGTAAAAATCGAAGGGCTTTGGTAACAACAAATATTATAAAGCTTCGATGTTGTTTAAACAAGTTATTTCTTCTCTCTCTCTCTCTCTCTCTCTCTCTCTCTCTCTCTCTCTCATACATTTGTGCTGCTTATCTAAAGGGTGGACAATTAGTATGAAGAGCCTATTACTAACCTGTTTGTTTTGGCTACAGAAGTACTACTTTGGAGGTTTTGTAAATTGGGAGTCAGGGCCGACTCTGGGGCGGCAAAAAAGCCCCCGCGGGGGGGGGGGGGGGGGGGGGCGGGCCCCGGGGGGGGGGCCGCCCTCCCCCCGGCGGCGGGGGGGGAGGGGGCAGGGCGGCGAGAGGGCGGAGGGCGCCGGGAGGAGCCCTGGGAGGAGGGCGGCGAGCCCTGGTGGGGGCTCCGCTCTCCCTCCGGCGGCCGGGGGGGAGGGTGCCGGGGGAGACAGCGGCCAGAGCGCCGGGGAGAGGGCGGCGAGCCCGGCCGTGGCCCCGCTCTCCCCGGCGGCCGGAGCGCCGCGCCGCCCCCCTCCAGGTGCCGTCCCAAGCACAAGATTGGTGGGCTGGTGCCTGGAGCCGGTCCTGTTGGGAGTGGGTTACTTTGACCTGTGACCTCCATCCTGTAGTCCTCTGGAAAATGTAGTCTGGTGTTATTTTGTTAATGCAACGGTAAATATTGTTTGTATTAGTGTTTGGTTTATTAAACATAGGAAGCCATTTCTATAATGAGGCATTGTAAGAGGGAAGTATACAACAGCATGGTTTGTCAACTCTACCTCGTTTATCTTCTGCTTTTTGGTTTAAAGGGCATGTTGGCCATTTAAGGTGCATGATTCTGCATAATTCCTGAGTATAAATAGAGGGCTGGGTTACTATGCGGTTTATTTCACCTCTGAGATTTTGTTAGGGTAGTGCATTATGAGTACTAGGAGCAAGTTTTCTATCAAAGGGCAAAACTCTCCTTGGGATTCTAGATCAGCAGGCAACTTTGTAGTCACTTTTGTGGGGTAGCAGCACTATTTTATAACTTTAATTTAAAATGAAGAACCACTTGGTTTTCCAAATGATGGTAGAAATTACTTAGCCAGTCAAAAACTCCTTACAATTTAAAATTTGAGGAGTTCAAAGTCACTGAATGAGGATAGCTGTGCAAGCCTTTCCACAGAGATCAAGCTATACCTACAGTATACATTGCATCCCCTAAGGATAATAGTGTGGATATCAAATCTGCACCATGTTTCTTAGGGCAACTGGAGGCTTTATGCATCTATAAGGTGTTACATGTTTTTCAAATAATATGAATTGGAATTAAAAATAAAGGGAAGGTTTTATTTTAGAAGTAGCATATTTAATTAACAGAATTAATTTTAATGATCCATTTATATTTTTAACACTTCATACCTCTAAGGTAGCTCTGACAGGCTTAATAGAGCAGAGGTTTTCAACCTGTGGTCTGTGGACCCCTGGCAGTCCGCAGACTGTCTGATTTCCAAAGTGGTCCACACCTCTATTTGAAATTTTTTAAGAGTCCGCAAATGAAAAAAGGTTGAAAATCACGCTAGTAGAGAAATCAACTTTGGCTGAGGTTTCAAGAATGGCTTGTGACTTTATGAGTAAGGCTACGATTTTGTCATGGATATTTTTAGTAAAAGTCATGACCAGGACACGGGCAATGAACAAAAATTCACAGAAGCCGTGACCTGTCCCTGACTTTTACTAAAAATGTCCATGACAAAACGGGGATGGAGGAGGGTCCAGCACCCTGCCCTGCTGTGACTGGGAGCTGCGGCCCTTGCCCTGTGACTGGGAACTGGGAGGGACACCCGCCCACGGGGACTGGGGAGCTGCCGGGGGATTCTCCCGCACTGCCTGCAGTGGCAGCTGGGGAGCTACTGGGGGATTCCCCCTCGCTGGTGGCGGCAGGGGTACCCCGCAGCTCCCAGCCACCATGGGAGGTAGGGTACCCTGCAGCTCCCGGCTGCAGGCTGAAGTCACAGAGGTCTGATGAAGTTATGGATTCCCTGACTTCCACGACCTCCATGACCAAACTGTAGCCTTATTTATGAGCAGTGAATTTAATGGAGTTCAGTGTTGCAATCCTACGTTTACAAATCATTGGTTTGCCCCCTCCTCCACAATCACGAGATTGACTTAACAGTCGTGAGACTTTTTAAAATAATGTGGTGTTTTTTTAATTTGCCTTCTGGCATTGGAGGTTTTAGGGTTGACATTTTCCAGCTTTTCTCTGCAACCGTGAGGGCTAGAAAGGCACCCTTTTCTTTTTTTTAAAGAATGTGAAGATTCTCGGGTAAGAACATGATTCCGAGGGCTTTAAGAAAAGCACTAGAGACCGTGACATTGGCGATACAACCGTGAGCACTGGATGCACTGCTGTAACTCTGTCCCTGACAGAGAAGACTTGCTCACAAGAGAAACCCTGCTAAATTGCAATATGACCAAACTAGCAGAGGGCTAAAGGACTGAACTGGCATGGTGATCTGCTCTTTCTAAGGTCTGGGTTGTTGGGACAAGCTCGTGCTACGACTGCCAGCACCCGGTCTGTGCATTGTTACCATGAAACCAACACAAGTTATGTTAAAACCCTGAAACAAACAACTCTCAACAAAAGCACACAACTCTCTCACTGTGTTGTTGCAATATTTTAATACAGCATTAAAATGCTATGATACTAGAGGAAAGCTGTATACTATCCAGCTAATAAGGCACATGTCGGAATGCCATTTTATGGACAATCCACAACAGAGGCTTTACAGTCTTTTCAGCAACACAGTCACTAGTTGAGTGAGTTGTCATCTTGGTTGCTGAGGTAGGACTGGTCCCTCTGAGGCCTTTGTCCATAGGTTTTTGTTTTTAAGCTGTACAAGTTTATTAACAATTACAGAAAAGAAAATCATACAAATTGGCAACTAAAATTGACAAGGTCAGTGGGTACAGCTGGTTAAAAACAAACAAAAGTCATAATAATTAAGCTAATTTTTAAAGCTGCAGAAATTCATAAGATACAGTTTTAGCACTATTATACAATGTAGTGACTGCTGTACTAAATAACCTTTTAAAGGAAACAAAAGTCCAGAACAGGATTAGGCAAACCTTCCATTTAAGCATGGTTTAAAAACAAAATCCATTACATAATCAAGCTACATGAAACGTAAAGTGTAAAAATGCTTCAAATACATGCATATTCTATCACACTATGAATTCTAATTAAAATAGACACAAATCCCTACAACAATCTACCTTGATCCTTTTCCATTATGTCCTTTGATTGACAATATTGCTTTAGCCAGTATTGCGTAGCAGCTCTCTGTTTATTGTCTGCAAACTGTCATGAATGTCAGTTTGTCAAATGATGCCCCCCCAACCAAACCTTCACACGCACCCACCCTTGCATTATGAAAAGAAAATCCCTACAATACAAAAATTGAATATCTGTGTTCCAGAATTTCTGAAAGCTGAATAGGTACTGTGCTTTCAGCATTTACTGTCTCTCTCACAAGGTCATAAAGTGATAGTATAATATTATCTGATTCTTACTCATGAATACATCTAGTTATAGCTTTGCCTAAAGAGGCAATACTTCCCAAAATACACATATAAATAAACTGCATAAGCTCATTAATAGAAGTCTATGCACTTGAATAATACATTGGTTACTTAATACTGATATTTTCATCCAAGGAAAACAAAAACAATATGGCTTAAAGAATTGCAAGGGTTTTTTGTCAGAATTATGTACCAACTTTCATATAATATTCTATGTAGACAATATTTCCTTCTTAATGTAGTTCTGTTGCATACTTTATACAAACAAAAGCATTGTAAAAAAACAAAAATGTAAATTACTTCCATAAATATTTTCTTGAGGATATACCCTTAGTTTTGCAAAATACTTAAGAAAACTCTTACCTCTGTTAGTATTCTAGTTGAGAGCAAGGCCCTTTTGAAAGCTTCCAAGTTGTAAAAACACTTTTTAAAAAAAACAAAACAAACAATACTATTTTTCTTTTTGTTAAAAGGCCCTCAAATATATACAAAAAAGTTACTGCAAAGAGTTTCCAGATAAGATAATTCAGTATTACAAGAAATATTTGTAACCATTCAAAAATTTTAACATCTAAAAAGGTTTCCAAAATACACACATAGTATTAAAACAAAACAAAAACAAACAAAAACTGAAATGAACTCCGTCAAGTATAACTCAAGATAAATACACATCTGCAAGTAAAACTGTAAAATACTTCATACAGGGGGTAAACATTAATATCAATCAACTACATCTAGTAACTGCACACGATTGTCCCTTTGAAATTCATCCTAAAAACGCAAACCGTCATCCATACATCTAAAATCTCTATCAGCCCTCTGAGCACTTAAGCAATATAAATGGACAGCAGTGGTTTTTGCAGATGTAAAACTGATATGCACTGATATTCAATCAGGAGTGGAGTGATGTCTTAAAAAATGACATTTTGAGGGGCTAAAATTCCGTCAAACTTCTAATTATGTTGGCAGAAGCAAGTGAGAAACACATGCTGAGTCACTTCATTTTAACAATGCTTGTATGTTGATGAATTATTGCATGCTATTCACTGACTAGCACTTAGAATATGTACTGGACACAGGGCCGGCTCCAGGCACCAGCTTACCAAGCAGGTGCTTGGGGCAGCCACTTCGGAGAGGGGCGGCACGTCCAGCTGTTCGGCGGCAATTTGGCGGACTGTCCCTCACTCCTGCTTGGAGCGAAGGACCTCCCACCGAATTGCTGCCGCAGGTCGCGATCGCGGCTTTTTTTTTGTTTTGTTTTTGTTTGGCTGCTTGGGGCGGCCAAAACCCTGGAGCCGGCCCTGACTGGACACACACAAATGATTTAACTGCAAGCCATAGAGAACTAATCTATTTATTTCTAATACTTTCAAATGGTCTTAGTTTTCATCTACTGGTTTAAGTAGTTTCATTTTTGGAATAATGGCTATAGCTTCAAGAGTCTGCAATTCATGTCTAGTCTAAATTCCATGTTGTACAAAAAGGTAAAATATAGAGGATCCTTCTATAAATGGCCTCCTCCGATATACATAACTTCACATTATAGTTTACAGACTAGGTCCCATATAATGGGGAACTTTAAAATACACTTATTTGCAGAAATAATATTTACCTTTTGTGTATTTATTTGCAATTAAAAAACAATTTTGAGACACCAAGGCATTGGATTTTTCTCAGGTGGCATCATAATGTATTATGGGGAAGCAGCAGTAGAAACTGGGTAACCTGGGGCCAAGAGTTAAATTATTTGGGGGGTGGGGGGGAAGTATCCTCAGCTGGTGCAAACTGATGTACCCCTGTCAACTGATTTTTTTTTTTCCTGAGCAATAGTGATCCAGAAGATCGGGTATACATGAAGGTTCTGATTGACTGAAGGAAGGAAGAATTATGACTTACATGGAAAAAATGAATGCTAAAAGTCTCCAGAAGAAACAAGGAATAGGGTGTGGTGCACAGTTCAATTCACAGGTAGATAACAATCTAATGTTTATAATTAAGTTTCCCAAACATATCCATAGGATCAAATCCTGCTCTCACGTGTGCCGCTATCAGCAGACTCAGTGAAGCGACTTAAATTCCTTCGGGCAGAATTTGACTGAATTAATTTGTTCTGAATTACAAATGTTTTCACTAAGACTTGCTTTTGACTTTCAATAAAACCGCTAAAACCCAGCAGAGAATACCAGTTGATGAGTTAAAAAACTAGAGCTGATCAAAGAAAAAAATGGTAGACATTTTTCATGAAAATTTGAGGAAAAAATAATCCCATAATTTCCAGGTCAAAATCAGAAATTTTGATGAAAATTTTCAAATTTGGAAAATTTCAGCCAGTTCAACTGGTCAAAAATGGGATAAATTTTTACCAAAAAAACTGAGCAAAAATCATCTTCGCTTACTCAAAATTAATTTTTTTTATAAAGAAATGTGTAAATCTGAAATTCAGAAAATTTCAACCTTTACTAAAAACTATGCTATTACTAAAGACTAACAACTGTGAACTACTGTAGATTAACAGTGGAATATGTTCCGATACTGACCTATAAATCCATATACAATAAGGATACTTACCAATAAAGATAAATACCAAGAGCTCAACATTCCACTCCTACAAATAAACCCATCAGGAGGGGGCCGGAGTACACCTGAAACTCTGTTTGGCCATGTGGACTTTTCCCCAGATCCACCCCTTGAGGTGATGGGGTTTTTGACAATGCACAGTGAGTCTGAGTGTCCCAAAAAACCCAGAGGGAATGCCAAATTCCATCCCTGTGGATGTAGGGGCAGTGAGCATTGTGAGCTGACTTCTCCAGCTCTCTGGCATTTCATGTTATTCACTCTTTCTCCACATCCCACGGACTGCACCATATATCTTGCTTCATTGATACAGATGGAAACCATGGCCAGAATAAATTCTGCATGAAGCAACATCTACCCCTACCAGGCTCAGAGAGGAGCATGCTGCTTCCCTTTCTGCCCCCTCTTCCTGGCTTATATACCTGTGGCGCCCCCATCATGTGGAGTGGTTTTTGTGGACTCTGGGGAGAGGGGAGCAGGCCAGGGAGTGTTGCTTCCTGCTTTCCCACAGTCTTAACTCCTTCACTACCTGCTTCTGGGCCCCTCTTCTCCAGCATAAGCGGAGAGGAGGATCCCATTTGCCCCTTGATTATTTCAAATGTGCTTACTAAGTATGAATTAAAGATGTACTTACTAGGTCACCAGTGACAATACATTTGGTGGGTTTCATTCTACACCTCATTTGGGTACATTGTGCAAGATTAAGTGGTAATTGCTTAATCACCACAGGTGGAAGACTACAATAAGAGGGGGATGCTATTGGTCATGAAAGGGGTTCACTGATAGAGATGGGTAGGGAAGCTTGCATAGTCCTTTCCTGGTTCCAGCCAGCAATATTCATCCTTTCCTTTCACTAACTAAAATGGGGTGGGGTGGGGAAACTCCAAAGCCCGGAGAAGTCAATGGGAGTCTTTCCATTGACTTCATCCGGAGTTGGACCAGGACCCAAATGCATTTGATTTGTGTCTTCAGTTAATGTGCTGACATTTCTAACATGTAGGATAATATGATGACATGAATGTTTAACCTCCAACAAGTATGTTAAAAAAAAAAAGGGTTATTCTATGCATATGCAAATGGTAGTTGAATTAAAGCCACATTGGATATATATTTGGGAACCTTGCTTTAAAGCATTCCCTAGAAATCGATAAGGTAAAAGTAATGCAGTACTGAACCTGAACAAATAACATTTAAAATGGTACTAATGTGAAAAAGGCAACAATTTTGTTTAATAATGTCCTTCAACTGGTCTATGTTAAGATCCTGCAGTGGCTTAAATATAGCATGTAATTATAGCTACATATAACTACATATTTTGCAGCTCTGATGTTCATCAACAGCAGGGCCGGCTCCAGGCACCAGCACAGCAAGCAGGTGCTTGAGGCGGCCAACGGAAAGGGGCGGCACGTCTGGCTCTTCGGCGGCAATTCGGCGGCGAGTCCCTCAGTCCCTCTCGGAGGGAAGGGCCTGCTGCTGAATTGCTGCCGAAGAATGAAGCGGCGGCAGTAGAGCTGCCGCTGAAGTGCCGCCAATCGTGGCTTTTTTTTTTTTCCCGCCGCTTGGGGTGGCAAAAATGCTGGAGCTGGCCCTGATCAATAGTATTTCTTCTTTAAGTGGTTGCCACGAATTTGAAATTATTTTGAAATGGAGGGGCAGATTGGTTGATACATTCTTAGCTTTATGAAGAAAACGGCTTTTCTCTTAGCTTTTGTTTGGTGCTATTTCTTAACTTTTCCTTTAGCTGGATCTTAAGTGTCAAAGAAATTGCTGCTAATATACCATTAAGTGCTCAAGGGAAAAAATTATAGCCAGTTTATTGTACGGCCTTCTTGCAATATTCCCCTTTGCATTACTGACACCCCAAACAATGGGTCAAAATTAACACTGAGGCCAAGTTTTAAAAACTCACCTCTAAACTGGCATGCACAAATTTTCTTATTTCATGGGCAAACTAAGAAGATTTGTTTAGAAAATCTGTCCCTAAGTGTACTTTTCAGTCTTCGGCTAAGAATGCATTCCCTCTTGAAGAAGCTAACTGTCTCACTTGATTGAGGCAATCAAAATCTGTGATCAATGTTAAATTTCAGTCATTTTTGTTTTAAATTATGGTACTGCTAACTGGGCAAAATTAGTCTCAAAGTGTTTAACTTAATATTATTTTGTAATTATATAGCAGTTTTCATCCAACAATGTCAAAAGGCCTTTAGACATTAAATAAACCTCACAACACCCTGGTGAGGTAGGTATGTTAAGTATTATTATCCCCATTTTGCAGATGGGGAAACTGAGGCATGGAGAGGTTCAGAGAGTTGCCCAATGTCAAACAGCAGGCCACTGGCAGAACCCAGGACAGAATCCGTGTGTCCTGTCTCCCAGTACACTACTCTAACTAGTAGACCACATTACTTACAACTTGAATTTTTGGGTTCCCCATACATTGTGAAAACTGAATTTTGTGTGAAATTTCTAAACAAATCATTTTTTGCCCCATCAACGTTTTGCCCTGTTCACAGACAAACATGGAAATGGCAAAAGTTTCACTCTAGATCAACTTTGTGAAGATCTTCACATTTCACATGTGAATGCTTACTACAAATTTTTAATCTGCTTTACAAGACTCTGACTGGTTGTACTAGTACCACCTCATCCTACCTTGGCATGTGATAACTCTGGATTGTATCTATCAGATTTAACTTTGAAACAGCTTTAACTTGCTATGAGTGTTTCGAATTTAAAACAGTTCCACTACATAACAATAACACACACATCCATTTCTTAAAGAAAATGTCATGAAAATGATTGATTTTAAAAAAACACCCTCCTGTAGCTTTCTATAGAAGTGGATGACACATACAAGTCTTATTCATTCTGTCCTTTTGCCAATCTACTCTTAAAAATACATACAAAACCAGACTACTGCCTTGAGGTACTTTCATTTCATGACATTCCCCAATCTCTGATAATATATTTTTCTTTGTAACAGGATCTTCCTGCACAAAGTCCCTTCTACCTGAAATAGGACAACCACATACAATTACTACATTTCTCCTAACCTATATAGATGTTTTAGAAAGACAGAGAAGAGGGTAGGTTATGTTCTTCATGCCCTATACAACCCCTGTGGCTACATAAGTATATACTTTTATATTAATAAATTTGCACAGTAGAAAACAGGTCATAAAAATATTTCCAGAAAGTGGCTTTCGAACTAGTATAAATATTAAGTCTGGTTACTCACTCAATTAGGGCTTGGGGACAAATTTCATCATTCTCATTCCCCATTATTCACAGTAAATTTAGTGTGCTTGTGGCCTAATGAATAGCAAATACACATAAAGGGCCCATTTAAAAGAAATTATATGACAAGAGAAGGATTTCAGTCAATCACAGCCTGAAGAAAGCAAACACTATTCTCTCCCAAAAGATGCTGGAATCCTTACTGACAATCTGTCCAGCTGCTATTCTCCATTTCCATAAAAAAAAACCCCACTCCCTCAAACAATTATACACTTTATTTTACCTTCACTGAGTCCACCTACGCCCTACCCAAGTTATATTAAGCAGTGGAAGTCCAAGAAAGCAGCAGCATGAAACTTTCAAATCTTCCAAAGCAAGGAAAACATGATAGTTTCCCTTCTTTAATGCTGTGGCTTGTTGAATCTTCCTTTGTCTTGTCGTATAAGAGAATAATGTTCATGGGGTTAGCGAGCACTCCCAATTAGTGGCCTTGCAGGTTACCTAAGTCCTGCAAAAGCCATTCATAATGTTTACTCCCCAGTGAACATTATATCTTGCCTAACACACAGCACTTCTCTTCATTTCACCTGGCCATGATATAGGAACCGTGTAAACAATCAACAGAAACCACAGCAGTGGTTCCATTGTGAACACTATCAGTAACACTGTTTGATAGATATATAGATAGATCGATATATAAAACACACCATAGTCCTATAAATATATCTTGCACGTATACACATACACAGGAAAAGTGTTACATTCTATTAATGGTAAGGCATATTATTAGTTTAAAGATAGGCAAAATTGGCAATCTTTTTTTAGTTTTTTTTTTTTTTTGTCTTGGATTCTGTGTTGCTGTTGACCGCGTGCTGCCAAAGGATCTCGCAGGATGATGGGGACGGAAGAGGCCACCCTTGAAGGTTTATTGCACACGACGGCAGTAGTAGCCCAAAACTTTGCACTTCTCACACAGATGCTGAGGATGCTCCTTGCTCTGATCTGAAACATCCAGGCCATCCGGCTTTTCCAGGGGTCTCTGCAGGGAAGAAAGGGAATAGCGCATACTGTAGTAAATGTCACTGACAATCGATCGTGAATAGGCCTACAAACCCAACTTTTAAGGTTATTTTGCTAGACTTTCTCCAAGTGCAGCTAATGGTGCTATATTTCTTTCCTGAAAAGCCAAAACATGTTGCCAGCCACCTGGCTCTGCAGTGGTGGGAACTGTCTCGACAGCATGAATGTCATTCCCTTTCACACAAGGTCTTGTAAACCCTTACTCTAGCTATATTGCTAAAAAAGACTTCATTTATAACCTCATGCTATAAAACAGCCCCATTTATTGACTTGGCCTCAGTGATTGTGTCCCAAAGGCATTAGCACTTAGAACATAGGCATCCCATTGCCCCAGGCACGCCAGGGGGGTTAACGCCATTAGGATTCAGTGCTAATACCAACAAGTCATCTTGCCAATGTACGGATATGAAACAAGTGACGGAGGTTTGCCTGACACACACCTCCATATTTGGAGAGCTGGAATTTCCCAAACACAGCAGCTGCCAAAGTAGGGGAAGAAAACTGCTCAACTAGTAACATGGTTAAGTATTTGTAATAACAGTTAAGTAAGATTTGGTGGGGGGACAGAGGAGGGAATCAGCAAAACAGGGAGTGAAAATTCCTCAGATTTACTAGATCTTGTACTTTAAATTTCCCTAAGATCTAAAAGCTTTCACATTTGTTTAAAAAATAAAACACCCACACTGTATATCAAAGCAAGGCTGCCTGTTTGAAAGATCTGATGGGTACAAAGGTGAGAGAGACATAAAGATGAAACAATACAGTGTGCACTTTATAGTGGAATCATGAAAATGTATAACTTCTCTGGCTTTCTAAGAGTCAGGGGTAAAAGTAAGTCCAGTGACTTACCAGTATGCTGGGGCCAGCTCTGGCCCCCGGAAGGGGCTTGGCCTAGGGTGGAAGGGGCGTGGCTGAGGGAGTCAGAGCCAGCCCCAGCCCACTCTGTAAGGTAAGTGCCCCCGCCCCCGCCGGGGTAGCAGCAGCAGCCCGGGGCTCCCCCGCTTCTACCGCCCCGGCCCTGTAAATAGCTGTGGGAGCCCTGGGGAAGCAGCGGAGCTCCGGCGGCTATTTAAAGGACCGGGGCGGCAGAGGCAGCTACCCCTGGGCTCCGGGGGCTATTTAAAGGACCCGGGGATCCCCTGCTTCTACAGCCCCGGCCGGTACACCGTACCGGGGCGTACTGGCTTACTTTCACTTCTGCTAAGAGTGCATTTAAAAGGCAGTCTGGTTGCGTGATGGTTTGCAATAAAGGCAGCAGTGAGTGTTCCACGGTACTGTGGATAGTGACAGCGAATGGGGTGAAATCTGAAAACAAGCCAAAGATTTTCCACTGTTTTAGGAATAGTAGCTTCTTGCTGACTGTCTCAAAATATTGTTCTTGGGGAGGGAAGTGGAGAAATATACAGTAGACATTTAACCCTGTTCACCTCCCTGCCCCATTCCCAAACCCTCGCTCCAATCTTGCCTGAAGCGATAAAATGTTAAGAGCATTCGATGTTCTAAATTATTAAGATTTCTAAATTAACAACAATTGACTAGATGATCATGATGGTCCCTTCTGGCTTAAAGTCTATGAGTTT
Source organism: Terrapene triunguis (assembly GCF_002925995.2). Lineage (NCBI taxonomy): Eukaryota > Metazoa > Chordata > Testudines > Emydidae > Terrapene > Terrapene triunguis. The sequence goes on along the minus strand of NW_020664498.1, from coordinate 938,410 downwards.
ATGAATTTAAATGTCTGCTCTTCATTCCAGCGTACCCTTCTTAAAATACTGAGCATCAAAACGAAAAGGCCATTTGAAACTTTTAGTGCAAGTAGTAACAACCCAGAGTTGAAGAGGTACATTTTATTGCATTCTAAAAGAAGAATAAAATAAGCCAAAATCTACTATATTCTACTTAGCCCAAGAAAGGATACCTGCAACTTCTTGCTGTGTTCATTCTTGTTTCTGAGCGCTGAGATGAACATTTTCACTTATTGGCTTTCACAGATAGTAATAATAGCAAATGGAATTAATTCTGCGGAGATTGCCAATAGTTTGTTCACCTCTTTCTCTACAGTACATGGTCCAATGCTTTGTCCACTTGGGGCCAGATTCTGAACTGGTGTAAACGTGCATAGTTCTGTTTACTTCAAGGGACTAGCACATGATTAAACTTAATCACAATCTTCAGTACTTAGCTGGATCAAGTACAGCATTCCCAGCATTCAAAGCCTGTGAAAGATTCCCACTGACTTCAGTGGGCTTTGGAACAGGCTATTAATGAGTTCCTTAAAAACAGAGCATTAGAACTGGGATTCCAGCCCTGTGCTCATTCCACTAGGCCGCACAGTGGTTCTGCCAGTCTAGTAACGGAGATATATAAAACCAAGATGAATAAGCAATGTAAGGTCTGTTTTCAATTGGGAAAAACGGTCATCCCCCCTTGTCCCCCCCTCCCCCGCAAATATTTCCTTCATATGTCACCCAAGGAGATGTGTTGGATAATATATGTTTTCCCTGAAGTTTGACCCCCCATCTGCAATACAGTCTAAGTTGAGGTTCAGGCACTACAAGAGTTAATTTGTACCCCAAGAGGAGAGCTTCTGGAAGCTTTGAAATGCTACAGTTAAAACAGAGCAGCCATTCGGCACAGCTCTGATTGCTTCTACATACTAGCTATGCTCTGATTAAAGAGAAAAATACAGCAGTTATCATGTTTATTGATATAAGCCAGCTTTTTTTTTTTTTTTTTTTAACACAAGGCCTCGGGAATCGTTTTTCCTGGAAATAGTGCAAAGGACGTTGGGAATGCCTTGGAGTGCCAAGAGTTTCTTGGACTGCTGTCAGAAACAATACCTCTCCATGGTTTGCGTTCCCCCTGTGATGACTGAGCTCAGCTTTTTTGGCCTGGGAGCCACTTAGATTTCAGAAATGTTATTGTTACCAGCACGTTACGACATACAGGCTGGGGAAAGAAGGGTTATGAACACAGGAAACCAGGTTGCTTGGGGCCAGCTGGAAGGCACAAAGCAGTGTTAGGGCTGCTATTTTGATGAGGTTAGAGGACTATATCTCCAGAAACTACACTATGTATAGAGAGGTTGAATAAAAAAAATAAAATGTGTTGCTTCAATATTTAAATGCACTGAAGGGCTTGGCTTTGGTGTGTATCTAAGTTATTTGCTGTAAAAATTAATCTGCCCCATTCCTATTATTCCTTTATCATTAGTAATGATAAAACAAATATTTAATAATAAAAAAACAACGTGGAGAGTGATAGGATGAGAGCAGCATTCCTGCTCCACCCTTTTTACACCATGTGGAAGGTCCAGAGTGGTGTAAAGAGGCCCTAAAAGCCCCATGTCCAGCTGTAGCAGAATTCCCCTAGCACAGGCATGGTGCAGGACAGCTATAAGGCTGCCTCCTGAAGTTCTGGGAGGTGTACCGGGGGGACAAGGGGTTGGTGGCAGGAGGGATGTATTGAGGGATGCAGGCTGCAGAGACTCAGAGCTAGCTGCTGTAACATAGACAGGCCCACAGGGCTATCTAAGGGTATGTCTACAGTACAAGTGCTACAGCGATGCAGCTATAGTGCTGTAATATAGACCCTACAGAAATGGAAGGAGTTTTTCTGTCATTGGAGTAAATCCACCCACTTGAGAGATGGTAGCTAGGTCAGTGGAAGAATTCTTCCATCGATCTAGGTGCATCTACAGTGTGGTTAGCTCAACCTAACTACGTTGCACACGGCATGACATTTTTTGCACCCTTGAGTGATGTTGCTAGGTCAACCTAGGTTTTAGGTGTAGATCAGGCCTAAGTTATGTCAAGAGCCTCTTCAGCACCCCAAGATCTGGAGGGCACAAAGGTGGCTTAAAGACACCACAGCCCCCTCCCCTGGGCTGCAGGCTCTGTGACGCACCTCTTAGAGGCCCATCAGGGAATCTCACTTATGTTTCTTTGGTCACAAGTGCTGGTCACTGGAAAAATAAGAAACTGAGAAGTAGTGATGGTAAAACAAAACAAAAAAACAACTGTTAAAAAATGTTCATTGGGAAAATGGCTTTTCAGTTTATGAATGCTTTCATGGAAAAAATATCCATTTTTCACTGAAATTTTTCAAGTTTTTATTGAAAAACTGAAACTGTTTTAAACTGAAAAAATTGGGTTTTGGTGTTTTGTTTTTTCAATGAAAACCCATTTTTGTAATTGACAAAAATTGAAAAAAAAATCTAGTTTTTCACATAAAGTTTTCTTTGTGTGTGGGGTGAGAGAGGGGGGAAAGAAAATTCTGACCACCTCTATTGAGAAGGCGTTGGGCTGCAGTGACTATGCTGTTGCCTGCATGGAATAAAGCTGAAATGATTCTATATTTAAACAGCAAGGCCTGCTTCCCAAATTAACTTTTAATTGAAGCCTTTTGCTAAGCCACATTCAGCATTTTTCTGATTATAATCCCCACCCCAGTAAATAAATAATTAACAAACCAAAACACCAAAAAAACAAATGAAACCTTATGAGTTGTTAGAAAAATAAGGCGAGTCTGCACGAGCAATGGAAGTAAAACCAGGGACAGTGCACCACTGTCCATCACTGCCTGTCTACAAGTGTTAATTTACAGTCGCAGATGTGTGTACTGTAATGGATCTAAGCTCACTGCGCTATGTCTCAAAGGTACGGTACAGAGTTCATATTCTGGCTTTGATCATCCCTTTTGAGATTCACAGCCCTCTGTTTGTGGATCTTTCCCTTCCTGTGTGAAAAGAGAGGCCCTCCCTCTCACCCCCTACCTGTGGAGGCTTCTCAATGTTTCCCTAAGTCTGTGTTTGCAGGAGGGTTGGAGACGGCACATGCAGGGGAAAGGAAAAGCTGGTCCAGAAGAATGAAATATACTTAGGAGAGATAATTCAGCTTCTCTCCAACGGAGCTGTACCCCCAAGGAGATGGGGTTGACAGGAGCATTAAGGCGCAGAGCCAGTGTGGAGACAAAATGTCTCCTGCAGATCCAGAGAGATTCTTCCTGTCTGGGGGCATGCTTCAAGGTCATTCCCATGGGATGGTGTGAGGGAATCTCCACATGGGGGTCCTCATGGATGTTCACTTCCCCCCTCACAGATTGTACCATGGACTGGAATGACCTGCCCTGTTTTTAGAGTTGTATTTTTAAGCCTAAAATTACCTTGTTTGGAAGGGAGAGCAAGCTGATATGCGGAGGAGAGCTATGAAATAATAAGAGCACAGAGAGAGAAGGCCAGCCAGGCCCTGGCTCATAATAGAAATAGAAAGCGGAACTTAATGAAATTCAAATGCAAGTGAACAAACAGCATGTAATTAACCCATGGGATTAATTGTTTCAAGGTCTTAATGAGGTAAATAGATTTGCATGGTTTAAATAAAGGATTAGACATGTATGAATTAAAATAGACACTACAATTACACCAGATAGGATAACAGTTACAAGGGTTTGTGATCCTCAAGTGGTCAGAAATTTCCCCCATGACACTGGTATATCATTATAGGTTTGTTCTTGCTTTTCTCTGAAGGATCCAGCATTAGCCATTGTCAGATCATTGGCCTGTTCAAAGACAGCAGTTCCTATGTGAACTTTAAATGCAATTAATAATCTTATCAAGAGTATACACAATGTGTTTGTAGTGTCAGTCTACATTTTGCCCATCTGGTACATCTCCATCAGTCTTGTTATGCAGTAATGAATTTAGCCCTGAGAATGAAAGTACGAAGTGTTGTGCTAAAGCAGGGGTGGACAAACTTTTTGGGCTGAGGGCCACATCTGGGTGGGGAAATTGTATGCAGGGCTGGGGCAGGGGGTTGGGGTATGGGAGGGGGTGTGGTGTGCAGGAAGGGGCTCAGGGCAAGGGATTGGGGCAGAGGAGGGGTGCGGGGTGTATGAGGGGGCTGAGGGTAGGGGCTTGGGGTGCAGGAGGGGTGCAGAGTGCAAGAGGGGGCTCAAGGCAGAGGTGCCGGAGCGGTGCGGACTGTGGGAGGGGGCTCAGAGCAGGGGTTTGGGGTGCAGGAGGGGTGCAGTGTATGAGGGGGCTTAGGGCGGGGAGTTGGGGGGAGGGGTGCAGGAGGGGTTCGGGCTCCGGTGTGGCAGCGGCGCGCACCAGGGCCAGGGCAGGGGCAGAGGGCTCCGTGTGCACTGCCCTTGCCGCGCCTCCAGGTATCTCCCCCGAAGCTCCCATTGGCCATGGTTCCCCGTTCCTGGCCAATGGGAGCTGTGGGGGGGCGGTGCCTGGAGGCAAGGGCCCGGGGGCCGTAGGGATGTTGGGCCAGCTGCTGCTGAGAGCGGCGCGGGGCCCGCAGCGCCACGGGGGGCAATCCCGTGGGCCAGATCCAAAGCCCTGATGGGCCGGATCCGGCCCACGGGCCGTAGTTTGCCCACCCCTGTGCTAAAGCCAAAAGAAAATAAGAATGATCAATCATATCAGAAGTTTAAGTAATATTAATAAGTAGGGCAGTTTGTATATAGCTGACATAATTCTGCATTTCTACTAACAGATAAAAAAATGTTCCCCTGTGTTTAATTATGCACTCCCATTAGAGTGACGCATTTTTAATGGTACAAATAGCTCTGGAATAATAGTCTTGTTTTCACTGGACTGCACCATTCCGTTAGTAGAAGTAAGCTCTTTGAGGCTATTGTATGTTTGTACAGTTTGTACAGTGCCTAGCAAATAGAGCCCAACTTAGTTGTAGCCTTTAGGAAGTACCACGATAAAAATGTTAAACAATAACAAAAGACTGCTGTGTGCAAAACTGAACTGGCATTTTGTGAGGCAGAGCTGATGCAGCCTGTTAATTTGGAGTGATATATACACACACTGTGCTCTCTCAGGGTTACTTTAATTGTTGTTCTTGTTCCTTGCTGAAATAAGACATTCAGATTGGAAGTATCTGGTTACTCTTTGGGCTTGGCTACACTTGCAAGTTAGAGCACATTAAAGCAGCCATGGGCGCCCTAGCTCACTACCTGTCCACACTGGCATGTTCAGAAAAATAATGCCATTTGATGGTATTTTTTTTCAGCTTTCATTATGGTAATGCCATTTGATGGTCCATAGGGATTTCATGGCAGCAGCACAGGAAGGAGGAGTGGAGGACCAGCAGTGAAACAATTGAGGAATGAAAATCATAAGACATGGGGAGCTTCACACAAAGCAAAAAGAAACCATCAAATGAAGCTACATCAGCCTGTGACAAGCTTTGAGACTGCCTAGATCCAACCAAACTGTGTGTGATAATTCATCATAATTTATTATTTGGGGAGCATCGGCAACACCTTCCACTATACAAATTCTTCCATCCCTTCTTTTACAGAGCTTGAATGCCTTATTTGTACACGGTGCTATAAAAACATTGAGAAGACTTATCCTACCCCAAAGAGATTCTAATCTAATTTGGACGGATAGGGTGTGTGGAATAACAGTGCAAGACTGAATGGAGACCTTCTCTGTGGGCAGCTGGCATTGGAACTCAATGGGTTGTAAGAAGCAAAGAGCAGGTGGCCAGCCCATGGAATTGTGGCTGTTCCAAGCAGAAAGGACCTAATGCTGAACGGTGTGCATGGGAGAAGACAAAAAGAGACTGCAGAGCATATGAAACAAGCAGAGGCACTGGAGGGGATGGAAGAAGAGAAATGTAGGTGGGAACAGTCGTGACAAGCTTGGAAGTTGAAAACAACTAGTTTGTATTTGACACTAGGAAAGGGATAGAAAATAAGACAAAATTTCATAATGCCACTATATAAATCCAGGGTACATCCACACCTTGAATTCTGCGTGCAGTTCTGGTCTTTCCATCACAAAACAGATTTATTTGTATTGGAAAAGATAAAGAAAAAGGCAACAAAATGAACAACTTCCATATGAGGAGAGATTAAAAAGATTAGAACTGCTCATCTTAGAAAAGAGATAACTAAGAGGAGATATGATGGAGGTCTATAAAATCATGAATGGTGTGGAGAAAGTGTATAAGGAAGTGTTATTTACCCCTTCACATAACACAAGAACTAGGGGTGACCCGATGAAAAGATTAGGCATCAGGTTTAAAACAAACAAAAGAAAGTGCTTCTTCATACAATGCATAGTCAACCTTTGGAACTTGTTGCCAGGGGATGTTGTGAAGGCCAAAACTATAACTGAGTTAAAAAAAGAGCTAAATAAGTTTATGATAGGTCCATCAATGGCTGTTCACCAAGATGGTCAGGGATGTAACCCTTAAATCTCTGACTAGCAGAAGCTGGTATACTGGACAACAGGGGATGGATCACTCGAAAATGCCCTGCTCTTTTCATTCCCTCTGAAGCATCTGGCAGCGGCCACTGTCAGAAGGCAGGACACGGTCTGACCCAGTATGACGTTCTTCTGTTCTAATTAATGGAAGTTAGGAGTGATTTTGTGTAACTATTTTCAGGCCAAGTCCTCAGCTGGTGTACATTGATTAATGGGACTATGTTAATATGGCTATATCACCAGTTGAGGATATGGCCCTTTGTGCTTTTAATTATGTTCATGTCAAGATGCCCTTTTCCTTTGTAGGTCACAATCAAGCATTTATCAAGTGGTAGTGATAGGAATGAGCAGGGGGTTAGGATACTAAACCCAACCATACTGCAGCTAAGCAGCATTGAACAGATACTGAGATTCGTGCATCATCAACAATTTTGTCAACATCAACAATTTATTATCAAAGAAAAGAAATACTGACTGAAGCAGAGCACTGGCCATTCTTTTTCCTTTATGGGCCAGTACCTCTGGATGTTGTTGACTGCAAACAGCTGGTGCTATTAAGCCTTGCTGCATACCTTCTTCTTAAAAAAAGGAATTCTGAGTGATAGGGATATATCCCTCTAATGACATTTTGAAGCATGGTGACTTTTCAGTGAAAGAACAGAATATAGTAAATTTGGTTCTTCTGCTTGCATAAACTAGCATTTGCACAGCACACTTTGAATACAGGACCTACCCCAGTAATACCACAAAGTATTTGGACTAGAACGGAGTGAAATTTTTTGACTGAAACATTTTCCAGCAAAAAATGCAGATTCAGTGACACTGAAACATTTCACGAATTTATATTAATCTTAGTGAATTGGTTCAGTCAAAACGTCCCTCCCCCCAAAAAAATCCTCCAAAAAAAGAAACATTTTGTTCTGACATTTTCCAGAAGAAACATTTTTGATTTTAGCATTCAAATTTATTTTTGATTTTGAAATTTCCTTTCAATGTATTTTTAAAAAATTTTAAATGTAATAACTTGCTTTAAATTAAAATGAAGCATTTGATTTTGGGTGGAACAAAATGTTTTGTTTGACCTGAAATGATATTTTTTGCCCTTTTGATTAGCTGAAACTTTAGACAAAAATCATTTTTGGTTTGACCCAAATGATTTTTTTGAAATTGCCAGTGAACTGAAAAATCCATTATCCACCCAGCTCTAATTTCACAAGAGAATTTCCCAAGTAGTGCAGCCCAGTAGTCTGTGTCTTATAGAGTACGTCTGTACTGCCGTGTCAGCGGACTTGGGCTAGGGCTGCGGGGCTATAAAATTGCAGTGTTGGCGCTCGGGCTCGGGGACCCTCCCCACGGTTGGGGTCTCAGAGCCCAGGCTCCAGTCCAAGCCCAAATGCCTACATTGCAATTTTATAGCCCCACAATCACGAGCCTGAGTTAGCTGACACAGGGTCAGCTGTGGGTGTTTTACTGCAGTGTAGACATACCCATAATGGCCAATGTTAAATGATTCAGAGCACGGCACAAATCCCTTATATTGGTCTGATCCTACACTGTTGAAGTCAATAGGAATTTTCTCACTGACTTCAATGAGCACAGGTTCAGGCCCACTGAACCTAATTGCACCATGGGAGGAGGAACAGATTTCATCCTCACTCTATCTGCTTATGTCTTGAAGCATGAAGACTGAAAGCACTTGCAAATTTTATACTAGCTACTGAAACTGCAGATCACTTTAACCCCTTCACAATTTTATTAAGATGAAGAGCCCTCTATCAGAATGGCATAGCAAAGATCAAACAATGACAGCTGTGATTACAGGTCCATATGCTTCTGCATGAGGGGAGGCTTCTTCAACTGCCATCAAATATGGTGATTTATAAATCTCATGCTATTTTAAAAACCAAGAACTGGACCAGGAAGGAAGAAAAGGACAAAAAGGCTGGCTTCAGGGTCTTGTGTTCTATGTATCCCATGTAATCCACAGATCTTAATGCACTTTGCCGATATTAATTAATTTAAGCCTAACAACACTTGTAGGAGGTAAGCAGTATATCCCTGTTACAGATCAGGAAACTGAGGCACAAGAAAGTTTTAGTTGCTTGCCCAAAGTCACGCAGTAGATTGGTGTCTGAGCCAACAATGAAATTCCAAAATGCTAGCTCCCAGTCCAGTTTTTTGAACCAGCAGGCCAAACTTAAGATGGGTTTAATAATGTGAAACTATTTATAATAGTGGTATTTTAGTGTGTGTGTATGCAAGCAATTAAATAATAAAAAGCAACTGAATAGTACTACATTCATAAAAACATTTTAGTGTCTGTATTTCATGGCCCATTCAGTATCTACTTGTATGGAACTGTGTTAAAATTCTTAGGGCTGAGTTTTCAACAGCCCAGAGCCAGTCACAAGTGTATTCACAGTTGCCTCACAGACTGACCATTTGCAAACCGCTTATTTGTATGTTCAAACACAGTAATTGTGTGTGCAAATAGAATGCACATTTAGATCAGAGCCTTGGAATATGGGATTTAAAAAAAATCAGGTCCTAAGCATTTAGATTTACTAATTTTTTAATAAAAAAATAAAATAAAACTCAACTGATTGTTTATGAACCTCTTGAAAACTATTGGATTATTTGGATCAGAGGATTAGTACCTGTATATACGATGTTGTCCACAAAGTTTTAAGTACCATAGTTAAGGACCCACTACACAGCTACAAATCCCTATTACATATCCTGGATGCCCCTTTGGCAACTGACTACTCTAAGTCATGTATGGGGGTGATAGTATTTGGATCAATCAAGGAAGCATGTTGAACTTATGAAGTCCATGTGAGCTGTCTTTTGCTGCTTACTCTGTGTTTAAAACACTTACATACGAGTTATTTATAACCTCTTGTTAGAAACCAGAGTTCTCCCTATTTTTGTTTAAATGATTCTGTGGCTCAACTTGGATTTGAAAATCCAATTAGATGCCTAGATGCATCTTTAGATGCCTAAATACCATTAAAAAACTGGCCCAAAGAGACTGTGTCTGTGTAACTGGGCCTGAGTCTCTTCCATGACATCACAGGGTGCTAACTGCAGAGCATCTAACCTCATTTTTATTGGATCAGTTTTCCTTTCTACCTATTGCATATATCATATGTCTGGACAATTCTTCTATGGATGGACAGCTGGTAATTTGATTTGCTTTTCAAATTTGTTCTACCTGTTTTATAGAAATGCCTTTTCTCCTCCTTACTAGATAGTTTCACATTCTGCTTAAACCTTATACGGCTCTTTGTATCACAGAGTGCTCTATTCCTTGTTTAGACTCGGCCAAGATGAATCACATCTGCAGCAAACCACCTCCCGAGGAATGTGTTAATCCCATTTTTCCATTTACAAAAATGTTCTCCAAAATTATAAAATCTCCATCACATTTTTCCTTGAGGTATCTTGCATTTACTCCAAACTGGCTATTTTAAAGTAAGAAACTGTGGTGTTGCATCTCTGTATACTTGCTCTCATAAGTATTTCACATCTAATTATATTGAAATAACTAGATCCTAGATCTTGATCAGCGTCAACTGTGCTTTTCATACTTGACTCACTTCCAAGAATGAGGCTAGGAGTAGCCTCGGATTCTGTCTGTCTGCATAAGGAAACAATTCTGCAATAAAACTAGCAATGTGTTTTTTACATAGTCAGTATCCTATTCAATATCAAAGTAATCAAAATCTCCCAATATCAATGTTTTGGGCTCATGAGGAAATGATTTTACATGTAAGAGACCTTTATGAACTGATTTCTCTAATGTTGGAGGTACAATATAGAATTTCCAGTCTCCCCTGACCAACTTAAGTGTTCGTTTCTACTGGGTCAAGCAAATTTAGTTTCCAAGTCCAGCGAGTGGTTTTCCTACATATGCAAGTTTCATCAGAAAATATTCATAGCATTTCTTTCTGCAGCTTTGATATAATCTCACTGCCACTTCAGCTCCATTTTCTCAATCCTTCTCTAAATTAGATCTGTGTTCAATCACATCACACTTGAAAATTGTAATTCTCTGCCAGCAGACTGACTGTGTTGCATACTCCTAGCATTCGTACAGGATGGAAGTGTAGTGTGATGAGTGGAAGTGAAGGAGAGTAACATTTCAGGAGGTTTTCATGGGATGCTATTTTGAGAGGATGCTGGAGGTTCAGGAATACAAGTTGGGACCAGGCTGCTATCGCTGTCGCTAGAATCTCAGCATATTTACTAAAGCTTTCTTTCCTACAACTCTGCTTGCTTGCTGCATCACTTATTAATAACAAAACAAGACACCTTTTTCTTTACACCTTTAGGCTGTCTTGCTTTACTGTGTCACTGTGTTAACCCCGAGGTATAGTATGTTGGGCTCATCTCTGTGTTTGTTTCCATCACTAATCTTAAAACATTGTCCAGATGAATTGACATGGAAATGAGAATGTCATGTTCCTTAACGATGATGTAAATCAGGAATAACTTCACTGGTGTCAGTGAATTTAAACTGTAATAAAACTGGCATAAGAGAGAGGAGAATCACTAATATTAGGAGGCCTGTTATTGTTAAACCTTATGCTTTACCATAGCATCCAAAGGTCCCACTCAGGGTTGGGACCCCATTGTGCTGGTTGCTGTACAGAGACAGACTGTTTCTGATCTGGAGAAGTTTTCCAATGAAGAGAAGGGTACCCAAATTTTGAAACCCTGAGACAATGATAGGCAAGCTCGTCAAGACAGTGAGCAAAGGATGTCAGACTAGATGATCTTGTGGCCAGATGATCTCTGGCCTTAAACTCTATGACACAGTATCTTGTTTGCATATAACTTGGCATAAAACCCACAATAATATTTGCTTACACTTGTGCTGCAACTCCTTTCCTAGATGAATAGAAATCGCTTGTTTGTGTTCACTAGGAACAAAAACCTGCAGCTGATCAGGCTTGTCCGTACACTGTTACCCCAAGTTACATTTTGGGTCCATCATGATTTAAAAGTCAGGTCGGAATTCTCCCGATTCCATGCCTGTATCTCCAGTGGCCATGCTGCCCAGCAGCTACCCTACCTGTTTGTGAGGATAAACGTTGATGTGACACTTGATACATTCTTGTCCCATGTTAGCCCAGGAGTTTCCACTCATCCATTTTCTCTTGCACTTGGGGCACTTGTATTCACCAAAGCAGCGTTTCTTGCCCTGGTACGGGGTCAGACCCTCTCCTTTGGGACGAGCCTAAATTACAAAAAGGAAAAATAAGTAGTAATGATGGGAGAACAAATCAATAGAAAAGAACATTTAACCAGGAAGTTCATATAAGTTGGACCCAGTCCCCCCAACCCCCACAAATGGTTAGTCATACACAAAACTTCAATTTCACCAGTTCTGAGGGAGCTAAATAGAGATGAAGGGGTCACCAGATAGCTCCAAAATGAGGTTAAAAGGACATTTAGAATTCTGTGTTCAGCATCTTCTGCAGTTACTGCTCTGATATCAATATCTATCCCATTACAGCAGGATAGTGTCCGATGATACTCCATCAACTTTTCAATCCAATCTTCAGTTTTCTCTTAGGAAACACAGTAAATCAAACCAAACCAAACCACACTTATGACTCTTCTGTACGGTGCATCCTCCATGTTACGATAATAATAATGCTTTGTAGCTCTTCAGCATCTTGCATCCACAGATACCAGAACATTTCCAAAACAATTGAGAGAGAGAGGATTGCTTCCATTTTATAGACAGGTAAACTGAGTCACAAAAGCTAAGTGAATCCCCAAGTTCATGTAATGAGACTGTGGCAAAGCTGGAGTTCCACAAATCTGAACTCCCAGATTGCTACTATTAATCGCTAGTCAGCATTATTTATCCAAAGTATGTCATATATCTTGAGCACTTACACAGTACCCATCACAGAAGTTTCAAAAATGGGTGCCTAAACTTAGGTGCCTAACTTTGGCACCTAAATAAACTGCCTTATTTTTTTCAAAAGCACTTAGCACCCTAAATGGGCTTCAATCCTCAGAGGGCTGTTGGGCCTCCATTCCTATTTAACTCATGACCTCTCTTCTGACCCTAAGAACAAGGGTGTCAATTATTACACTGAAATGCATAACTTATCTGTGAGGAACTGGATTGGGATTTATTTCATACTAGCCACCAAATTATCAGCAGTGGTAATCTGAACTCACTACAAGCCATGGATGGGATTCGGTTAGGTGACCTAGCAGTGAAAGGCTCCATATCCCATTATTAAACTCTGGTCCATTCTCCATTGCTGTATTTATTTGCTAGCTGTAGTTAGGAAAGTTTTAATTTTGTTTGATAGTCTGTTTTTGTTTGTAAATCCGCCTTGCAGTGCCCCTAAAAGAAATCCTTTAGGTAATTAATTAGCTCTCACAATAAATCGCTAAATTGGTTAGGTTTTGTTCAATGGCAGATCACTCTAAATAATATAATTAGTGGCTTAAAGCATCATAGGGGGATTCGCTGATAACTGTTAATACGTTAGGTCACAAATTATATTATTTCCCTTGATTACCCTCCTGAGTATATTTCCTTCATTTCATGACTCACGAGGAAGGGCAGAAAGAAATGATTGAAATGCCCATCATCTAGCGAGTATTGAGATCCACATGGTTTCTATTTTACATTTTCATTCTCCTACCCCAAATCCTGGAAACAGTGAATCATGTTTTTCTCTGTGGGACTGACAGCCTGATAACTACATCATTGCCTCTCATCATAATGTTTACTCTTTTGCCTAAGCTTTTAAGTTTGCTTAACCTCCTCTGATGGATTCTAACAGCCACAGAGTAACTTGAATGCTTTTAGGCAACTCACATCCCAGTAAAGAAAATTTGTACTTAGTAAAAAATAAAACTTCAGCTGTGTACAGAATCTGTGTGCTTCTGGTCTCATCAGTAGAAATCCTGCAGAACTTAGATGCTGATGAACTCTGATCTGGTGTGGGTTTTCTCTCACATGGCTGAATATTAAGCCTTCTTGTCTGTTACAATATTGCGAAAATGTGACCATGTTAAATACGCTATTACTTAGGATGGTATTAAGTATTTTCAGCAAGATTTAGGAGTATAAAAATGCATGCACACTAGAGTAAATCCATATGATCAATTACTCTGTCGGATTCCATGGCTTTTTTTTCTCCTCCTAAACTGTTCCTTCACTAAATACATTAATTTGTTATATCATTGTTGGATGGATGGATGGAGATTCTAATTTAAAAACGTACTGAAACTTGGGATTCATAACCTTCAGTATCCAAACCATGCATATGTAATGTCCAGTAGCTAGAATTTATGTGACTGATATGCTGCAAATATTTACAGAAAACTTTCACTTGCAGGTTTCATGTAGTGCAGCATTATTTCTGTTTTATTATAATCTATTTATGTCCACTGTTGCAATTTACAAGTGAAAACTACACTTAATTTATATGTAATCCAACAAAGTAGTACAGTAGGTCACAATATAAAAATATGATGGTCTCATCCTAAATGCTTGTTTGTCCTTATCATGAAACTACCATTCACGCTAGTGCATTTCATAATTGCTGTTACAGCAAGGTCCAGGATTAGAACCGTATTCAAATCATACCAGTTTAAACAGGAGATGGAAGCTGTGCTCAGTGCAAGTGTCCAAAAGGGAATTCTGCTGCTTCAAACCTTGCAATCTCCAGCAAACCTTCATTGTATTAGGGAAGAATCAGAGGCTGTCTACACTTTACCACAGCTACCCTGTTTGGTATTAAGTGTCATATGCAGCAGGGTTCCCCACCTCCAAGCTGGTGTTGTAAATGGTTGTCCTTCTGGTCTAATCAGACATGCTCTGCATCTGCGGCATGAAAGTTTGTTCAACCCCACATTTTAACAGGAGTTAATCATACATCCGATGGGAGGTGTTGAACACAGTTTGGACCTCCCCACACCAATTACCAAGTCCTGGACATACCCACTGTGACGGGTTCGGTCACAGAGACCCTCTTGGGACTGTCACCTGACGTGCTGGAATTACCTCTGAGCCCGTTTTCCCTGCCAGCTTGGGACTCCAGAACCCTGCTTTGTTGAGCCAGACATGCTAGCCTGCTGCAACAGAGATCCAGGTCTGGTCCATGCCCCCAAAGCTGCAGACTTTAACCAAACACTGCTCAGCAGGTCACCTATCTCCAGCACCCAGACACCCAGTTCCCAATGGGATCCAAACCCCAAATAAATCCGTTTTACTCTGTATAAAGCTTATACAGGGTAAACTCATAAACTGTTCACCCTCTATAACACTGATAGAGAGAGATGCACAGCTGTTTTCTCCCCCAGGTATTAATCACTTACTATGGGTTAATTAATAAACAAAAGTGATTTTATTAAGTATAAAAAGTAGTTTCAAGTAATAACAGACAGAACAAAGTAAGTTACCAAGCAAAATAAAACAAAACATGCAAATCTAAGCCTAATACATTAAGAAACTGAATACAGGTAAATCTCACCCTCAGAGATGTTCCAATAAACTTCTTTCACAGACTAGATTCCTCCCTAGTCTGGGCCCAATCCTTTCCCTGGTACAGTCCTAATTAGTTCCAGCGGGCATCTTAGGTGAAAAGCAGGGGCTTTCTCATGACTGGGACCCCCTTTGTTCTCTTCCACCCCCTTTTATAGCTTTGGCACAAGGTGGGAATCTTTTGTCTCTCTGGATCCCTACCCCTCCTTCTAAATGGAAAAGTACCAGGTTTAAGATGGATTTTACCATTCTTCCTGGGCTGGCTTACACAAACACAGGAAGGCTTGCAAGTCAACAGCACCATTTGCAACCGATTGTCCTAGTCAATGGGAGCCATCAAGATACTAAACCATCATCTACGGCCCACACTTTGCATAATTACAATAGTACCTCAGAGTTATACTTTATATTTCTAGCTTCAGATACAAGAATGATACATACATACAAATAGGATGAACACACTCGGTAGATTATAAACTTTGTAATGCTACCTTACAAGAGACCTTTTGCATAAAGCATATTCCAGTTACATCATATTTACACTCATAAGCATATTTCCATAAAACATTATGGAGTGCAACATCACACCCATATTAAATTCAGCTCAACCCAGTTTGAGGGGATGGGAATGAGGATGCAACAGTGTTTGACAACTGATGTTGAACGTGGCACAGCCTGTAGTGTGTCAGAATAAATACAGTAGCATAAGGCCATCTCCTCAATCAGAACAGAATGATGCTAGCTATAACAATTGTCCAGTATGATCCTGCAAGCATGGTTTCTATGTACAATAATTATGAACTGTGCCAAGATGGATATTTTTTAATCAACTTTTTTTTAAGTTACCTACTGGCTTGTGCAGAATATTTCCTAATGGTTTGAATCCATGACCAACACAGTTACAAACTGTGTGACAATGGCAGCATTAGACTGTAACTTGTTTGAAAATAGTATCAAAGGCCATGACTATGTATCATTCCTAATGTCAGAAAGCCACTGTAAAGAATTAGAGGCAAAAGCAACAATTCAGGAATGATAGCAATAGTATTTTTCTGATTTTGAAAGGCTGAAGACTAGAGAGAGAAATTTTGTCTGTCATTTTTGGACAGGCTGTGTGGGAAATTTATGACATCTGCCTCTCCCAACATAGGGTTTCATTAAATTACAAACTCAACAGACAAACAAAAGCAATCTTTAAATAGTATGTCTGCATGGTGCTTGTGTCAAAACTAGTATTGGACTATCCTGCTAGATATATTCAGTTATGCATTGACATCTGATATTTTTGTGTTTCCTCAAATTTCAAGTATATGTTGTAGTAATGCCAGTAACTCCTTAGCTATATTTAAATTCAGGCTCATGATGGAAGATAACACACACAATGAATATTCTAACTAATACAGAAAGCTTAAAATGCAGCTCTGCACTGAAAAGTGACTTTGCAAAAAATTTCATTGTGGGGTAGCATGTTTATTATGTCTCAATGATTTTCATGGCAAAATACTCATATTGCAAGTAAACAGAGGCTTCTTCTGTCTGCCATTCCTGCAAACTTTACCGTGGGCTCAGTGAAGTTTTGTTCTCTCCTGCTCATGCATTATCATGTGTTATAAAAGTTCTGTGGGCTAAATTAAGGCATCAGTGATCCCATTGCCTCTGTGAAAGATCTGCTCCTATAGATGCATTTATAATTTTACTTTGTTTTTGAGGTCTACTTTTGGAGCAGGCACCAGAATTAATACAACCAAACAAAATATTTCCCAGCATTCTGAGATACTAGGGGGGAATTAAGAAATATGAGGGCAAATATTTTACATACATAGAATGAAAATCTGGCACGGAAGAGGTGGGAAACCAAGGTTTTGATTAGTGGAATAATGTGGGTTTTGTGAAGGGGTTAACTTGTGAGGTTTCGGTTGCTTCGAGCATACATATACTTTGCATCTAGAAAGAGATATGTGATAAGAAGGGATGCTGAAATATCATGGACTGTCCTGACGTGTGAAAGTTAAACATTTCCAGAGAGAGGTTCCCTTGATCAAATGGCTCCACAGGACAATTGTGGGAGGGCAGCTATTTGAGAGTTGGGGAATGGTCTTGGTTAAATATTAGGGTCCCCCCCCCCAAAGTACACTCAATGCAAAATACAAACATGTATTTAACTTAAGGACAGTAGCATATAATGTGTTCAAGTTAAGGCAAAGATGAAAAAATTGGATACACATGCTTTGAAAATATATGGTCAAATTCTCCAAAGATGATAGTCTCATTCCCAGAGGCAATTCAAACAGGTGTGGAAATATTTGCATATTTCCTGTGTAGCCACTAACTTTTGTCCACTGTTGCCTAATGGGAGTGACTTTTCTGTCATACCCTGTCAGAAGGGCACGGTGACTATCAAAGGGTAATAGGGCAATCTGCCCATTTAAGGCTCTGTTTGATTACCAGTCTCATTCAGGAAGGGGTCAGGGGATGTCTTTAAAGGGCTCAGAGAGTTCATCTGGAGGGGAGCTGGCTCCTAGGCCTGGCCCTGGAGCATCAAGGGAGATATAGAGTGAAAGGCCTCTAAGCCCCTACAGCCTGCGTGGGACGGGGAATGGCTTTGTTTTGTGTTACTTAGTGAGTTTTGTGTTTGAATTAATAAAATCTGCCCCAAGGGAAGGGCCTGAGAGAGACTGAGGAGCGGCAATGAGGTTTTCCTGGGCTGCTGAGGGAGCCTACCAGCCTACAGTTCTTTGTTATCCATTCATGCGATAGACATTTTGTTGCCCTCCTGAGACATTTTACAAAGTTCCCAAATTAAATGTAAAGAATTAAAATGGGTCCATCATTCTGGGAAAGAGTTTGTTTTGCTTGTACAGTTTCTCAGTGTGCAGGTCCAAGTTGCTCTGCATGTATAATCGTATGTAGAAAAAGCAGGTGCTTGGCAGAAAACCTGAACTTGGCAACAACTTTGGGACTCCAGCTCCCATGGCTGATGGAGATTGTGAGTGCTATTTTATTTCAATGGTTGCACGTGTGAGCAGTTGGGAACAGTACATGTTCTATCCTGCATAGTGCAGAAAGACGGGTAGGAGAACAGAAGGACCACATAACTAGCCTGACCTTTTCTACTTGTAATATCTACGAAGAGAAGATCATCAGTGAACAACCTTGACTGCTTTTTACACATTTATATTTTTCAGTGTTGCAATAATTTTTTGCTTCTGAGATCAAACAATGGTAACCTGAATGAACTGAACTGACTGAGAGCCAAGCTGCTAAAATAATCAGTTTACAGGGCTTCCCTGAAATCTGATTGGCAACTGTAACAGGAGAAAAAACTGAAATTGACACTACACCAGAATAGTAAATTTGCAGCAGTATTGTAAAGAGAAGCTCTGTGTGTAGTGAGAAACCATTGGACATCCAAGTGTAAATGAGTACTGGCATGCACCCAAAATTTAATCCTCTGATCCACAGTCTCCTCTGATAAAGAAGGAAGATGAACATTAAATGAGGGGCAAGAAAATTCTGACAAAACACAAGCAGCTACCATTTTTTGGGTCAGTTTGTTTGAACATCTTTATTTGGGACACTTAATTGATTGTGTCCAGAGGACTTTGTAGTACAGTTCAAGTCAATAGATTGTTGTGAATCTGCAGGCTCACTGCACTCAAAATTCCTTATGGAAATCAAAAGGAGTCCTTTGTGTAGAACTCTTTCGGGATGGGCCCAGGGTATCTTGTGAGATCTCTTCTGATCTAGAGGTTTCATAAATCACTTCTTTGTAGACTCAGCTAGGACTCTTTTATTGAACATTAGAAACCCAAGTTAATTTTCTTCTAATTTCTTAATGTACATTAACAAATCATATCATGCTATTTTTTTTAACCTGGGCTAGTTTTTAAGGTTGGGATTTTCGAAGGAACTTAAGGAAGTCAGGCAGAGCTAACTCTCATTGAATTTCAGCAGCATCTCTACTTAGCCAGAGAATCTTACTACGCTTAGACCTGGATATACATCCGCACTATAGTTCCTTGAGAGCAGTAATTGTGGCAGTAAGGTAGGTGCAGGTAATGGGGTCCACTGACTCTAAAATTAATACAGCACTTTAGAAACAATAATTAACTAAGCCTCACAACACCCTTCCAACATATGGTATTATCTACATTTATAGATTGGGAAATATGAGATATAGAAATGTTAACTTCAAAAGGAGCTTCTAATGAAGGGTTGTTCATATTTTAAAGCCAACTTTAGACACACTTCAACTGGAGGTGTGAGGGCTCAGCATCCCTGAAAATCCTGACGGGGGGTCTACAGATACTCAGTCCCTTGGAAAAGTAGGACTTCTGTGTCTGTAGCTGAGCATCCAAAACATGGAGGCACTCCAATTTAGAGTCTACTTTGAAAATTTGGCCTCAGTAACATATTCAAGGTCACCCAAATCAGAAACAGAACCAGGAAATGAACCCAGGAGTCTTGACTCCGGTGGTAATTTCCTGCTTTAATCGCTAGACTACATTTACATTTGTTTTATTTTTATTTTAACCTTTAAGCCATCACAACTCCTCTTTGTCAGTAATTTCAATTAGTTTGCTGGAAAAACTACAGCATTCTCTGCAGGCATCTTGATATTTTTTTTTATGGATGTTTACAGTTTGATGCCGTCACAGATATTATTTTCCTCCCTGTATCTTCAGTTTCCTAAATGCTGCATCAAAGGAAATCTGGATGTTCAAACGAACAAGCCAGTTTTCTCTAGTTAGAAATAGCCTTAAGAAGTAATGACAGCAGCAGCCCTCTCTGGTCTTCAGTTCTGCCCAAGCCAAGCTGAAGAGGTTGACAAAACAAATATGCAAATTCTCACAAACAAGCACTTAATGTGGAGGAGGCAAAACCCAAATGTGATGGTCTTAATGGGATGCTAACCACCAAGAGAGAGGTCCTGGGACAGTCACTTTCAGGCCCTCTTTCTTGTTAGTACACACATTTCTTGTCCATGGGTTGCGCTGGGAGCAGGACAATTGAGTCAAACAGGACTTTCCAAGAAACTGAATGCTCCATCATGTCTGAGGGGCTTGCAAGCTCCTCATCCTTCCAGGCCAGAGGAGTCTCTCAGCCACAGTCCAAAGGTAACGTAAATGGCTCTCCTCCAACAGAATCCAAAGCTTTTCCTTAGCCAAGTGCTAAGAAAGAGCAAGAAGAAACACACTTATGTGCTTCTCCTCATTGGACCTTCTTGGCTTTTCTAGCCCAAAGCACCCTTCCACCATTCAAACAGTAGGGTTTGACTTCCCTAGACAGCTGGCCTCCACAGTTCATTTCCCCCTCACACTAGTTTCCTGTTATGTGATGGTTTGAACAGCATTTGCAGCAATCCTTCCCCCACCTCATCCTGTGGCATTTATAGGGCACCAACAACTGTTGCATCTAGGCACATAATAGTGTAAAGTTAAGCACAACGATCATCTTGGACTTTGCTCTTTCCATCCTGTGGTTCGTTCAGTAAACTTTATCTTCTCCTCTTCCTGTTTCTTCTCTATTATTACAGATAGTTTTGTGCTAAAACATGGCCCCTGGCTTAACCTGGCTAAGTGTAGCTAGCACAGTGCTCCTATCCATTATGGAGATGGATTGTGTTGTTAACTGTGCTAGACACACTCTCTTCTCACCTTCCTCCCAGGTAGTCTGTAGCATGGTTTCTGCATTTGGTTGTAAATGGTATGTATGGAATCCAATCCATGCTACAGCTGTTAGACTCTAACTGTGTTTGAAAATAATTCAAGCCATAGCAGGGACAAGGCCCGAGTATTTTCAGCTGTCTCCCATCCGGGTAGCTGGGAAGCTTGTCCCAGGCTTTAAACCCTGAATTTGATTTTTAAAAAACCCTACTCCCTCATAAATCTCCAAGTCTTTCCCCCAGCATCTGACTTTTTCCCTGTGCAGGGTCTAAATACACCATCATGCCAACATTTCAAATATTATTTAATGTTGCCCATAGGGATAGGCCGCATCTCAACACCTCCTGAGCAGGGCCAGCGCCAGGTTTTCTGCTACCCCAAGCGGCAAAAAAAAAAAAGCCGCGGCAGCACGATCGCACCATTCCACTCTTCGGTGGCAATTGGGTGGCAGGTCCTTCACTCCGAGAGGGACTGAGGGACCCGCCACCGAATTACCGTGCTGCAGACCCAGACGTGCCGCCTCGATAGCGACCGGAGTGCCGCCCCTTGGTATTGGCCGCCTCAAGCACCTGCTTCTTTAGCTGGTGCCTGGAGCCGACCCTGTTTCCCACTTATTCTGTAGCTACATCTGTCATGCTTCCCCACTCCTTCACAATTCTGCAGTGCAATTTCCTTTGTTCCCCTTGCTTTTATCCATAATGGCTGTTCAGTAAAACCACTTTTCCCTGGCTGTTGGAATTGATCTGCAAAGGGATTTATTAAATGCAGCATTTGTCAGAGCTGTTTTTTAAAAGAAGATATTTAAGCCCACTTGCTTTACTCAAAGGGAATATTTGTGTTTAGGCTTGTGCATCCAGTGTGCCTTCTGGTGGCTAGTAAGAGGTAATAAGATGACAATTATTCCTTTGAGGTCATGGATTAGTCCAGGAAAGGAGAGACGAATTAGGTGGCCCATGCTAGGAGATTCCCTATGCATCTACCAGAGGGGGGGAAGAGAAGAGATGGGGGCCAGGGAATAAGTCAGTTCAGCCTGCTTATGGAGCTATAGCAATAACTGCAGTTGTGTATCCAGTTGTGTATCCCCACTCTATCACTGAATTGTTTTCTTCCTAACCAGGAGTCAGATTCTATTCTATTCACGTTCTTAAAACAATGCCCATCCCTGACTTATGTGAGCCCTGGGGCCTTGACAATTTGTCCCTTACATGGACTAAACTCATTCCTTGGATTTAAGCAAGTTATATTAAATGATCACATTAATTTACATTTTGATAAAACAGCCAAAGTTTTATGGGTGGGGTAAAACATAGGAGTACTGTTAACTTTCTATAGCACTTTATGCTCTAAAAGAGGTTGGTGCCTAACTCCCTTAGGCTAATCACAGAGGCTTACAAACATGCTTTATTTGGTTATGTTGACTGAACTGTAAAACCCAGCTCAGCCCTTTGGTCCCCACACCAGTCAGCTGACTCCTGGGACAAGGGACCAGGCTGGATCAGAGGTGCTGGAACAATTTTTATAGTGGGGTGCTGAGAGTCAGTGAACCAATCTGTAAACATAGGATGGAAACCACTTCAAGCCAGGGGGTGCGCGCTTCAGCACCATGGGCTGGAATGGTGGTGGTGGAGGGTCTGGCTGGAGTCAGGGGACGAAGAGACTTGGCTGGGGCGGCGCATGACTACCATGATGGGGTGAGAAGCTGAAGATCCTCACTGGAGTGAGAGAAGATAGGAGCCCAAATGACTGGACAACAGTATACGATTCACATAAAGTAGAATAAAAAATAGAAAAAATAATACATTTATAAAAAGTGCAAAATAAATTTAAAATAGTAATAATGAATAAAATACAAAAATATTAACAGACTTAAAAAAAGTAAAATAATAAAAACTGAAAAATAAAAGAATTGTAAAATACATAAAAACCATAAAAGGGGAAATAAAATAAAATGAAACTTAATATATATATATATAAACAACAATAAAATAAAAAAGGAAATACAAGTAAAATACATTAAAAAGGTAAAAATATAACTATTAAGAAAAAACACACACACAAAAAGAAAGAAAAAAGAAGTACAATTGTAAAACCGAGGGCGAGAGTCCATGGGGCTTGTGCTCCTATATCATAGGTGAGGAGCTCTGATGTGTGCCCCCGTGTCCCGCTCTCTGTCCCCCATGTGGACAGAGCTAGACAGCAGTCTCACTCCGGCCAGGCGGCCACCCCAGCCTGGGAGTGAGGGGCAGCGCCCTCCCGGGCTTCCGGACCCACAGACAAAGCCCGGGGGGAACCACTCCCATTTATACTTGCTGGACACAAGGCTCTTGCTCGTGTTGTACAAGAGGCTAAGTGACCCCCCTGTTATACACTGAGCAATGAGGGCTCCCTCCGTGTGGGGCAGAGGCGAGACCCTGCGCTCCAGGGATGAGGTAGCTGGTGGACAGACCCCGCCGGAGCGGGGAATGTCGGCAGGCGCCACTCTGCCTTGGACGGCGTCATCTGCACTTGAGCAAGCGAGACTCGCCGCAACCGCCAGGCACCTCTTCCGTCAGTGGACGGTGACCCTGACTCCGGGAGAGACCCCCGGGAGAGCGAGAGAGAGATGGGGTGTCCCTCGGCTGGGCCCCCCTGGGGCGAGATTCAGCCCAGCCGCAGCGGGGTACACAAGGTACTAGGTGGAGAGGGGAAGGAGAGAGAGAGCCAGGCTGGAGGCCTCCGGGCTCTGCTCCCCTCTCTGCACCAGCCTGAGTCCCCCCACTCAGGGCTTTTCCCAGCGTGTACCCAGCTCACCCAACCTTGTGTCACGGGTCCAGGCCAAGCCTTCGGAATGAGGGGAGAGAAAAGGGCAACGCTGCCTCTGCCCGGGCTGTGCAGGGAATCACCCCGCCCTTCTGG
Organism: Terrapene triunguis; assembly: GCF_002925995.2. NCBI lineage: Eukaryota > Metazoa > Chordata > Testudines > Emydidae > Terrapene > Terrapene triunguis. The sequence continues at coordinate 914,813 of NW_020664498.1, read as the reverse complement.
AACTACCTCTGGGGACCCAGCTGGGATTGTAGCTCATTGAGACTTCCAGAGCCTGGCCCCGTTGCGGTCACTCCATGAGGTAGAACAGAAACACCTGCCTTTAAAATTCAATTGTATCTAGGGTGACCCCACCTGTATTTCAAGTTCCCTAATAGAGGACACTGCTGCTGGGGGGGGTGAGCTCGAGGGGGTATTTCGGGGTGCTGGAGGGGTGTGTGTGTATTTGGGAGGTGCTGGACAGCATATTTGGGGTGTGTAAGAGCAGGGGTGCCTCTCGGGACCGGGGGACCTCCAGCAGGCATGCCGCCGAAGGCAGCCTGACTGCCGCCCTCAGGGCGACCGGCAGGCAGCACCTCACGGCTTGCCGCCCCAGGCAGGCGCTTGCTGCGCTGGTGCCTGGAGTCGCCCCTGCTCCTGAGCATTGGGGACGTTTGGATCCAAACTCTGATTAACAAGTAACAACAACTTGCTTCTGTTGACGTTCATGTGTTGTCACCATTCTAGTTAGGGCTCCAGATCCTGCCACCCTACCATGGCCCCTTTGTGCTGCTCTGGCTTAAGGAGTTTCCTGGGAATTCCCCTTGTACAAAGGAGTCCCCAGGTAGCACACTTGCCATGCCGGCCTTGCGTCACCACCACTTTCACAGCCCTCAGCCGAGGGAATGATTCCTGCCTGCCAGCAGGCTCCTTTTGTTGCTGACAGAACTGGGCACAAGTTAGAGCAGCTGTCAAGCTGTTCTCATTACTGCCAGGGCTGAACGGGACCATACCTGGCCCTGGGATCAGAGAATAGCAAAGATGTCACAAAACCACCTTGCCTGCTCCCCACCTGGTCCTGTGCCAAGTAGAGCTTAGCCTGGCCCAGGGATCTGGCCCACTGACTCCTGACACTTCCCATCAGCTGACTTCTAACAATAATGTTTTATCTAGGAAGCATACAGAAATGCGGAAACCAACTAAATTCTCTTACCTGTCTGGTTCAAATGTTGGCTTTTAGAAGCCAATGGATGTCTTTCCTTTAGCTAGATCTAGCATATGCACAGATCCATGGCCTCCTATTCTGTGCAGCATAAGCAACAAAAATGGCATCAATATTTCACAACCCCTCCCCCCCGGCACTCCTCCACACTTTCTTTTTTTATCCCTTTCCTTTCTTCAGCCAAAACCACAAATTGCCCATAATGAGATTTTAAAAGTGTTTAAGTTAATCTTTTCTGTTGGTAACTGGCCAGCGGAGCTCTAACAGGACCTATCAGATCATGCATCTCATGGAAGAACCTGCCAAATTGCTTGGCAATGATGGACACAATAAAGGTCTCTTTGCTTCCCCTGGACAATGCTGCCAAAGTATCAGTTTGCACAGTCAGCAAAGAACAAAACACCCAGCCCCAATACCCAGCTTTGAGACTGGTTTCATTATAAACAACTTGCAGAAAGTTCCCTCAAAATAAAATGTAAAAGGAGCAATTTATTAAATTCCTTCCCCCTCTGCTTCCTCCCCGCTCCCCCCATGCCATGTGCTCCAGGGACCAGCAGTTTGTTACATATCCGAAAGGTACAGAATGCAGCAAGAGAAAGTCAGCCTGATATTGGATGTGTGACTTACCCAGAGGGCTTCTTAAGCATCTGTGTGTAGGGGACCCTTGATCAAATAAATTCCTCTCCTTGTAACATAAGAGTAATAACAAAAAACACCAACTTGATCCACTTACTAACTCCCAAGCGAACCAGTGTTTTGTGAAGTGGGGGTAAAGGCAGAGCTTTATCTTGGAATTTGAGCTCTCTACAACCTATAAAGCTAACATTATTATAAGGGGGGAGGGGCAAAACCACCACAGATCTCTGCTTCACACTCCTTTGAGTAGTTTTGGAAAAGAGGAAGCGCAGAGTGGTCTTGCTCATGTTCAGAAACTAACATGGTATAGAACATACAGAGGCTATTGGATTGAAAATGGAGGAAGGATGGTCCTGTGATTAAACTGCAGATTTGGGAAGCAGGAGTCCAGGGGTCCTGTTCTCAATTTCCTGCGTGACCGTGGACGTTTCACTTAACTTCTCATTGACTTTTCTGTGCACAATCTTTTGGGGTGGGACATGGCCTTTCAGTCCTAATGCTATCCATTAGGAGTCATCTCATGATAGAGTTCCTGCGAGGAGTCTGGGTGTAGTCCCAGACCCATAGCCGTGCTCGGCAAGAGTAATGCCAAGATGGCAGATGAGCCTAGCTCATGAGTTTGTCAAATGCTTTTCCTCATCCTTATCTGATTCTGTCGCTATTTTAAATCTAGGTTACAAATACTCTGTTGCACAGATTGTGCCTTTCAGAAATATCACTGATATAATCTATCTATTTACTGTGGCTATGTGAGGTCTGTGTTGGACGACATTGTTGCTTTTGAAGTATTTAACTGAGTTATATAGCCATATCTTTTTAATGATGTATATAACACAAGAGACATGCTACAGAAACCAATTTGAGGCTAATGCTGTGAGCATCCTAGTTTCTGGCATAGCTGGTATGCAGTAGCATGATGAGTATTCCTATTATTTGATATGGGAATGTTATGGGAAAGGAGGGATAAGTGCTAGAAACCAAACTGTTAACCAAAGCCTTGCTATTCAAATGGTAAGTATCTATCATCCTATTCATTGGACAACACATACTGTGAGCTATCCAGATATTGCCGGTCGAAGGAGTTATGAGTTTGACACACTAAATCACAATATATGGGCAACACATGAGTGACAAACAAAGGGAATGTTACAGGAGAGGCCTCAGGTATTTTGTGGGGGCAAAATAGAGGAGACCCATTCAGCTCTCATCCCATATATGACACCGTGGGATGGTGCCATTAGTGATTCTATGATAACTGGTTCAGGTGTATGCTCTTGACATCCCTGGGATGTATGAGAGATGTTATACAATCACATTAATAACACAAGCTTATTGCCCCTGCTGCGAATCTTCTAGATCTAGTTTGTTAAATGCACTGAAGTTATTGTACTTGATAGAGTTGACTTTGTTAGTTATCATTGACATGGAACTAGTTTTGGATATGTTGCTCTCAGTTTCCTGTTCTCCTCATGTCACCTCAGTTACCAATACCATTCTTAAAATCTGACCTGTGCAGGCAATGATATTCTGATTTGTGGGGCCCCAAATAATGAAGCTAGGGCAGGCACCCCACAAAACAAGCAGAACTTTTCCTGCCAGTCCTGCCGCAGTGGTGAGTGGGAGGCTGAGTGCATATTACACACAGTCCAGCAGGACCACCTCCAGGGGTGAAAGTAACTTACAGGACTTACCGGTACTGCCGGAGTCCTGAGGGGGGCGTGGCCTCATCCGGAAGAGGCGTGGCCTCAACCGGAAGAGCCGGGCCTCTCAAGATTTAAAGGCCCTGGGGCACCAGCTGTGGCTGGGAGCCCCAGGGCCTTTAAATCAACCCGGGGCTCCCAGTTGCAGAGGTGGCTGGGAGCCCCCGGGGCTCAGAGGCAAATTAAAGGGCCCGGGGCTCCGGCCGCCGTGGAGCTCCAGGCCCTTTAAATCCCCACCGCAGCTCCGGCAGCCGGGCTTGGATGTGGATTTAAAGGCTGTGGGGAGCCCCGAGCCTTGCTGGGCTGGGGAGCTGCGGCGGGGAGCTCCGAGCCCTTTAAATCCCCACCGCGGAAGCTGGTGCGGTACGGCACGGTGTACTGGCTCTTGCTTGTACGCCGGACCGGACCGGACTGCTTACTTTCACCTCTGACCACCTCTTCCCGTCCTGATGACAAGGGCTTGGGATAGGGAAAATGAGCAATGAGTGGCTGAAGGTGCTGCATGGCCCTCACATAGAATCTCATACATTAGAGGTAGAAAAGCCACATTAGGCCATCATTCTAGTCCATTTCCTTGTCAGTGCAGGATTGTTGCCTAAAGCAGTGGTTTTCAAACTGTGGGTCACGACCCAGTACTGGTTCGTGGAATGTAAGGCAGTGGGTCACGGTGGCTCTGGTCAGCACCGCTGATCGGGCCATTAAAAGTCCCATTGGTGGTGCTGCCCGGCTAAGGCAGGCTAGTCTCTACCTGTTCCGACACCTCACTGCACCCTGGAAGCAGTCAGCTGCAGGTCCGGCTCCTAGGTGGGGGGGCCATGGGGCTCTGCACACTACCCCCACCCCGAGCACCGGCTTCGCACTTCCATTGGCTGGCAGTTGGAGGGGGGCGGTGCTTGCGGGCGAGAGCCATGCGGAACTGCTTGCGCGCCTCCACCTAGGAGCTGGACCTGTTGCTGGCAGCTTCCAGGGTGCAGCGCGGTCCGCGGCGTCAGGACAGGAGGGAAGCCTGCCTCTGCACTAGGGTGACCAGATCACTGACAGGAAATATCGAGAAGCGGGGAGGGAGCAAAAAAAAAAAGAAGCCATTTTGCAGGTGCCGGGGGAATTAGCAGGCCCTGGCCGCACCGCGGCCCCGCCCCTCCTCAGGGCCCCGGGCACATGCGGCACGTCCCACCACCCCGCGGGGGAAGGAGCCGCTGGAGCTAGAGGCGCGGGGCTCCGGACCTCGGCAGCGGCGGGGGAGAGCGGCTCAGGGCCGCGCGAGTGGCCACCTAAAGTTTATTGGCTGGGGGGGGGACCCCGGCCGGCTCCTTGCCCTGCCCTGTAGGGGGGTAGCATCCCCGCCCCGCGCCAGCATGTCTCGCCAGCCGCCGCAGGCCAGGTAAGGAGCCGAGTCCCCCCTTCCCCTCGTCCTGGCTCCTCAGCTGAGCGGCATTCCTCCTCCCTCCAGGCTTGCAGCAGGAATGCCGGCACAAGCCTGGAGGGAGGGGGTGGTGGCCGGCTTCCAGTTCCTGGAGCTGGTGAGTAGGGGCACCGAGCGGGCAAGGGGGGCTGCTCCCCCAGGAGGGCGACGCGGGGGCTCAGCTGAGGAGCCAGGACGAGGGGGGAGGGGTGGACGCTACCCCCCTACAGGGGCGAGGAGCCGGCCGGGGTCCACCCCGAGCCGATAAACTTTACATGGCCACTCGTGCGGCCCCGAGCCGCTCTCCCCTGCCGGGGTCCGGAGCCCCCCCATTGCCCTCCTGGGGGAGCAGCCCCCTTGCCAGCCCCCCTGCCCGCCCGGTGCCCCTACTCACCAGCTCCAGGAACTGGAAGCCAGCCACCACCCCCTCCCTCCAGGCTTGTGCCGACATTCCTGCTGCAAGCCTGGGAGGGAGGAGGAATGCCACGTGCTTGGGTAAGAGGCGGGGCCAGGGCAGGGATTTGGGGAGGGAGCCAATGGGGGAAGGAGGGGGTGGAGTCGGGGTGGAGGGCGGGGGCGAGAGCCCTCCAGGGAGGGCAAAATTGCTTGTTTGTCCAGTGTCCCGACCGCACATCGGTCGGGACGCGGGACAAACAAGCAAATATCGGGACAGTCCCGATAAAATCGGGACGTCTGGTCACCCTACTCTGCACCCTAGCTGTGCCGCTGACCAGGAACCGCCGGAAGTAAGCCAGCACCCCAATCCCCTGCCCCAGCCCTGACCCCCCCCAAACCTGGAGCCCCTTCCTGCATCCTTAACCCCTCATCTCTGGCCCCACCCCAGAGCCTGCAGCCCCAGCCCAGAGCCCTGACCCCCCTCCTGCACCCCTACCCCTTGCCTGAGCCCTGAACCACCTCCAAACCTGGAGTCCCCTCCTGTACCCCAAACCCCTCATCCCTGGCCCCACCCCAGAGCCTGCCCCCCCTGCCCAGAGCCTTGACCCCCTCCCACACTCCAACCCTCTGCCCAAGCCCTGAATGCCTCCCAAACCCTTCATCCCCAGCTCCGTTGGGTCGCGGGCATCAACAATTTTCTTCAACTGGGTCTCCAGAAAAAGCTTGAAAACCACTGGCCTACAGTACACTTACGAGCATGTTGTTCCGTCTAGTTTTTCAGTTGTCTCATGCAATGAGGAGTCTACTTTTTCCTTTGAAAAATGTTTCCACAGCCCAATATGCAAGGAAGAATTGACCTAAATCATCTCTTTCTTAATTTCATCCCAGTACTCATAGTTATACCTCCATGTGACACTGTGCTTGCACCCTTCCTTTCCTGTGCTTGCACCCTTCAAAAAGGTTTAGACTGTTATCACATCCTGCACAAAATCCCCAATCCGAGCTCTGCCCTACCCAAGGCACGCATACTTAGTTCTTTTAATCTTTCCTTTTATGACAGTAATTCCTCCCAGTCCCTGTTTGTTTCTATTGTTCTTGTAGGGAATCCCTCCACTTGGTCAATGTCTTTCTAATAAGGTAGTGCACAGAACAGAATGCAGTTTTCCAGGAGCAAAGCCTTAGAGAGAGGGATGTGATACTTATCCATCATGCAACCCAACACTGCACTCCCTTTTTATTTTCCTTCTACAAGTTCCCTATCCATGCTCTCTTTAGGATTGTATTGAAAAATACATTTATTAAGCAGTGTCAATGGACCCATTACAGAAGACTTATTTTACCATAGGTCACTTCCATGTGTGAGTAAGCATGTCTCTTTGCAGTGCCGGCTGCTTAGAAAATCAATCACCAACCTACTGTAATTACAACTGAAATTTGGATCTGGTTTCCACAATGATAAACCATGGGTAAGATTTGGCAGCGTTCATCAGTAATAGTGCACACATGTTTTCTGATGCTGATTAAAATGATAGGCATGGTTGTGACGGATGAGCTGATCAAAGTCTAGAAATCCAAGAAGCTGGCTTGGCAAACACTCTATTGTTTAAATCAAATCTGTGCAGCAGATCTTTCAAAATCCTAGCCATGCTTTTGGAACAGAGATTTTTCTTCAATTGAGCTGATCATTAGAGCTATCCCAGGGTGAAAGGTATACAAGCCACTTTCAGACAATGTTCAGTTCTAAGCACCGCAGCAGCTGGGCTGCCAAATATTTGTTACTGTCTGACGTCTCAACTAACAAATGTCACTAGTGCTAGGAGAAGTCAGGAGTGTGGATACCGTTTTTTCTGTTGATGTTCAGCATTAATCCCACCCACCACATCTTGACTGAGGGGAGAGAGGCATGTAATTTGCTAATTTACTATAAAATCCCCAGGAAGAATGGTTAAATATTTTCTCCATGGTACAGTGGTGTGCTATTTTCAAAAGCCTCTGCCTTCATAATGAAGAAAAGCTGGAGGTACTCTTACAAAGGAAGCACTGCACAATGAATACAGATGGACAATTATTTGAAAAGAAGGCCAGTCTGTGGGGAAGGTCTTGGACTTTTGAGACCTAAGTTCAATGCCCTGCTTTACCCCAGATTTCCTGTGTGACTTTGGGCATGTCACATAATCACTCTGTGTCTCAGTTCCCCATCTGTGAAATAAGAATGATTATACTTTCTTTCCCTCGCTTTTGTGTCTCCTCTATTTGGACTGTAAGCATTTCAGGGCAGGGTTTGTCTCTTCTTCTGTGCCTATGTCCATTACTGGAGGTGTACAAGCATAATAGCCCATTCTGATCCGCTGCTTATCTCTTAGTAGATGAATAGTCCTTTTGATCCATGCAGGCTACCACATCATCCATCTAAGATCTTGGTTCTCTGCCTTGTGTTCTCCTTCTATCATCTTTCCCTTCCAGTGCCCATAAACCTGCACGGACAATGAACCCCTTAAAATGTGCCCTGCAAGTCAACTCTTTCTTTTTCATAAGACTTCTGAGTGGCATTTGCTGAGTTCCAACCATCTGCAATACCGTGTCTTATCCTTAGCACAATGGGACCTCAGACTTGCAGCTGAAACTTCTCAATATTAACTAACCTCAAAGGTTCACAATATGAACTAACCTCAAAGAGAGTTTATCTTACCTCAGGGTTGATTGCATTCTCAGGAACTGGTGCCTAGTGCTTCTCATTTGGAAGCTCAGATATTATGCTTACATTTATGGCATGTATAGTCCAGCAGGCAAAGGCTGAGAGCTGTTACCATGGTAGGTAAAGAACAAGTTTCTCAAAGGCACAAAGGGGAGGTGGCTGAGCCCCCCTGTGCCTTTGAAAATTTCCCTCAGAATTAATATCTTGCTAGACATTCCCTACTCCTCCCATCAAGCCTTTCTATTAAGGAATGACATTACATTGAGGAAAGCTGAGCATGAATTGTCTTGGCTAAGTGCATGTAAAGCAACAAAGTTAGGTAACTAAAGTAAGCAAATTAAGAACGAAGAACAAAAATATAGTGTTTGGCATCAAACTGTCGTCAGAACCGAGAGAGGCAATACCCAGTATATAGTGGTGATCTGCATTAATTTTGTGGGCTTTGTGTTACTTTGCAGAATTTCTCCCATAGTTTCATGAGAGGATGAGCTAAAAGGAGTTTCTCTACTAGGGTTTCTCAGGACCACAACTTGCATAGTACAATAAGCTAAAGGAACCACATGTCCAAAAGGAATGGTTTTTGACTCTCTGCAGGTGTTTCTTTCCTCTAGTGACATGCACTCTGTGACAAAGGAACCATTTGCCACAGGAATTGTTAGAGAACAATCTCTGGAAGCAGTAGTCTGGTAGCAGGTACTATATAAATGCATTGATGGCCCAGTGTCCTTTTCATATAACAAGACCTTTATGCTGGTTGCTATTTTAAATGTCCTAAAATCAAATGAAGCTTCTGGTAGTGTGCGTCATGTCCTGTCTCAGCAATTGCTACAACCTTCTTATTTGCATAAAAACTCAAATTGATTTTTCCTATAATATCATATCAATAATACTGAATGAGTGATACTGAGTGCCACTGTACGCGAAACCACTGCCATTTGATCTAATTAAGTGCTGATATTTAGGACCTGATACACAAAACTGTGTGTATATAACTCCACATATAATTTGCAGTTGCAGTTACTATAAATGAACACCCAAATCAGCTATGTGTGCCTGCAAATAGCCAGTTGCATGCGCAACTGGCTTTTGTCTAGCACGCATACCGGCAGGACCTTATGTATATCCAGGAATGTAAATGGCTGCCTATCTACCCTCCTTTTTGAAAATATATAACTGAACCTAATCCAGAACCTAAATTTTCAATAATAATATAAAAAGTAGATCTCTGGCCCTTATGGATGTGAAGATAACCGTGAAAACTGTGAACCAAATTTTAGCTGACACGTGAAGCAAACAGACAACCTGAAAAAACAGCTCTGAGAGAAAATAAATACTGTACTGATTGTGTTATTTATTTTCATATTTAATTCACAAGGAAAGCTTCAATGGGGACCGGGGGGGAGGCTGTGAGGAAGGAGCAGTACTTATATAAATCTGGGTCCTGCCATATAATTTAGGTCTAATGTGTCATATAAAACATGGGGATCGTGTATCGGATTAGCATATGCAACAGCTAATGCTGTATTTGCACACTAGGGTGAAGTCAGGCATATTCTTATTTTTTTAAATGGGGCCTTCAGTGTTACAAAATCATATTGTTCCAAATACCTTGAGATAAAAGTAAGTGGCTGAAATCCTTCTTTCCCCCTCTCTGATACAAAACGGCCCATACCAAGTTAATTATGAGGAAACTAGGAATGCATTCCCCTTAATAGCTTCCTGATGTGTGGTTTTTTTCTCTCTCTCTTCATATGGTGCTTGAATATTTACAGTGGCAATCCCTCACCCCACACGCACGCTATGGTAAGCATGCTGAGACTTTATGGTTGGCATCGGAGTTTGGGAGTGGTGAGGACCACATCCTTGCTGTAGTCAGACTTGCCGTCCTCCAGACTGAGATCAGGGCTCACGTTTTTGGTCTTATAGGACCTGTTTAATTGGGCTATGCTTGGAGAACAGTGGCCTCAAGTTGTGTTTCAGATTTCCCCAAGGACTAATATGGTGCACTGCTCTTATGATCACTTGGCAGGTCTAATGAGGACTATCTTTTTTCTTTTAACTAGCAATATAGGGGCTCAGTCACACCCCTGCCTTCTTACAGGTCACAGTTCCCTCACAGAGGTACAGCAGATAGGAAGGAAGCCAGACATGAGTGCAGGTCATAATGCTCCTATACAGGGGGGGAAAGGGGGAAGTTTCTTCTCCTCTGCCATTGCTCCAGAGAATGTAAAGCACCAGCCAGGGGAAGAGAGCTTGTGTTGGAATTTATCAACAGCATATTGATGACACATCTTTATGTCTCCATTAGACCCAAACAGTTCAGTTTCTTTCCTTATTAAGTGCCTAGACTAGGAGACTGGGTGATAGATGAGAATGAGGTTGCTGAAGATCCAAGCCAGGCAAGATGGATGTGCTTCTGGTTGGTTGCAGGAAACCTCCAGAAAATGTGGAGGGGTGGTATGTGGACCCTCTAATTGAGAATGAGGGTCAATGAGGTTTGCACATTACAGGATGATTGCTGAGTCTGATGGCAACACTGGCTAATGCTGCTTTTAGTCCTGTGCATTTGGCTAGAAATCTGATTGAACTATTACAAGGACAAGGTTTCCAATGATTGCTTTCCATTTAGAATTAGAAACATTTCCAATTATTGCTTTCCATTTAGAATGAGAAACATTTTCAAATTCTTTTAAAGGTTTTTATCTCTTCAAAACAAATCTTGGGAAGCAAAGGAAAACACTGTTAACGTGATAAGGGCCAGCTGGATTTCAGAGGAAAGGATGTCGCTAAAAGAGTTCTGCCTTTTTCCTTCCTAGGTTTTTTAAATGAGCTGTGTCCTTTTTCTCTTATCTGCCAAGTCCTGGGTTTAGAATTCTGGACCAGATTCAGAAGTTACATAAATTATTACTTAAATTATGTTGGTAAATTGACAGGTGAGTGGGAGTTGGTGTAACTTGAGTACTTAGGATATGAAAGGGTAGAGTTTTAGTAAGAAAAGCAGCCAACAGGAAGGGTAGTCTTGTGGTTAAGGCCCTGGAGTGGGCCTATGGAGATCTCGTTTTAAGTCCTAGCTTGACCATTGACTTCCTGTGTGAGCTTGTGGACAAATCACTTAATTTCTCTGTGCCTAAGTTCCTTATCTGCAAAATGGCTAACAATAGCATATGTCTCTATTTCATGTTGTGAAAATATATTCACTAATGTGTGCTAGGTGTTCTGGTATTATGGAGATCAGCAAGGAAGAGACTGTTGAGTTATGTAAAGTTCTGGCAGATATATATATATTTTTAATGAATGCTAGCCAAGGGCTGATACCAGTGAACTTGACCTCACTTCTTGATATTGCATTATTTTAAGCATCTGGTGCACCTATATTTTCTTTTTCATACATTTTCTCTTTTCCTTACAACTAATTGATTGGAGTAGCTGGGGCTGTCATTTTCCTCAAAACTGTTTGTGCCATGTCCACTGATGCCTCTCTCTCTCTCTCTCTCTCTTTTTTTTTTTTTTTTAAAAAAACCCTAGACCCCAAGATCCACCATGGCAGCACTTCAACAAGCATTCCTATTTTAGAAGCTGGGATATGTAGATACATGGTCATTTTGAAGGATTCCCACTCATGAGTCCTTTGTGTTAATGGCAGAGTATCATCTCTTTCCTCTCATCTACTCCCCCCGAAATCAGTACAAAGACTCCCAACTCCCACCTAGTCTCCACTGCCTAAGGAAATGTAACAGAGGCTCAGTGCATGCTCGGATACTCATACTCATGCTGCAGCCTGTCCTTCTCTAGGATGAAATGAGCAAGAGACTCATTGTTTCCAGCTGGAATGGGTCCTTTGCTCTGAACTATTAAGAAAAGGGAAAGGAAATAAAGACCAGATGAGTAACCTCCCTCCCTCCCTTCTTTTTTTCCCCTCCCTGAGATGATACATGAAAACACCAGTTGAGTCAGTCAGCCTGCTTTAAATTACAGCATTCTTTTTGAGCTTGGAAAAATACACGCTACGCGCAACTCAAGTATTTGAACCTTGACTTTGGCTCCTGCCGTCATCCTGAGATGAGTAAATGTTTCTGGCATTTAACAATGCAAGTCAAGTACTTCTTCCATATCTTCCTCTACCCTTAACCTCTTTCTTCTGGAAAAACCTTGTCCTGTCATACAAGAGTGTGCTGCAGAGTGGAAGCCCCATCCCTTGACAACTCAACCCCCCTGTGAAGCTGCCAGGCATGATTACAATCTAACTCAAGTTTCCTCGAGTCCTAGCAGCTGGTCATGGCTAGCATGCATGACAACACTAATGGGCATGGTTTACTGGCTTGGTGGACCCGAACTCCAGTGCATGTTTCCTTCTGGTGCAGATGTTAGGAAGGAGTTCCTTGTTGGAGTAGCAACAAGATGTATGTTGCCCCCAGCCCATCTGAACCATCTTTCATATAGTTGCCAGCTGGCTCGGCAACTCTCCACTCTTCATTCCCTTGTACTGCTCTGTTGGGCGAGGGCAGGTTTTCTCTGTCTTATTAGTTGAGTGCATCAGCAAAGGCTTGGAGCAATAGACATCAGCACTAGTTAGAAGACCACCCTGTCTCAAAAGCTTGCCTGTCTTCAAAACTTGCCCATATCTAGGCATGCAAGCATAGTGCTGGGAGAGTCTGCAATCCCCCACTATCCCATCCTTTCCTGTTCTTGCGGTTAAAAATTCTACTACAGTTTACCACAGCATGGATACAAAACTAGCCTGCATCATTTGAGGAGTTGTCTGTGTCAGGCTACTAGAGTCCACTGACAGCTGCATAAACTAATCAAGCTTTCTGACCATCAAAATTTGTTGATCTCCATAGAATTTTAGGAACTCTTAAAATTTCAATGAAAGACTTGTCAAAAGGCGATGGGTCAAATTTAATTCCCAGTGTAACTCCACACACTGTCACATTCAGAGATATGGAGAGCCTTGAAGCTGAGGATAAGGAAGCTGAAGCTGATGTGGATGGCGGCGGAAGGGGGGGAGGGAGAGAAGCTACTAAGAGGATCTGTAGCGAGTGGGGCAACGTGATCAAAATGGCAGGCAAAGAAAATGATTTTTCACAACAGCATTCTGGATGGACTGAAAGGGAGCAAGGTGAGAAGTGAGGAGGCCAGAGTTTGCAGGAATGGGGATGAGAGACGGCCAAGGAACAGAAAAAGAATTAAACAGTAGGGATGAACCATTTTTGTATTAAGTCTTTCCACTAATGACCAGCCTTCAGTCTCCTGGACAACGGTTTGAGTTGTAGACCCTGGCAGCAAGTGGGCTGAGATTTCCTTATTAGTACTTTTTATTCATCTGCTATTCTCCCTACTCCTCCTTTTTTAAAAAAAACCCTCCATTTCAGCACCTCTTAACTTTTCAAAATATATTTGGACAGTAGCCCAGATTGCTTTTCCTGTGTTAAACAAGCATACTTTTCCCATCAAAGACACATACAGTTTCCTTGCCGTTGATACCTAGAATCTGACCACATGAGAGTCCCCACTTTGCATCTATGCATAGGTATGTGATTTCTTTCAAAACAGATGGGAAGCCTGTCACCCACTGGGTCACTCTTCTGAATCTGCCTCGTTGGTGGTAGTGACCCATAGTTGTTGCCAGCTGATGACTGTTTGGTGGCCTATGTGAAAATGGGCCACTGGTCTGAGGCCAGTTGGTAGTGGTAGGAATACCTTTGTCTAGCTCCAAACACATTGAAGCCGAGAATTGAATGGGCCATAGGGAATGAACTAGCCTTGTCGTCCCAAGCGGCACCCCTCCGTGTCAGAGCTGTGGGCCAGCTTGCAGTGCGGTTGTCTGGCTGTACCTGTTCTATAGATACCCCGAGGACTTCATTCTCCAGCAGTGGCGATCAGGCACCCTTCGCAACCACTAAAGTCTTTTTGATAAAACAGTGAGAGACAGGCTTTCCTTACTTCCTTCATTTTAAGGACCTAAGGTCGGTGAAAATAGGAATGATGATTTTGGTGCACGCACTCATTACATTACTTAGGCAAAGATTACAAACTTGGCTGGTGACCACAGACTTAAAAGGGAGGGGCTCCCTCAGGCTACATGGCTTCCTTTGTTGATTCAGGCCACAGGAGTGTGGGGGAAGCGGATCTGATTTACACTGATCCTGCTGTAGCTCTTTGTCTCATAAGCACACTTCATGAGATTTGGAAGTGACCATCCACAGTTCTCGTGTGGTTCTGCCTTACCCCTGATTTCAGCTATCCTATCGCACTCAAAGGTCACTTCTACAGAGTCACTTCTACAGCCCAGCACAGCCAAAAGCAGAGATTAATAGAGGCCAGAAAGAAAGATCTGTTTGATGCCAGGAAGCTGTTTTGTGCCCATCCCCTCTGAGCTTGACCCGAGGCTATGCCCCATTCTGAGAACACCCCAGGCATTCAAGAGCAGTTGTGAGTTAGAGTTGCCAAATGCCCCAAAATTCAAGACAATCACAACTTTCATGGCTGTATCGTGCAAACTGTGGAGGTAAATCTGCCATAGAGACTAGGAAAAACACACTATTTACTAAGGAACAAAATGACATACAACTTGGTACTGGTCTTGCTAGCTGAGAACATGTTGCACTGAAAAAGTTCAAGGGACAGCTGCTCTAATCAGCCATCATAAATTTTGCAGAGGCTTTCGTTTTGTTTCAGAGCAGCTAATTATACTTTAAACTTCATCCACTTGTCCCTGTTTGGAACATCTGATTCCATCCTCACTCTGCTGTATTTACGTACTGTGCCACAGCTCTATTACCCAAGAGCAGTCAGCAGATAACATGCACACTTCATTATTAAACAGTGGAAAAGAAGAATAAATGCTTTTAATAACAAGAGTTTGAAAAAGAGGACCCTAGTAGAGGACTGCAGGGTTCTGGAGGCATGACGAGGTCATTTGTTGTTATTCAGCACTTGCATGGGAACAAGCTTTTGAGCAAGAACAAGTCCAGCTTCTCTGAAGTAAAAGCCATTTATTCCCGAGAGAGACACTGAACAGACCACTGCAAATTGTCCACACTAGATGTTATTTCTCTTTTAACGCCAGAACATATACCAGAAATGACATTGCACAGGACTCAGCTGGAGAAATCTGAAATGTTGGTCAGAGCAATGCTACAGGAAAACAAAACAACATTGGGAAGTCGGGGTGAAGATGTGGGCAGAGGGAGTCATGGTCCCCTGTCCCTCTGGCCTTTCCCTGCTTTTCTTCCCTTCTCTGTCTCACTTGGACATCCTGGTTTTATAACAATGCCAAACAAGGGTGAAATTCATCCCTGGAATAATTCCATTGGCCGCCGTGTTAACTCCAAGAATGAATTTGTCCTTAAATCTTTGATAAACACCTCCTCATCCAGAACCATCTTTGGTATTGGGCGAGACTTCTTGTTTTAAAGCAGGAGTCCATCCTCCCTCGATCACACCTTTCACATTAAGGGCCCCCCTTTCCTTCTATCTGCAGCACTGGGGCACTTCATTCAGCAACGTCACAGCATTGGAGCCCGATATCTGAGATTTTACACCTCCTTCTATTCTGTTTTCATAGGAGGTATAGTCTGAAAAAAGCACCTTCATGATTTCGCGTAAGCACTGGGCAGCACAGTTATTCTCTGACTGTTACGCCCATACCAGAGAAGAATGTTTTCAGGGCCTGATGCTGGCCTCCTAGGCTTCTGGCATCACACATGCATCCTGAGCTGGCTATTACTGGCAGGACAGGAGACTGCCCTAAAGCCCCACGGAATCCAAACCATTTCATATCCAAGGAAACATGTTGAGAGGGTGCCAGGGGATGAACGGCAATCGGTAAAGCCCACATTTCTTTGTCCAGGGAGAGGGAAATACTCTCTGTCATAAGGGTGATCCCTCCAAAACAAGGTGGTGTAGTGAAAGCTGTGCTAGCATTGCTGGGGGCTGAACTTGTTCTGCATCCACACTGAGAAGTCCAGACTTATGGCTTGTCACTAGCACTCATGCTTTTAAAAAAATCCCTTCCATTTCTGTGTTTCCAAGGACTGGTTAGCTTGATCTGCCCTGCAGGTTTCAGTGTGATGCGCAGTTCACTTGTGTTTAGCGAGTGGCTCATTATCCAGCAGAGACTCAACTCTAGCCCTTGACTGAAAAAAGAAAACAAAAGGAGAAGCCGGCCATGGTTTCCGGTCTTTCTAGCTGAGCCAGCATTCTGGGCTCCTTGATCACAAGTGCAGCTGTCTCTTTATAGGCTAAGATGTAATAAAAAGGGCTCAGAAGGAAACTGTCAAAATGACAGGTGTGCCATGAAGTAGGAAATTTGGCCTCAGACAATGCATGTGTGTGTGTGTCTGAGTGTGGTAGTGGTAGTGGTGATGGGGGGGGGGGGCGAGCATCTCTACACACACAGGTCTTGTGTTTGGCTTCCTCCAAGGGCCTCCTTGTCACAGCACAAATAATCTCATCCTGTAGTCTCCCTTTCTGCACTGTCTCCCAGCCAGCTCTGGTCAGAATAATCCCCTCTCTCAAAACCTAATGCCACAGGAAAAATGTCATCGTTATTCTGCAAGACTGGTGTTTGTCAAGTTGATGGGAACAACGAGAGTATTCATTTAGCCAGGAGACAGAGAAAGGGCCTCAGGAAATACCCTGCAAGAGGAAACAAAAAAAAGTTCTTCAATCAAACTCTGAACTCAAAAGGAGCTGCCATTTGTCTTGAAGCTTGACTGAATTGAAGACAGTGTGCTGCCTCATTCAGACCGCGTCTTCAGCAAGACTAACGGAGATTTAACTCCTTCGGAAATTCAGTACTAGCAATAAACTCTCTCTTTTCACAGGGCAGGTGCACTCTGGGAAATCACACGCACAGCAGGGGTTCCACCATTGGTGCACCCATGGCACTAGTTCACTCTGCAAAATTAAAGCAATGTAAAATGGATTTACCATCAATCCTATTCTATTCACACTGACATGGCTTGCATCTCCTCAATGAGGGGTCCAAGCAGAGTAGCTAATCCAGTGCCCCAGATGGGCTAGGCCACACCTCAGTGATGAGGAGCAGGACTTGAAGGAGAATTGCCTGTACTTCTTTGAACAACCTGGCAACCGCTGCCAAGATACTTTCAAGAGTGCTTTTAAAGCACGTGCACAGCTGGAACTTGAGTGCAGAACTCCCATTGCATAGGCATCAACCTTAAGCTGAGAGGGGGAGAGAGAGAGAGAGATGTAGGCCCTCTTACAGCTTTTCTCCATACATCAGCAGACCCCCTTCTAACAAAAAGTACCAGATGTTTCTCACGCAATGTTGAGAGCTGCTTGTGAATCACAGTAAATGACCCAAGCTAGCATTATGTTTTAGCCGCAGTATTCTGTTGTATTACAAGCAGATGCCAGGAATTTAAAATGCTCAAACTGAGAATGGTGTGGGTACAATAATACACCGTGTCCTCTTTGAAATCACCACCCTTGGGAGGCCAGTCACTTGGGTGTGTTATCCTGAGGTGGGGATGGTATAATTAGAGTTGCTACAATGGAGATCATGTATAAGGTAGTCAAGGTTGCAATCTGTGTTCCCCTTGCAGGTTCTCCTAGTTAAGGTATTCTTGACTTCCTATTCTAAATGGTTGTGTAGTGGTGCTGTGTTCTGTTAAACAGATGCCTTGGTTCACTCCAGAGGTGGCTGCATTTCAGTGAAAGATCAAATGATTCTTATTTTGGTAAATAAAACACTTTGAGATAATAACAGTAATATTTCAGCCTTACATAGCCACTTCCTCCCAAAGTACTTCGCAAACTATGCAGAATACATACATCCCTATTGAAATGCAGCCACATCTAGGGTGGAGAGCAGTCGGCAACCAGTGTGTAGTATGCTGCACACTCCTAGGGAAAGGGAAAATTTTGTTCAGTAGTACTGGGAAATCCTCAGTTTAGAAGGTCTCATATCTGGAAGACCCACATACAGTGCCTGATATTCTGTTATCTGCTTGAAAAAAGATGCATGGCCAAGTTAACCCTAATCAGATTTGAACCTATGTTTGTGGAAGTTTATGCATTCTCAGCCTGGTGCTTAAGCATTCTAAGCTCTGCACAGGGGTGGATGAAGGAAAGAGAACATTTGGAAAGGAGGCAAAAAAGACAGGAAAAGAAAAAAGAGAGGGGGGGGAAGGAAATAGGGAACAGGTTGTGAGAGAAGGGAATATATTTATGGGGAAAATGAACAGTGATAGTATCAGAAAACAGTGCTTTGAAGAGAAGAGAGAGATGTAAGAAGAACAGACAGAGAAAACTATACAGAAGGAAAAGTATTAACAACAAAGGATTAAGGGCCCAATCCTACTCCCATTGAAGCCAATGACAATGATTGTGAGGATCAATACATTAAAGACTGTGAGATGCTCAGATACTAAGGTAACAAGGGCCAAATATGTTTATAAGATAGATGGTAAAGAGATGGCAAGGTTGGAGTACAGCATGAATTCACCCCTGATAAACAACACATCTGTTTATTTACATTGATTGCTGCAGATTGGTATAAAAACATTTTCTTGGCACTAAACAATGGATAAACAGCCTGCATGTAGTCTCTTTTAAATGATTAGACTGTATGCACCAAATCACGGGTAACCATGTGAACTGGAGTTCACTGGAACGCATTTCCCACCATGCCCCTCTTTGTTCTCTTTGGGCTGCTTCTATGCTTTACTGGAGTTACTAAACAGGCCGATCTTACTGTATTATACTTTAAAAATGTTTTCAGGCTCTGAATAAGGCTAGTGAAATAAGGTGCACATCTCCCAGACTGGTCAATTCCTGGGAGTCCCTGATTAAGGCAAGATGACTGCTTAATTGGTTTGTTTCTCTTACCCCCCCGGGGATCTGTGCCAGTCAAGAGCATTCTACTGTGACGGATTTTATCACACTGGAGAAAAGCTAATTATGATGCCAGAAAACTGTACCAACACAAGAGAACTGTCTTGTTCCAAACAAGATATTTGATCGCCCCAGGTACAGAAAGCCAAGATCAGCGGATTCCCTCACAGATTGATGTGAACAACTGAGCATGTCACTTGCATCAAATCATTAGAGTGCTATGGGAAGTGTGTTAGAAATTAAAACTTTTTTGCTGTGGTGGGGGGCAGAGATGCAATGATATTTGGCAGAAGGTTCTGACAACAAAATATTGTTGAAGCAACAACAAAATAAATAAAAATGCTCCATAAAGAGAAGATACGCACAGCAAATGCCAAGGAAAGAGAACAGCTGCCCTGATCCTTTCTGTGCTGTTTGATTTCCAGTTTTAAAACAAAACCCATTGTATCATGCTGCCTGCAAACAAGCAGATCATTTCTATCCCTGGAGCAAATACACTGCATGGCTCTGTCTACAGAAAGGTGGTAACCGCGCTAGCCATAACTGTATTTGGATGCAGCAGGAGTTTGGCATGGCTTCCTTGACCAACATGGACCAATGTTTAAACCCAACTGTTAAACTTTGTATTGAATCCAGTTATCTATACTACAAGACCAAACCTTATTTTAACAGTGTTAGGCTACAATTGTATTATAACTCAGTTTCCATCCTGACACAGTCGATGTTACAGAATAGGTGGATAGATCCATGCTGCAGACTACCACATAAGGTTACAGTGTAACATTGTTTGGCAAGGAAAAAATCCCCATTGAGGGAGATGGGGAACTGTGCTAGCCACAATCATGTTAAACATGGTTTAGGGAGGACTGGGCCTTATGTTCAAGGCAACTCTGTTACACTGAAGTCACTTATTTTTCTCCTCACCGAACAACTTCCCTCTAAGTGCAAGTTTGCTCTAACTGGAATTGTGATTGGCCTGCTGAAATGCACTGGTGCAACGTGGGATTTGCATTTTGCTTCACTATAAACAGAGTTTTGCTATATCAGAGTTCACAAAAAGTGAGTTAAGCTACAATTAACAACAACCAACAAGAAAGATCTCTTTTGGCTAACTCATCTCACGGTTAGTACAAAGAACAAAAGTAGAAACACATATGCAGCTCCTGGCTAGCAATATAGAGCTCTTTCAAAAACAGTTTAAAGCCAATCCCAAGAAAAGCAATGACCAAGATTGCTTGGAATTCAGACTGCAATGGCTGCGTCATGCCTGGTAGAAGCAATTAGTTCCTGGGGGGGATCATGCTGGGAGCAGTTTGGTGATTCTAACAGCTGTGAGTAGATCATTTTAGCCTTTGCATCAGTGAATGGGGTGGATGAAAGGGATGAATGGGACATTGCCAGTAAAAAGCATATAAATAGCAGACAGAAAGGATTTTTCTCTCTAGGAAATAGACATTCAACATTACCAAACCTTTTGTTACACCATTCTTGGGGAGCACAGAGCATTTCAAGTATTTGAATGAGGTGGTAGAATTTTTAGGGTGTTCAGATTGAGTTTTAATATAATTATAAGCAAAGGGGTGACACCTACACCCAAGTGACAGACATTCAACACAGAGCCTTATAATGAAGACAGAGGATGGGATATTCAAATGGAATTAAGCACCCAAGTCCCAGGGACTTTCATTAACTCCCTTTGAAAACCCTACCCTGAGTTTGTCAGTACAAGAGCTTGGCAAATAGTGAAGGGTAATGATCCATTACCATTTCAGCCAACTTGACCCTGAATTTCACTTTGCAGTATCTGCCTCGGTTGTGTATTCGATTTTTGTGAGCAAGGTTTTTGGTGAATGTTTGTGATTTTTGGGCCCCGAGCTGCAATTAATTTTGCAATTACATAAAAGTCATTTCAGGTGGAAATAGACTGCCGTCTAAGGCAAGGCCTGTACATTACATTACACCATACTATGTGTAGGGCCCTACCAAATTCACAGTCCATTTTCGTCAATTTTACTGTCATAGGATTTAAAAAATAATAAATTTCATGATTTTAGCTATTTATATCTGAAATTTCACAGTGTTGTAATTGTAGGGGTCCTAACCCAAAAAGGAGTTGTATGTGTGTGTGTGGGTGGGGGGGGGGGGTCGTGGTACTGCTACCCTTACTTCTGTGCTGCTGCTGGTGGAGCACTGCTTCCAGAGCTGGGCGCTCAGCCAAGAGCCGTCACTCTCCAGTCGCCCAGCTCTGAAGGCAGCGCAGAAGTAAGTGTGGCAATACCGAGACCCGCCCTAAAATAACCTTGTGACCCCCCCTGAAACTCCCTTTTGTGTCAGGACCCCCAATTGGAGAAATGCTGGTCTCCCCTGTGAAATCTGTATAGCACAGGGTAAAAGCACACAAAAGACCAGATTTCACAGTCCGTGATGCATTTTTCATGACTGTGAAGGGCCGTAACTATGTGACAGCAGGAGCAGCAGCACAAACATCCTATTTTTCCTCCTCATACAGGGAAGGTGTCACTCACAAAACCCTTTTTCTTCAAGGTCTGCTTCCCTCCTAGCTCCAATGTGGCATGGCCTATTAAGCCAGGCAAATACACTGCTACAGAAGACTTCAGATCTTCCAATAGAATACATTTCAATCTCATGCTACGGGTTATAAACTAAACTGCTTGCAGATTTCACTGCTCTACAGCCAAAATGCTTCTGAAATAAATGTAGTCAAACTT